>NC_068380.1:10008886-10318172 GCF_023724105.1 Carassius gibelio | reverse complement strand
TTATCGACCAGTGAGTTTTGCCTTTGTTTAGCTCCCATTTCAGAATAAGATGAATAATAACTCGACGTATATAATTATTGAAATATGTAAGCATAATTCATGAGTCCGTTTATAAACTCAGAAGGGATATTTTTGTTTATGTTGCTAAATATGTCATTACGTTTATTATACTATTATTATTTTCATACATAGCTACAGATTGCTATCTGGATATCCATGAAATTCATATTAATCCACTGTAGAGAACATATTTTTGTAAGACGCCTCTTTATAAATTGAACTTGAAATGAAATTGATATGGCATTTTAAAAACGCAGCCCTCATAACAAGAGGCTCATCGGTCAAAACAGTAACTCATTCAAGCGAATGACAGCTGGTTTGTTTTGCCTGTGTTGATGTGCAGCTGAACGTCAAACACAGTCGTATTATTGTCAGTTTGTTCACAGCTTCATTTGCACATGGTCACTACCTTATTTATGCATAGTAGGATTGCTACTTACATACGAGTGATCGTTTAAATAAGCGCTAAATAATTTCCACCCCCTGTTCAACAGTCACGGTCCTCAATGCGAGCAGGGCGCAGCCATGTCTTATCACATGTTCCAGTCAACTTTCACCCCGAGAGCCAGGAACAATACGGCGGTTCCAATTGGTCCGTGCGTGGAGCAACTGACCGAATGAACGAACGCCATTGGTGGACGCGCCCTGTCAATCCCCGCAGGTCAACCCTCTCGTTGCTAAGGCGAAACTGGTGATGATGATGCTGCCGCTGCTGCTGCTGGTGATACTGCACCTACCGTAGAGAGAGTCTGCAAACCAGCTTTGGCAAAACATGCCGTGAAAATTCACTGAAAAAATGACGAGAAAGGAGATGAAGTTGTTTTTAACTGCATGTCGGGACATTTGACGAGGACCTTTGGGATATATTTGCTCAGATTGGCTTAATTACAGAGACAATTCTGGAGCCATGCGTTATCGGAAAGCTGGATGAAACTTGCAGGTGTTTTCCGACAGGCGTCGCACCGACAGGCTGCTATTTCATGGGAAAAATACATCCTGTCTTCTTTAGTTAAATCTGTCTAGTGTCTTTACCACGAGATCTGAATTTCATTTACATTTACATTTAGTATGTTTTTGGAGTTCACACACCAGTTTGCCTATATGGTTATGGTTTTGCTTTTCATTTAATTGTATAATTTTTTTTCTGTTCAAGAATCGGAATATATTTATATAAAAAAACACATGAACTTCATTCTATCACTATGTACAGAACAAGTAGTTCTTGAAGAACTGTTTACAAGCATGCATCATTCAACTTACACACGCAGGAGATACCAGGATGTCATGCTTATTTATTTATCAAACTGTTGCTATTGACAGTTTAAGGATTTAAAATAATGCTTGATCAGCATATTTTGACTGAATCTAAGACAAGCCATGCACTGTAGACCCTGTGTGATTTGATGTAGATATAGCCCTTGGGGGCAAAAACTAGTGGTTAGATTTAGTTTAGGTAGTCACTGCGCCTTTAATATTTGTCAGGACTGTATGGGTTGTTTTATGGACTCCTTGATTGAATAATGTTTATGTAGTTAAATACCAAAGGCATTTAGGGAGTCAGTAGCTGAGCGAATATTCCAGCAAAAATAATCCTCAGAGAGCTCAATACCGAGAGCATATGGTCACTGGAGAGCAGTCTTGACATTTCTCATGGACTCATACACACCAAGGTGCACTCGATCACTATCCACTCTTTCTATTGGATTATGGATTTATTTCACATGTGCGATAGTCATGCGCTCAGCATGTCTTTTCTTCTGCAAGATGTTTCACCGAGTGTCTTTTCCTGTTTAACTTGACAATTACAAGCAACGACCCCGAGAGCTGCCATTCTGTTCGCGTTTATATCTACATCAACGAAATGAGTAGGAACTTGCTCTTTTAGCAGCTGGCATTTTCTCAAAAACACTGTGAGGGCAGATGAGGGCGAAACTTTTGTGTTGCTGTTTCCACGCGTGACAATCCCACAAGGACATAAAGGAGTAATTATGCCCTTAAGAAAACGAGGTGAGAAATAAACACCGGCGTATGTATGTAACTGTGGAAACATGATTATTGTATACAACTGTCGTTGACATAACGTGTGGACTTTTTTTTTATCATGAATAAGCGAAACTCTACACTGATAGAATAATGTAAACAATGGTCACACTTTATTTTATGGTCCAATTCTCACTATTAACTAACCATTAACTATGACTTTTGCCTCAATTAACTCCTTATTTGCTGCCTATTAATAGTTTATAAGGTAGTTGTTAAATTTAGGGTATAGGGTAGGATTATGGATGTCATGCATAATATGTACTTTATAAGCACTAATAAACAGCCAATATGTTAATAATAGACATGCTAATAAGCAACTACTTATTAGTGTGAATTGGACCCTATACTAAAGTGTTACCTAAACAATTTGTATTCAGAAATTGTTAGTAAATTTGACAAATAATTACACAGAAATTGCAAGTGTCACAATTTTGAAATAAATATTTCAGAAATACTATTTTCTGGCATGGTGTACTCCAGTAATCTGATATATTTACAACTTGGTTCTACTTGTGACAACTAAAACAGAACCTAGAATATGCATTTTATTTCTTTTGATGTCTTTTTTTGTCATTATTTTAATCGTATCTAGTGAAGATACAATTATTTTAAAGTATGGATATTACATGCAGTCTCTTATGAGGTCTTGCAAGCTGCATGCATGTTTAAATAGCGCATGACATATATCAGTTTCCACCTGCAGTTACATTTATATAGTTGTGTCTTTGGGAAATGCAGAATGTCAGGAGTCAGGACTTGTTTAGGTGAATATGTTGTGGTTGCTGAAGCAGGCAAAGATGATCATATTGTAGCAGGACTGTTGTGGCTGGGCCTTTTATTATCCTTATTTTATTTTGACTTCTGTACCTTCTATGCTTTGTAGGGACTTCAAACGGTGTAATGATATATGTAGGCATACTAGTAATGTAATTACACTCTGCTGTAAGTTTGTAGTCTGTAAAAATAGACAAGTATGGCCAACTTGCCTGTGACCTCGGATGATCTCGGATGCTGGATTGCATTTATATTTCAGACTGCTATGCAGCTGTGTTTTTAGTGTAGTGTATCTCCAATTTTATTATCCCAGTAGTTTAACATTAGCAGAAGTCTCATTAATGCATGCACAGTTTTCACATATGTTACTGATTACAATGTATTTCAAATGTTAAAGTTTTATGTTGCTCAGAGGGCTCTGCTGAAGACAGGAATTAACCCGTCCTGTCGCTAGTGTCTGTTTGTCTGTGTGACTAAGTGACTGAGTCATGCTCAGTCACTCTGAAGATCCGTGCCAGTAGTAAAGCGTCTATCAGGTTCTCTACATTGTTAACTTGTTTCCGTGTTATAAAAGCATGTAGAAATACAGTGAATTGTTTGAAGACAGTTTTTTTTTTTTTTGCCAAAAACATTACAATAATTCACATGACTCCGGTCCATTATTTAACATTTTGTGGAGCAAGAAGTTGTGAACACATGCATCAACTGCTTTTAACATTAAAACCTTGCTTCTGACTCTCTCCATAATATTGCTTACTGTGGTGAAAACGTTGAATCATCTGAATCGAGAGAAAAATGCACAGATCAAGTACCGTTTACAAGCGAAAACAATTCTTAGCAAATATGTCAGAGGATTTTGATGTGAGAAGACAACAGGGGGCAGACTTTAAAACTGAAGGAAGCATTATTTTGGATTAAGGACTTGATGGTTTAAAGTTAAAATACCTTAATGATGGATTTGTTTCTTATTGACGTGCAGTTTTTTGCTTCAAAAGACATTAATTGATTTACTGGAGTCATGTGGATTATTGTGATGTATGAGCAAGTGATGTAATGTAAATTCTTCCAAATCTGTTCAGATGAAGAAATAAACTCATCTAACTGACAAGTTTTCATATTTGTGCTGAACACCTCCTTTAAAAAAGTAAAAAAAAGGGCAATTTTTGTTTCATACATTTTTATTGTTTGTGAGCGATCATTGTAAAGACATTTATTTAAAAATAAACATAATAATAAATAATAATGCATGTTATATGTTCCTTGTTAAATGTTGTATTAAAAAATGCCAGTAAAACGTATTCTGTCTTACAGACACAGCCAGGGCATTATGCCTCCTGGAGGACTACTGCTCCAAACTGAAGAAACCAGAGGAACAACAGCTCAAAACTTCCATCTTAAGAATCATGGGCATTTTCAAAAGCAGTCTTTTCCAGGCTCTCATAGGTAAGATTATGCTTTATTTTTGTAAAAAGATCAATTTTCCTTTTAAATAGGAAAATAGGCAAATGAGAACAGATGTAAAATAAAGTTATTTATAAGTGTTTTTTTAGGAGCATACAAATGTTACTCAAATTGATTTTTACGATGTTTGCTCAAATTCATTCACACCAAGAGTGTTCTAATGTTTATTTTTCTAATTAAAAAAAAAACAAAAAAAACATTGTATGTCTTGAGGTCAATGTTTTCTTTTTTATTACTTGTTCCATTAAGGTTGCATGTGCTTTACCTGCTGATGTGACATTTGCTCATAGTTCATTCTTCAGCAGTGGGCACATTCTGCCGCTTTAGGGCTTTTTTCTGAAATAAAGTTATTTTTAACCTTGCTGATGTGGCAGGAGATGCTTCTCTGTGCCTCTGGTATTTTAAACGTGTTCTTCATAAGCTCAAATCTCCGCAAGGCAAGATATAGTCTTTTCTGTAAAGGAGAATCAGATTGGTTTTGAATCTTGATTGGTTTAACTCCTTCATTCATACTAAAGGCCAAATGAAGCTTAAGTCAAATGCTCTTGTGTGCTTTTAGTAAGTATAAGTGAGATCTAAAGATGGATGGTTTTGACTTTCATGATTTCCTCTTAAAGGGGGGGTGAAATGCTCGTTTTCACTCAATATCCTGTTAATCTTGAGTACCTATAGAGTAGTACTGCATCCTTCATTTTTCCCGAAAAAACCACGACCGGCTGGAGGCGTGACGTGTGGGCGGAGCTAAAGAATCAAGAGCGCCAGTAGGCTTTTGCGTTGAGAGCATGTGGAAGCTGTGACATTACCATGAGGATTACCATCATCCAAAACAAACCATGGCTTACAGTCAGATTCAGCCGTTTATTTATGATCCAGAATCAGATCCAGAGGCTGAAACTGAACGAGAGCAGCAGCAGCAACGACTCGCTCCGAGCGGGGCTCGAACCCGGGTCTCCGATGGGAGGGGACGCACTAACAAGGAGGCAGAGATATTTTAAGCAGTTTTACTCACTGCCTGCGGTTCCAACACACGATCGTGACCCTTTTTCGTTGGGATTGCATCATTCTTAAGAAATAAACGATGTGCAAATCCGGTGTCAAACTGGGCCTTGTTTGTAAAACAAGCATCTTCGAAATGCAGGGAACAAACAAAAACACTTGCACAACTCTGTTGATGCTCTGTAAAAATAAACTCCATCCACTGGTCCCTTAATGCTGTTTTTTTTTTGGTAATCTGTGCAGGGTTGTCTTGCCCTGGCAACCAAAAACACACTTCTTTTGTGAGATTTCGCGACGCTCTCGCTCTGATCAGTGAATGTCTGTGCTCAGCCTCTCTCTGCTCTGCTATACGGGAGCACGCGCTCTTCCGGCAGAAGTGCCCTTAGCACCCATATAAGGAAATTCCGCTCCATCTAACGTCACACAGAGCCATACTCGAAAAAAACTTTCCGAAACTTGTGACAAACCGGAAGGAGTATTTTGGGAACAAAAATACTCCTTCAAACATACAACTTAATTTTTGAAACTTTGTCCATGTTTAGCATGAGAATCCAACTCTTTAACAGTGTAAAAAACTCAGAATGCATGAAATAGCATTTCACCCCCCTTTAACATGTTCTTGAATGTTTAGACACTTCATTAGTTCAAAATAGAATGTACAGTTGATGATTCTGGATCATAACGTCTTATCATAATTTCTGTAGTGAGTTGGAAAACTGTACTGTCACAGTCTGTTAACATTCTCACCAGGATGCGGATCTTTATTCTGGTCTAAAGCAAAGGTTCATTTGAACAATTAGCAAGGAAACTCAGATATGTGCTGTGCGGGGTGACTAATGGTCAGATCTGCATCTCTTCTGTTCTATCTAGTTTAGATTTACTTAGAGTGCACTTTTATGAAATGTAAATGTAAGACCATGAAGTATTTTCTTATTTCTTTGAAAAAAATAAAAAATAAAAATGCTATAGTTGCTTTATGTAAATATTCCATAGGTTTTCATGAAAGTGTATGGAGTCATTCAAGCTTTGTGAAAATTACAGTTTTTGCTTTAAATGGTAGTCAGTCATAGAAGCACTTTAATGCAGAATTTCTTAATCGTACACTTATGTTTTAGCTGCATTTGCCAAAGTTTTTTAATTAAGGCCTTTATGCTTGCTAGTTGCTATGACTTTAGCTCTATATTTTTAAGGGGTTATATGATGCTTTTTTTTTATTTTTAAGATCATTATTTTGTGTATTTGGTGTAACAGAATATGTTGACATGCTTTAATGTTCAACAAACACAATATTTTTCAAATACTGTACATTATTGTGGGTCCTCTATGGCCCGCCTCTCTCAAATGCATAGTTTTCTACAAAGTCCCTCCTTCTGACAAGCGCAGTCTGCTCTGATTGGCCAACTGACCCAGTGCATTGTGATTGATCGATCACGCAAGCACTCGTCGGAAATGTAACGCACCTTTCCATAATCACAAGCATAATTTTTCACAATAAATGTGAAAATTAATAATGTCCTTTGTTTTACCATCAGTTCAAGCCAGAAAGGTGAACATAGATTGGTGGGACAGACACAGTGATTAAGCTCGTATGTGTTTGCAGTACACAAGCCACGGATGGTTAAGACAGCTGACTCCACTGTGTGACCCCGTCTCTCTCTCTCTCACACACACACACACGCTCACACACACAACACGCAAAACTCAGCATTTGACCATTTAATAGCAAATACTTAAACTAATAACAAGACATACATTAGCTGATTCAGAATGCGTTACTGTTCTGTTGGAAGTAATCTTAAAGATTCCTAAATGCATCTACTATATGAAGGCCAAGTGCTTTTGCTTTCGGCTAGATACACACAGCATCTCCCTGACATGACTGCTTCAACACTAATTGCGGTTACTGAAACCACGCCTTCTTTCTTTGCGTGAACACATCATATGAACCCTTGGATAAGAATTAGTCATGCAGAAAAATTGCGTAATAAAAAAACTATGTGTTTAGATGAAATATGCTAAATCATAGTTGTGTGTTTAATTGCTTGTGCTGATCTGGGAGCAGGGAATTGCCTTGGATAGTGTAATATTTGTGAAATATTGCCTTCTTTCTCCATGACAATTTCAAGTTTTCCTTTCTCTTTGGAGTGTTACAAGCTGTTCGTGAATAGATAAGATCCCAAAAGTTGCAAAAATTAAAGTCTCAGACCCAAAAAGGATATTCTTTATGAAAGTTAAGAATCGTCCACGCCTTCCTAAAATCCTCGTTTAAATGCCCCCACATCTACATCCCTGTAAGGGAAAGAGTTGCATAACACTACCTAAATGTTCACGCAAAGAAAGAAGGCGTAACATTGATTCTTGCTGTAGTATTTTTGCTGCCGCCATTATAATATATAATATATAAGAAGTCATTATAATCAGTAATTATATCCCCACTGGATGCTACAAATGCCTTGTTTGTAATGGGTTTTATTGGTTTTGTCTCGTTGCACCACACAGCATCACAGTATGGGGCGTACCATTTCCGTAATACACTTCGGCCAATCACAAAGCACTGGATAGTTGGCCAATCAGTGAACACCTCGTTTTTCAGAACCATGAGCTTTGTAAAAATCTACGTGTTTCAGAAGGCAAGGCATAGAGGAGAAACAATAATATACAGTATGTGGAAAGTAATGTGTTTTTTGAACCGCATTTCATTACACCAAATACGCAAAATAATGTTCTTTTTTAGCGTCATACGACGCCTTTAATTCCTTTTTTCTTCTCTGACCTTTACCTCAACCCGCTGATTGTGTTTGTGGCAGATTGCTTTCTATTAATTGGAAAAGTTGACGTGATCCTTTAGGCCTGATTCGTTATCTTTATAGTTATCCACACCAAGGTCGATAACTATAAAGATAAAGATATAGTTCTAAAAATCATTCTCAATATTAAATAATAGCAGCATCCACACCACAGCTATAACAATAAAGGCACAGAGAAATGATATTTCATGGCATCACTTTCAGAATGATTCTTTCTAACTGATTAATGACTAAAACTTTGACAGCCAATCATAATCACAAAATAAACAGATGATGTCATTCTCTAGTGTGGAAGCTAATATAGTAATCTTTGTAATTCTCCTTCTTGGTGTGAACGGGCCTTGACAGGCCTTCAGGATCTTTGCTGCCCTCTTGCAGTCATTCACAGATGACTCAAACTAGTGCATTTTGAACCTAACTGTATAAGAAGCTTGCTTCTTTGATACTAAAAACTAATTTAAACAGTTATGTAGATCTGTTAAACTTGTCCCCTTTCTGTTGATTTACTATAAAAAGTTGTTAAAGGTTAAGGCCACTTCCTGAAATAGCAGTAATCATCTTAGAAGGCATTAGCATGAGTGTAATCTGGACGGTTTGCCATCATGCCAGAGAAGAGCAGTCTCTTAACTGCTTCACCTAGTCTCGCCTTCACCAGGAAACATTTATACCTGTCAGCATAGGTTGAAAATCTGTGAAAATCCATTCTGAGTGTGCAGGTTTACTTTTGGTGTTTCATGAAGGAAAATCTAAAAAAAAAAAAAAATTGGTACCTTAATTTTCTGTTTGTTTGGAACCTCGAAGACCCTGACATTTTGATCTGCAGACTATTATAGTAGTAATTATGGTAGTTTGGGCAGTACACAATAGCTAAAATGAAATGGCCCGTGTTATTTGTGGCAAGAAAGCTGCGAGGTTACTATGAGGTTGTATCATAATCACACCGAGTTCAGATCATTATAGTATTTTACTGTTTGAATCAAAAGTTCTCTGGTCTTGTTTTTTAGAGTCTGTCCTTTTTAATCAGATATCCTGGCTAAATATACTCTATCACTGCTGTTTATTTGAATCCTTTAGATACTGAGCCACTGCGGTCTAATCGCGAAACCAACAACAATGCCAATTTGTTCCATAGAGGTTTTTAATGGAACCTATTTGTCACTGTCATCTGAACAAGGTTGGACACTGCCCTCTTAATAGAATTGCCATGATGGCACACTCCTGTTTCACAGAGAGACCGTCCCATGAGAAGCTTTTTTTTTTGCTCCTTCTGCTAAACTGTAATCAGATCTGTTACTCTTGCAGGAGGGGAGTTTCTGACACCAGGGGATGGATGGCGAGTAGCAATCTCTCCTTGGTCCAAGTTCCACAGCTAGAACAATACAACTGTTTGTAGAGTTCCCGAAAGCTCATCAAAAGTTTAGTCTGGCTTTGTGTCGTAAACAGCAGGATTAAGGATTACAAAATCCAAATGAGATCATTTATTGTGTTTGTGTATGTGTGAGTTTGTGTTGTACTTGCTTAATTCATGTTACCATTCGCAAATCCATTGTAGTACTATAATTCAGAAGCATAATTCAGAGAGAAAAAGAATGTGGGAAATGTATAAAAAAAATGCGTGGATAGGAATTTATACATCAGGAATTGATTGGGCTGTGCAAAGTGGGTGTTATGTACCAAAATCTATTCAAAAGTTTGAAGGGGAGGAGTCAAAAGAGGGAATGGGGTGTCAGCCATAAACAAAGTCATTTCTATGGAATGGGAAATTTAGATTGGAAGTTTGATTTCATTGACTTTATGGTTAAAAGTTCACTTCAAATATTTGACACTTCAAAAAACAATTTGAAGGACTAATAAGATTAGCAGTGATTTTTTGCATTTCCCCCCCTGTTCTAGAATAATCTTAGTCTCCCTGTAGCATGCTCTCCTCTGTTAATCCTGCTGCTTTGGGATAGCAGCATGTTGGAGCTCTCTCCCCGTCTTTTCTCTTTCTCCCTTTCTCCCTCTCTAATTTGTCTCTTCCTGTTTATTTCCCTTAACAAGTGGACGTGAGTTTATGTGCCTCACATGGTGGTGGAAGCCATGCCTCAAATTGGAGGACTCTGGGTGAGGACTTTTGTCAGAGAGCGTTGGCTGTAATTACAGGTCAGTGTTATACTGTTTGTCAGTGAATCTCAGGTAAATGTCTGACCCAGATCTGAGTCCAGTGGCTCATAGTGTATTTCAAGTTTTATTGGGAAAAGCAGCATTGTTGTGATTGTGAAGATAGTGAGTGAGTGATTATATGAGTAAGGATACTAGTGTTAATGGGAACATAGATCACAGAGGTGTTATTACAGATTGTTTATACACTGAGGCTGTGCCCTAAAAATGGTAATGATTAAGTTTTATTTGAAACTCTGATATGTATTTTCCTAACAAGAATGCAAAATTTTTAGTTGCTTATTCAATTAACATTCTGAATTTATTATTGTTCATAATTTTTCTATTTATATGTTTATTAAAATATCCACGCAGAACAGAAAATCTGGAGAAGTACATCATTCCATGATGCCTGTTTTCATTATATTTTATTGAGTATTACTTTAATGTTATTTTTGCATGCCTAAAGTGAAGCTTCACCCAGAAATGAAATCTTAGGCATCAGTGCTAACATGTAGAATTGTTTGCAGTTGTTATGTGGCTCTTGCCATAAAACAGCGGTTTAGTTTACAGTGACCGTGTCTGTCAAGCTTTGACATAGATGTTGAACAAAAAAAATTAGATGTGAAGTGACACAAGGATGTGTAAATGAACACAGAAACAGAAATTGAAAGATGAAACAGAATGATCTTTTTCTGTTCCTTTCAAATCTAGTATGAAACTCTTTTTCACATTTTGTGCTTTGACTTTGAATCTTGGCATGTAGATAAACAGCCACCCTACGTGTTTTTTATTTATTTTTTTATATATAATTTGAGTTTATGATAAGCCAGTGTGTACAGAAATGTAATGCCATTTGCATTTGGTTAAACACCAGCCTTGGCCCCACCTCTGAAACAGATGACTGAAAATTATTAGATGCCCTTAAGGACAATATAGCTTCTAGGAAGATGTTAATGCCGGTCTAAAGATGCATATGTAATGTGAATATTTTCCTTACCAAGCCTTTAGCTTTGAAGTATAACCACACAGAAACTGCTGAGCCCACTTCTGTTTCTCTGCTCAATTATGGCAGTAGTGTGCCAGTCCTCTTCATTTCATGAGAATAATGTTGCCATCTTGTGGAATTTTGGGGAAATATTGTTTGGAACCAGCCTATTTGATTCAGATATTTTTTCACAGAACTGGTCCTGAATCATGGTGTATATGTTATTTAGGTTTTAAATATTTATTTTGTAGATTAGTTAGTATTTCATTAGTTAAAATTATTACATACTGTTTATTGTCTAAAATCTAGTGGATTTTGTTTTACCTTATGTTTCATTATTGCAAAAAAAAAAAAAAAAAAAAAAAAAAAAAAAAAAAATATATATATATATATTCTAGCTTGAGATATATATATATAATATATTAGATATTATATCTAATATCTCAAGCTAGAATGAATATGATAAAATATGACACCTAAAGATTAAAATTCACACAAAACTTTTCACTAAATGTCTTTTCTAATGGTTTAAGATCAATTAATTGGGCAAATTGTATTTGTATAGATATAAGTATAAGCATTTGTAGGCATAATGCCTTTGTGTGTGTGTGTGTGTGTGTGTGTGTGTGTGTGTATATATATATATATAAACATCCTTTTTTTAACTAAATAAATTGGATGTGGTGTTTGGTTTGTTGTTTTCATGCTGTTAAGTCTGTTTCCAGCAGAGGGAGCTCTTTAGATCTGGTCAGAGAATTATAGCTCTTTGACAGAACTAATGAATCATATCTTTTAGGGTTGAATAATAAAATCAATTAAAATACATTTCATACCACCTCAATACACTATATATATATATATATTTCACTCTGTCATTTTTCTAATGTTTTATATTTTAAAAGCATTAGAACAAGTAGGCCTGTCACAATAACAACTTTTTTTGTTGTACGATATATAGCCCCAGAAATAATTGCGATAAACAATATTATTGTCATTCAAGACCATTTTATGCCACTGAATATATAATCGTAATATAAAAGCATAATCATGCAAAAAGGCCAACATACTTTCATATGACAAGAAATGTATAATTCTTCAGAATATTTAGATAATGGAAATTAAATAACAAAATAAAATAATTTTTTTTCCATCTACAGATGTTTCCCTGACCTTCTTTTCTCTGTAAATTAAGGGTGCACTGTAAAGAAAAGTTTGCTGGAAAACACAATCCCTACTTAGCAGTCAGAAGTCTGTATGCACCAAAGCAAAGATCCCTAAACAAGGCCATATCTGCAGATGAAAACTTTTTTGTAGAAGCATTTTTAAAATTTGAACCAATTACACCACGTTATGGTGAAGCTGCAAAAGACACAGGCGCAAATGGAATCCAAAAAAACATGGTGACATAAATTTTTGTGTAAAAATAACGGGCAATATATTGCGTCAGCAAAAATGATTGAGATCATGTACATGTACTGTGAGATAAGCTGATATATTGATTATTGTGACAGGTTTAAGAGCAAGCCACTTTTCAGTATCAGGCATTTTGTTTAATATGAATGCACTTCTGCATTTCTCTCTTGCAGTTCTGTGATGTATAATCGAAAGAACTTTCAAACCCAGAGCTATCTGATGTCAGTGAAGTGTGTCTTTAAAACACCACCGTTTGCATATTGAATGAAATGATCGAGTGTACTTCAACTAAAACTTTTCTACTTGCCTTTGAAATGGCCCTTTGAAACTAGTGTTGGTTTAGGATGCAATTATGAAGGACAGGAAGTGTGAGGCAACTCTGTGAGTCAGAATTACACCTGTCATAGACTTTTAACAGAAGTAACATATGAAATGTGCCATCTCTGGCTCAGTCTCCATGGTAACGCAGACCTTTAGCAGGAAGGTTTCCAGTGTCATAGTGAGCGGCTTGCAGTTCTTCAAACAGAAAAACTTATTTTCAGAAGACGAATGTGTAAAGGTAGTGATGTAATTCAGCATAATTGTAGATACATTTAGCGGAGCTGTTCCATCAGCTGTTATGAAGCTTTTGTTATGCTCCATTTCCAAATGTGGCATTCCAGGATTTACACAGTGAGGGAGGAGGAAACTTTTACAACTTAGTCAAGAGACAATCAGTCACTACATTAAAAGATGTGCATCCACTTTTTTATGGTATAATCTGGGTTCTGGGTCCCAACCAAACATGTTTCGCACATGCTAATAACAAGCTTATCTTCAGCAGTTATTAATTTCATCCAGGACAGATCTCAGCTAGTCACATTATTTTGCCAGTTTGTTGGTGGAGCAAAGAAATACAGAATTATCGAAGCCGACAAAGGCAGCGCGCCAAGAGGGAGAGGCAAGCTGTTCTTCATGTCACATCAGTATTTAGAGTAAAGAGTGGGAACAATTTGCGAGTTTGTTTTGGAACAGAAACATTCAGTTTTCTAAATGTGCGACGCTAATGATAAATGAGCCATCTGATGTGTAGCAGTCCTGAGATTTTATCTTCATCTCACTAAAAAGATGAAGCCATTGCCAGGGAATCAACGTTATTTTCTGTAAGACTATCAAATCCATTCTCTACATTCTCTTATTATTAGGAATAGTTCACCCACAAATAGAAATCTGCAGAAAATGTTCTCACCCTCAGGCCATCCAAGATGTCAAAGAGTTAGTTTCTTCAATGGAACAGATTTGGAGAAGTTTAGCAATTACATCACTTGCTCACAGGCAGATTCTCTGCAGTAAATGGGTGCCATCAGAATGAGAGTCCAAAAAGCTGTTAAAGACATCACCGTAATCTTACAAAGCTGTGTGCTTGTAAGAAAAACAATCCAGTATTAAAGATGTTTTAACTTTACCTTGTTGCTTCTGCCTAAAGTAATAAGTCCATAATCCATATAATTTCCTCTAGCAAAAATAGTCCAATAGCAATATATATATTTCTTTAATAGACAAAGGCGGCACTTATTGTAGCCAGAAGCAACGGTTTGAAATCAAAAACATCTTTGAATTCATGAATTTGTTTTTTTTTAATAAATGCAGCTCTTCTCTTTACAAGACGTAAATGATGGACTGGAGTCATGTTGATAAATTGTACATTATTGTGATGTTTTTGTTTTGTCTTAACTCTAATTCTGATGGCACCCATTCATGGCACCCCACCTCACCCCCACCCATTTTTTTGTTAAATTATTCCATTGATATGGATGCATTTTATTTATAGCAATGCATGTATCTAAACCGCCACCCCAAAATACTCATGTTTTACAACAGCTCTATATCTGTCAGTTGTAACACATTGCAATGCAAAGGCCATTTTCAGAAAGGAAAGTGATTTTATGAATCATGTAGAATCACAGAGGCGGGAGTCTGCGTCAGGAGATAAGGAGGTGTGTGTGTGTGTGTGTTGGTATGCAGTGGTGGGTGGCTTAAGGAGCTTGAATAATCGCTCCCTGGAGAGGAGTGAGATTACAGCCCTGAGCCCACACCATCCATCCATTACATAAGAGTGGAACAGCTGCCGATCTGTAGTGTGTGAATGAGAGTATGGGCACTGCGTGTTTCTGTGGGTTCGTCTGGGTTGGAAAAGAAAGGGAGTTCATGCATAGACCGATGTGATTATGAATATGAATTTTTCTGGTTCTTCTTTCTGGTTGCCTTGGAAACCAAGCAGATAAGATCTTTCCTCATTGTATCTGGTACCTCACATAACTAAACCCACAGCTCGGCTGAAAATGCATATACTTAGAACAGCTAATCAGAAAGTGAAAAGCCTTGCATTCATTCTTGCCTTGAATCATGCATTCTCTAGTTAGAACCAATCCTGAATATATTCTTAGCATTATTATGCCAATATTATACCAATTCAACTTTTAAACTTTGGCAATGAACACTTTTTAAATAACTTGAATAGGTTAATGCAGGTTCTTTTTTTTTTTGACCTAAAAAATTTACTTGAGGAACCCACTGAGATTTTAGTTAATTATATAAATAAGTTCCTATAATTTTACAAGGCTCAAATGATCCTTCAGAAGTTGTTCTAATATGCTGATTGGTGCTCAAGAATAATTTCTTATTATTACCAATGTTGAATGTAGTTGCTTATTTTTTGTGAAAACTGTGATACATTTTCTTCTTTTCAAGACTCTTGGATGAATAGACATTTAGGAAGAAAATCATTTTAAACCAATTCTAAAATAAATCTGTCATTTTTGATTAACTTAGTGTGTCCTTGCTGAACAGAAGTATTATTTTCTTTCAAATAAAATAAAAGAAATAAATAAACAAAATCTTACTGACCCTAAACTTTTGAACAGTTTGAATATGTGGCTATTCAGTTTACCTCAAATAAACATTGAGAAAGCGTTGCCGTTCTGATTCCAGTGATGTGTGCAATATGCAGAGATGAGCAGTGAACCGCAGTGGTTTGTGGTCGTGCTGTCTGAGGCTGAGGCTTTCTGTGTTTTGGAAAATTGAGTTGTTTCCAGTCCTGTCCTGTTGTCAGCCACTTGTAAATTGTTTGGGCTGCAACAGTAAGCACCAGGTGCATAGCTTACGTCACAACTCCTCTCATTTAACATGCCCGCAATGCCCACCGTGGTTGACCTTCAGAGAAGGTCTCTTAGAGAATCTGACTGTTTGCAATGAACAAACACTTGATTAAGTAACTGATTGAGCTGTCTAATTAACTGCAGAGTTTCTTTTTTAGTTCTGAAATCTTCAATATTTCGACGTGTCCAAAATCCACACAGCTGACAAGTGTAATTCTGTTAAAACAGCTAAAGTTTTTTTTTTTTTTAACAGCAGATTTCAAACATCACTTTCAGCCCATTTTCATTCTTGTGCAGTCGAGATGAAAGTGAGTTAATCATTTTTCTAGATGAGATATGAACTGAAAGCTGTCCACTATGTAATAATTGTTTCAAAGGGATTTGAAAGCCAGTAAGCTGTCAGGACTCTATCTGAACAGATTCATAATGCCCGATTAGCAGATGACAAGCCTTTTATTTTACGGATTTGTCCCAGCAAGACTTTTTAGGGTCATCTGCTTAAACACACTGCTCTGTTTGAATGAATGCATAATGTTGATACCAGTATCTAAAAAACTGAGTGGCTAATTACTACTGATATAATACCATTCACCAGTTTGGGTCTAAATGATTTTTTTTTAAATGAAAAGAAAAACAAGGCTGCATTTATCTGATCAAATTTCCAGTAAAATTTTATATTGTTAAAGGGTTGATGAACTTTCTTTTTATTATTTTGTACTGTCCTCTGAGGTCCACTTTTAATATAATCAATATTTTTTACATCAAAAAACATAATAATTTAGCAGTAGTAGGCTGTTTTATGTCCTATTTTGACCCGTCTCATTGGGACACTCTGTTTGATTAGGCATGGCGGATACTCTGAAATAAACGCCCACTTCTATAATTGGCTAAAAGTTTGTATGTTTCACAGATGAACGTTGCTATGATTTAAGTTAAAAATGCATAAATACTCAGATCTGTAATAACAGACAAAGCAATAGTGACCACATGGTAAAAACAATTACTCACACTTGTGTGTTATTGTGACATTACTGTCAGATCTAAAATATTATGCACAGAACCATCTTTAAGTTTCAATCTATCTAAAAATGTGGCGAACTGTGCTTTGTTTTTTATTGAATCTGTGGTAAGATGAGATGAACAAAGGAACAAGTTCATACTGACGCGGACTGCATATTCATTACAAATGAACTCTTTCCTCATGTTAGGATCAGAAGGAATGCAATGCGAAGTCTGTTTTTTTTCCCCACAACTTGGCACTGCATAGCGTCTTAATTTACCCACTACGTGTGTGAATTGGCGGGCGGGGCTGAAATGGCAGTGATGTAGAAGTAGGCGTTGATCTTCTGAGAAGGTGGTGTTTAGCCACACTATTATGCCAAAAAGTGGAACATTCCACCACCGTCGTTTTGGCAGATTGGCTTCAGAAAGCTGTTTTTAAACTAACAAGAATGTTTTGAGTTCTGAAACAGGATGATTTTTTAATACAATGACATTTTACATGTCAAAAGGTCAAATGAATTTGGATTTCTCAGTTCATTAACCCTTTAAATATTATTACAATTTAAAATAGGTGTTTTCTCTATTTTAATAGATTTTTAAGTGTAATTTATTCCTGTGATTGCAAAGCAGGCATTGCTTCAGTCTTCAGTGTCATGTGAGCCTTTTAAAATCACTCTGATATCCTGACTTAGTACTCAAGAAACATTCTTATTATTATCAATGTTGAATACAGTTGTGCTGCTTAATATTTTTGAGGAAACCATGTTGCTTTTTTCAACTGGATTATTTCACAAATAGAACATTAAACAAAGAAATTATATAATCTTTTATATACACATTTATTTAAAATAGTAATGACGGTTGTATTACAAAGTATTTATTTTACTTTTAATTAGTTTTATGTATAATAAGATAATCTTACTGACTTCAAACTTTTAAACGGTGGGGAATGTTGTTTCTTTGAGATCACTAAACTCCTCAGATATTTTTTGAAATACTTTGATCAGATGTTCCTGGACGTTTGGAAGATGCTTTTCTACATGCTGATGATTACAGTGATCAGAAAGCAGGGGTTCTGTCCTTATGGGCTCATCTCTGTGCCCTGAGCTCAACCGTCTTAAACACTCTCCCAGCTGCTCTGGTCCGGCCTACAGCCTAACACACACACAATCTTCATCAGTCGCCACCTGCTCTGTTCTTAAGCACGTATAAGTAGACACTGCTTGTCACTGTTAGGCGTTCTGGGGGGGGGAAAGGGGCATGTTTGAGTGCACTAAACAGCTTTAAACACTGCCGAAGACAAAGCGTCTGAAATAACGATCAGCTGTATTCTCTCTGTTTGTCTGTGAGGGTGTAAGGTCATTGTCTGAATTGTTGGGAACAGGAGGCCTGTGGAAGGATTACGCTGGCTGTTCACATGCTGTTAGATGAGGCATCTGGCATTACACACACACACACACACACATACAGACACACACACACACAATACTTCTCGCTGTTTCAGTGATGACACTTTACACAACATGTCCATGGAGAACAGAGGACTTTTACCGCTCTGTAAGTTTATTAGAAATTACTGCTGCTTCAAAGATTTTTTTATGTGCATGTTGTTGGTTTAGGATATTTTAACAGTTTGTTTTAAAATAGTATTCATATTTCTGTCTTTTATCAGTTGTTGAAAGTTTGCATTCATTATTTCTCAAACCGTGTCACCCAGGTTTCTTTGAGTTGTGGGATTTACATATAATTAAATCTTTGATGGTCTCACTTTCAGTCTATTTTATAACTTTAGAGACAGACTCATCTAAATCACATTTTGAGTCAGCTTGTTGTTAATTGCACCGACTTAATTATTTAAATAAACTGTGTTGAACTTCCATCACTCTGAAATGCTGGACAAGGCAGGCATCTGTAGGAGGAATAACAAATGGAGTCTTTTTATAAGGTTTTATTTACATGTCAATGAATTCTGTCTAAGAGCGAATAGACTGCAAGCTTCTTTTTGATGCTTCTTTTGTTAGGTGGAAAATGCCTGGTTTGTAGTCCAACATTATATTGTCTCCTGAGCAGCTTTACATGCATTATCATATTCAAAGCACCAATTCAGACTTTCTAATATTAAGTATGGTTAGCTGATTTGATGTTTTTCCTGCTAAAAAATATATTAGTTTGTGGATGAGTAGGCAATTTTTTTGTTTTACATATTTATAGATTTTTTTAAATATACATTTTATATGCAATTTATACACTGCTCAAAAAATAATGGAACACTTAATCATCTCAGTAACACCAAGTCATTTAAACTTTACGGATATCTGTCCAAGTATAAGTGATTGTGAATCAGTTTCACCTGCTTTGGTGCAAATGAAAGTGACAACAGGTTCACTGGAGAGGTAACAGCAAGACATCCCCCAAAAAGGCAATCATTTTGCATGTGGTGGTAACAGACAATTTCCTTCTACTTAGCCTTCCTACCCACATTCTTGTATTTAGTGTAAGTTTGCTTCCCTGCAGGTTTTTAATATTTCCTGTCATATGCTACCATCATAATGCATCATAACATAGAAACGGAAAGTCATTAATACAGTTAAACCTTTGCTATTTTTTTTTTTTTTTTATATAGTACATATAGTAGAAGTTTAGGGAGAAATTATTACAATTATGTGATTATTATGGTGTATTTTGGCAGTATCCTTTGTTTTAGCACTTGCTCATAAGTGATTTTTGTTTGGAATAGTTTGTAGATTTTGACAGTCATCTGGTGCTGAGAACATTTCATCAAAACATCCCATATGGGCACTCCAAACAAACAGAATGGACTATTTTTTTTTATCTCCTATCTCAGAGCATAAGCTTATTTCATTCCAAGGCAGGACCTGTAGCATTTATTACGGCATATGGTGTCTGGATTCACAGCAGAGCTGCTGACTTTTACCCACCATGCAATGTGGCTTAATGTAACTGTCAGTTTTAAATCGGTATTGTTCATGCTGAAAGAGCAGTGCTCTCCAGATGGTCACTGCAAGTGCTTGCACTCTAGTTTAAATATTTGGCTATCTCTGACGTCTTTGTTGAGCATCTCTCAAGGCAGGGCGGAAGAGAGTTGACCCACAATAGTAATACAGCTCACAGCAACTCTGACCTCATTTAGTATCATCACTTAACGTAATGACTTTTGTGTCTTCTTAGACAATTTGGTTTGATACACGGAAATAAGAGAAACATTCAAATATCCATAGATAGACAGATAGATAGATGCTCATGTCTGCAGATGTGTGTGTTGTGTGTGTGTGTGAGTGTGTGTGTATATTTATGTTATGTTGTGTTGTGTTATGAGGTCAGTATTTGATCTTGTATCCTCCTACATTAAAATGCTCCCACACATCTTATATTTATGTAAATAACTACTTGGTTGTTGTACAGTTATGACATGGAAATTGCTGGAAAGCCCTACATATTTTCATTACAATTTGACTTTGAATCTGTTTGACTAAGCTAGCTAGAAATTTGTGTCTAATCATCGTTTTTGACCCAGAAACAGAAATTAATCTGTACCATGGCTGCCGCTCAAATCTCCAGCTTTTATTTTCAGACTAAACAAGCATGTGTTTGCCTGTTCTTTCACTGTCTCTCTCAACCTCTTTTTCTTCTTACTGTGCTGGATTCATTTTAATGCCAGTGAATCAATCTAATAAATTGCCTGTGTTTAAGTAGATCTGCTGGAGATTATGTTGGTTCCTTAAAAAAAAAAGAGTTCACAAAGTGTGGTGTGGATTGAGTACTGCATCTGCTAAGATGCTATAGGGAAAACTCCTTTTTCTCAGATGACTAAAGCTTTTTTCAATAACACAGTTATTCATCAAAAAATAACCAATGGCAGAGCTGCACGAGCCTATGGCAACGAAGCCCACCAGAGCCCGTCAATATAGGTTGGGCTATCGGGTAGGGGTGTAGCGGTACGCAGTGTTGGGGAGTAACTAGTTACATGTAACGGCGTTACGTAATTTAATTACAAAATAAATGTAACAGTAATCAGTTACAGTTACTAAGAAAAAATGAGTAATTAAATTACAGTTACTTATGAACTGTAACAATTACAAAGAGGATTACATTTGAATATTTACACACATCCACATACAGCTTATTTCTTTCCCAAATTGCACTAAGACATATGGCCCATGATCTCCGCGACGCGGAGAACACATTCGTAGAATTCAGTCATAAAAATGATATTCAGCCTATAACGCGGACGAAATATGCCACATTTTGGATGAATAAATCAAAAGTAGGTCGTACACTTGAATAAAAACGCGATATGGACTGGTGTCTGTGATTATTAAGCCGCAAAAACACTGAATATGAATCCTGCACGTCCTGCGTGTCTGTGGAAATCGGGCGCTGACTGGACATCGGGAGAACCGGGACTGTTCCCGGTGGCCCGGCAGACGATTTGGCCCTCTACTTAAATATTGTTATTGTATAATTGCAGGCCGAATATACTAAAGCGATTATTTCCGAATCTCTAATAAATCATGAATCGGCAATGATTCATGACTGGCAGTCGTGACTGGCAATGGTTGGGCTCGCGCGCTCTCTGCGCCTCCGCCGAACGGTTTGGATCGGACTCAATGCGAGAGAGAGAGAGACCGGAGTGAACTGTGTAAGCGCACAGCTGGAGCAGAAGCGACACTTCTGTTCAGGGTTTCAGGTATAGGTCAGTCTCATCTGTAAATATGCTAATATAGTTTTGTCTTTTAGTCAAGCAACAGCAGCACATTGCTCACACTCACTCAAAATACTGTATAAACGACGTCATTATTATCTATTGTAATGTTACAGCAGTAATTCAGCAGACAAATCATCATATTTTATCATAGGTTTAGGAGCTAGTGCATACAAAAACACAACCCTTAGGAAAATTTATGTAGCCTATGGTATGGTACTAAGCGTGGTTTAACCATGGACTTTGTAGTAAAAATAAATACAAGTGGTAATTCATTTGCCAAAAAAAATGCACTTACAAAACATGGTAAAAGTCAAATAAAAATCTTCAGTATTAAAGTCATGAGAGAAATGGATGGATAATGAAAGATTTGGTTTCAAAAACAGTATAAACTATTTCTTTTGATTTTAAATCTGCATTGAACTTCAGATCTCATTGAAGTAAAAGGCAGTACTAAAGTCTGATTGTGTGGTGGATGTGTTCAAATGTGATCATCTTAATTCAAGTGATGAAGGATGGTGAAAGTCTGACAGTATTGAGCTCTACTTTAAGGTTAAACCTGAAGGGTGTAAATGGTGCAAGATGATTAACAGTTGCAAATAAACATTCATTAGAAATTTATAAAAGTAATCAAAAAGTACTCAAAAGTAATTAGTTACATTACTTTTTTAAAGTAATTAAAAAAGTTACACTACTATTACATTTTAAACAGGGTAACTTGTAATCTGTAACCTATTACATTTCCAAAGTAACCTTCCCAACACTGGCGGTACGTGTATTCGTACCGGACCGTTTCAGTACAGGGCTTTCGGTACGGTGCACGTGTGTACCGAATGACCAAATGCAATATTTTATGTGCGGAACATAGGTACATTTTCGAGTTTCCAAACGAACATATTAAGTGGCGGAAGTCTCCGCGTTCAGCGCAAATCCCGCCCTGCAGCTGATTCTAAGGTCGGCAACACACTGGATGCGTGGCGCTAGCGTCTCAGTTGCGTGGGGTGACCATTTTAAATTTGGCTCCCATGTTAACAGGTTAGAGCTTGCAGACTGCCAGCGTGAGACGCGTGTCCGCGCGGAAAACGCGTGCATGCTAGAAATAGAACCGACGCCTATTTTTCCTAGCGTGTTGGAAGCGTTTCCAGGCAAAATATAATAGGAAATTATGTTTATATGTAATTTTGTACACAAATGCATATTAAGTCATGACATTTTGATGTTTGAAAGTCTATAGGTTGACATAAGTTCAGATATAAATATAAATATAAAAAAAATAATAATAATTATCGATTTTCAAATGTTGCACCTGTCAAACTTAGTCTATTTTGCCGTCAATACTATTGATGGTGTCCTTTATCAGTAGGCTTTATATTTATGGTCAACACAAAGTATAGATATTGTTGTCGTGAAGACAAGATCCTGGTCTGTCGGCGGCCTCCCTCTATGTCACGTACAGTAGCAGCTTTTTTTATTATATATATTTTATTAAAAACAAATTGTTAAAAAAGTTTATATTAATAAGCAACCTGCAGTTTAAATTTTGCATTTATTTTCCTTACTGTACCTAAAATAAACCGAACTGTGACTTTAAAACCGAGGTACATACCAAACTGTGATTTTTGCGTACCGTTACACCTCTACTATCTGGGTATATAAGAGGGCATGTCGCCATAGGATTCTCAGGTTACTTTGACTGAAGTGAGGACTGAGTTTCATTTATTGGAGAAAATTGAGTTTTCCCCAGAGCGTCTCAGCAAATGCAGTACGAGTGAAGTATCGATAGGCTACTTCTACATAGTTTGAGTAGGTTTTAAAAAGATATTTATAGTGTCTCTCTCTCTCTCTCTCTCTCTCTCTCTCTCTCTATTTTCGTAGATATCCAGGAGATTTATGAACTGACCCTGCTGAACTCTCAGAAGAGCTGTGAGGAGAAGCTGGTAGAGGTGAATCATATGGCTGAGCAGTGGGAACACACTGCCACTAACTCAACCTCACCCACAGAGGGTCTGCAGCCAGCCTCCACACCGCCAGAGGTGAGAAGCAAAAAAAAGTGTAACATATGTTTTAATTATAATTTTAAGAGGTCTTAAATTTGAAGATGGTAAATTGGCATACAGCCTAAAGTGATTGTTAAACTTCAAATTTATGATTTAATTAAATAAATATGAGAACTATACATTTAAAGTCAAAACGCTGCACAATACATTCTAAAGGCTCACGGTTTCAGAGCAGTTTACAATTAATAGATACTGTGCATTGATACCAAGCAATTGCTTATGATCTGCTGTTTACTGACAATTTTTACTTTATGGTGTTATTATTGTAATAGGTTGTAGATGGTTGTAAGAGTGCATATTTTATCTCTCACTCATCTTTTTGAATGACCAGCCAGCAATAGAGAAACTAAGACTGCCAGAGCATTTTGGGCTTGTTTATATTTAAAATTCCCACATTATGAAGGTTTTTTATTTATTTATTTATTATTATTGTTGGCATTTTGGTTACACATTAAACTGTCCGGCATCTGGAATTGAATTCAGTGTAAACTCTTATAGCTTCTGTCTGGGCTGCCCTGTCAGGGAGAAAAGACTTAGAACATTATTTAACACACATTATTCAATATGTAGTATTGGTACAGTGATTAGTACAGTTTAAAGTATAACTATAATTAATGACAGAATTATTCAAACCTAGTCTACTTTTTGCATTCAGTTATGTCATTATCCAGTTCAGCTTTCTTCAAATAGCGTCTGTGTAATCAAGCTGACAATATTGCCAGAAATTGAAGCAAACAAGCCAAAGCAATCCACTAAGGCCAGGCATGCACTGTGCGAATTTCATCCTATTTTGAGCCTAATTCTGACTCGTGCCACTCTTTTTAAGGTCGGGCAGATTTTCAGCACTTTCGTGCGTCGTTTGTCGTGCAGTGTTCGTGCAGTGTACAAGGTGAAACTAAAGGCGATTAACCTCTACCGACCGGCAATCGGTTGGTCTGAAATTTTGGTCACCTCTCGTGAGGTATCGCACTATTGAAGCAGGGCTACGAACCGATTTTCCGTGTTTCCCTCACTGTGCATGCGTGAAACCATAAACAAAACCATGATGACACGGCGTGTACTGTGGACTGAAGTGGTGGAGGGAAAACTTAAATAGAAATAGAAAAATAGAAATAAAAGAGGGAAGAAGAAAACACCTAATTACCTCCAGTTCGCGTTGCAATATGGATAAACCATATTGGCCAAGTCTTCCGAGCCACCTGCACGTCCAGATATGCCGACGTTTTTTTTTTTTTTTGGACATTTCAGCACACAGAATTGCGCATATCACCAAAGCAGTGCGTTTATTCCCGGGAAAGCATTTTTATTCTGAAACAGCCACAAATATCCGGGTTCTGAGGGATCCTACATGTTGATTCGCCATGTATAGTGTGAGCAGTCAAATCGCAATTCGCCGATCGGACCGTACAGTGAGTGTATAAAAATCGTGAGCTTTGGCTTTACATCGCATGCGATCTACTCGTACAGTGTGAGTTGGTACCTTGCCGAAATCGCACAGTGTATGCCTGGCTTAAGCAAGACGAAGGCGACAATGGCAAGGAACCAAAACTCAGTGACAGAATTGGAGAAAAAAAATCATTGGGAGTTCTCCTCTGGCTAGACAAAACCATCATGGCATAGTTTAATTCCAGGCTACAACACAGGTCAGATTGTGTAGAGGAATTTCTTGTTCTCGTGGTTTTCGCAGGAGATCTGTCTCTGGGGCTCATCTAGTTGACATGTTCTCTGCTGACATTCAGGGTTGTTGAGATTGACTCTAGGTGCTGATCCACCATCTAGTTTAAATATTGACTGGATCTGGGTGGCTATGGTGACCATCTGATCAGGAAATGGAATGGATCTGGGTGGCTATGGTGACCTCGCAATAAGAATGAAACAGACATGCCATTCTTCTTACGATATAATGAGTTCATCAGGTGTTATGGCATGTTTTCAACAATTTTGGTTGACCTATTTAATGCAGCCTAACAATCCTTTAATGGATTTGAAATATAGAAATGTAATAGTATGTTATATGTATGCCAAGAGATGGTTCTTTAATCTAGATTTAAACTGGCAGATTGTGTCTGCCTCCCTATGACAACCTCTGCTGTTGGTCTTGGGTATTACCGCTTGGTACTTGTTTCCACAAATTAGCAGTCTATTGGATACACCTGTGACAAGTGCTTCAGGTGCTCCTTTAAAAAGAGATCTCCAATTGCATCAAGAAGGAACTTTGGGAATTTTGGAACTTTGGCCTTTGGTTGGTTTTTGACTTTGTTTTGTTTGATTAGTTGTTTTTGCATTTATGCCTCAACATTGGATTATATTTTCAACCATGTTTTACACACCGACGTTGCTGATGGACAAAAAAACATTGCGATTTCCTTTAATTGTTTTCTTTTTATTATTTAATGTTACCTTTAATTTAGTAGTAAATTAACCTCTTCTTGAGCTTAATATTTGGTTTGCCTGTCTCCCTTGTCTTTGTTGCTTCCCTTGAGTCAGAGGTCGTAACAAATTGGGGGCTCGTCCTTGCTTTAACTTAACGAGTTAAAAATAATTTTTGGGGCGCTTTGAGTTTGATAACTACGTATTTTAGACCGTAATTTCAGTCAATTTGTTCACCATGTAAAGTCATCAGTTGGTAAGTACATACATGCAATATGGTTTGTTAGGTATGCTAGGTAGATAGTTTCAAAGTCTGGGACGTGAAGGACTGTAATGCACCATAAGCGCGCTTAATTACTGAGGAGCTAAACTATTCATGACATAAGTAATTAGCAAGATTTTAAAGTAAGTTTTAATGTTTTAAGTATACAGTATTCAATAGGGAGCCAGTGCAGAGTTGACAGAACTGGGCTAATATGTTTATACTTCCTGGATCTAGTAAGAACTATAGCTGCTGCATTTTGGACCAGCTAGAGTTTATTAACTGTGCAGAGCAACCACCCAATAAAGGATTACATTACAATAATCTCACCTTGAGGTCTTGAATGCATGAATTAAATGGGTCATCTGATGCCCGTTTTCCAAAAGTTTATATGAATTTTTAGAGTCTTAATGAAAAGTCTGTAACATATTTTAATAAAAATTTCTCAGCGGTACTCAATGACAATGTAAAACAATTTTGTAGAATTTCCTTTAAATGTTACATACTTGGGCTTCAGTTTTTCAGTTATTCAGTTTTCAGTTATTTTGATGCCAAACTAAATGTTTCACTTCAGACCCAAATAAATTATGCTTGCTCTCATAACTAAAGTGAACATTAGACCAGTTATCCTTTCTCCAAATAACATGCTTCTCAGCAAAGGTGAGTCTTGCCTTTTGATTCTTTCTGTCAGTGAGCGGTTTGGTCACTGCAGAGTGCGCTTTCAGTCCAACTTCTCTTAAATGTGCAGAGACGCAAATCAATGCATGCAAAACTCCGGGTCCTGACAACATTCCTGGGTGTGTACCGAGAGACTGTGCAGCAGAACTCACTGATGTCTTAACAGACATTTTCAACATCTCACTTAGTCAGGCTGTTGTTCCCACATGTTTCAAAGCTACCGCCATCATTCTAGTCCCGAAGAAACCATCTCCATCCTGCTTCAATGATTACCATCCTTTAGCACTTATTCCCATCCTCGTGAAGTGCTTTGAACGACTAGTCATGCACCACATCAAGTCTCTCCCCCCTCCCTGGACCCCTTCCAGTTTGCATATCGGTCCAACTGCTCGACTGATGAAACCATCGCCACTGCCGTCCACTCAACACTCACAAATATAGAGAAAAAGGACTCCTGCATCAGAATGCTGTTCATAGACATCAGTTCAGCATTCAACACAATCATCCCTCAACAGCACATTTACAAACTGGTCGAGCTGGGGCTCAACACTTCGCCTTGAAACTGGCTGTTGGACTTTCTTACTGGAAGACTTCAGGCAGTATGGGTCGGCAGCAACATCACACTGAACACTGGTGCCCCCCAAGGATGTGTGCTGAGCCCCAATCTCTCTCCGAACATTGAGAAGATGAAGGAGCTTGTTGACTTCAGGAGAGCGCACACTCAGCATGTTACTCTGACCATCAACGGTGAGACTGTGGAGAGAGTGAGCAGCACAAAGTCCCTGGGTGTGCACATCCCAGAGAACCTCTCCTGGACTGACAACACCGCAGCACTCGCCAAGAAATCACAGCAGCGTCTCTACTTCCTCTGCAAACTGAGTAGAGTCAGAGCCACACCCCTCATCATGTGCACCCTCTACTGAGGCACCATCGAGAGCATTCTGACGAGCTGCATCACTGTGTGGTATGGCGCCTACAACGTGTCTTGCTGGAAGACTCTGTAACGCATAGTGAGAGCAGCTGAGAAGATCGTAGGTGTCTCTCTCCCCTCTCTCCAGGACATTTATGGAACCCTTCTTACCCGCAAAGCCCTCTGCATTGCAGGTGATCCCACCCACCCATTACACCGCTTCTTCAGTCTGCTGCTATCAGGAAGGATATTGTGGAGTCTCCAGGCCAGGAACAGCAGACTGAAGGACAGCTTCCTTCATCAGGCTGTCAGGAAGCTGAACTCTCTCCCGATCTTGCCCCCCTGTCCCTCTTCTGCCCCAGGCACCACTGAACTATAAAATAAGGAAGTCGGGGAAGTCGTGGCCTAATGGTTAGAGGGTTGGACTCCCAATCGAAGGGTTGTGGGTTCTAGTCTCGGGCCGGACGGAATTGTGGGTGGGGGGAGTTCATGTACAGTTCTCTCTCCACTTTCAATACCACGACTTAGGTGCCCTTGAGCAAGGCATCGAACCCCCAACTGCTCCCCGGGCACCGCAGCATAAATGGCTGCCCACTGCTCCGGGTGTGTGCTCACAGTGTGTGTGTGTGTGTTCACTGCTCTGTGTGTGTGCATTTCGGATGGGTTAAATGCAGAGCACAAATTCTGAGTATGGGTCACCATACTTGGCTGAATGTCAATTCACTTTCACTTTCACTTAAAAGCCCCCCCCACCCCCAATATCCTGTTTTCTGTTGCATTTGTCTTACGTGGATGACCTGCCTTTTTGGGGACTTGAATTAGTGTCATTGTAAAACTGCAGTATTTGAGCAGTATTTTGAGGCCTTGTCCATCATTTGCCATGATGACGGTGAGTGGAAAGTCCTGTGACAATATAATTAAAGGCAGTAAATTTAATTTTGTAGATATCTGAAGAATAAAAATGTCTTCACAGAGCTGTATGGAGGCAGCTCACTTTGTTTTCTCAGACGCTGATGAATACCACAGCATTGCTCAGGAAGAGCAATGCTCAAGTAGAGACTTGTGATTTAATGTATGGAATGATATTAAATTTGGCAGACACTGTGTGTTCGCTTAAACTAAAAAGCAAATGGTATTGCACAATTTGTAACAATTATGTAACATTTTATGCGTCCACAAATTGAAAACGCAATTGCAAATACAATTTGCAATTCCTTTTGAATAATGTCCGGGATATCATTCCATAGATTAATGTGTGATTTATACTGGACTGAAAAGGACCTCAGACGAGATACTTGTTGCTCAGTGGATTGCATTTAAAAAAGTAGAGTATAAGGATTGAGATAAGCTTGTTGTAATTTAAATAACTGCATAATTAAATGCAAAACATATCAAATTAATCTTAAAATAAGCATTTAAGGTTTCCATGTGTGGAATAAATGTTATGTTGCTGTGTGTTTTTATTTATTGTATAGTATTTTGTCAGGTTGATAACTGATTGTTTTATTGTACTATTGCACAGTCAGCATTCTAAATTCAAGGCTTTTTTTTTTTTTTTTTTTTTAAAGCATCCAGCCTCTCTATGTGAGCTGTGTCTTTATCGCAGTTTCTCATTGTCTAATAAGACAGAAGGACATCATGATGACATCAGCATCTTTAAATCTGTAGATGTCCTAACTGATCACTAAAACGTTGATGTACAAAACAAGTCAGTTATTATAATAAAATTCAGAAAAACCTATGTACTTATTATGCCATTGCCTGTCAGTTGTTATTGTGCCATTTCTTTTCAAATAAATTATTGCTCAACTTTGGCAAGGATGTATTACATTGATTAAAAGTTAACACTTACAGTTACCTTCATCAGCCCACCCATCAAAAAGCATTAAAATAAAAAAATAATCCAGAGTACTGTATTGTGCAGGAACTATGTGTCCCATGTTTGTTCGGTCCATAAATTATCATTTAACATGAAAGGTCTGACATCAGCAAGGAAACGTATGGCTAAGATTATGTAAATGGCAATGAACAAAAATGTTCGCAGAAAGGGCACACCCTCCTCAAAAATAAATAAATACAGTAAGTATACCCTGTGAGAATACTAGAAAACAGTAAATACATTTTTAATGCTATAAAACATGCCTATATTTCAAATAAATACTGTTCCTTTGAATTTTCAATGAACCAAGGAATCTATAATTTCAACAACAATATTAGGCTGAACTACAGTTTTCAACATTATTATTATTATTAATAATAATAATAATAATAATAAAATGTTTCTTGAGCATCAATTCAGCTTATTAAAATTATTTCTGAAGGATTTTGTGATGAAAGTAATGAATGCTCTAATGACAGCTTTGCCATCACAGAAATAAATTACATTTTAAAATATATTAAAATAGAAATAGTTATTTCAAACATGTGTCGTGGACCTCAGGAGGACATTCATTGAGTACCTTGTACAAATATGTTTGTGTGTGAGTGTTTGTGCTGCTATGGTGGCTGTTATTGCATGTTATTGCATGTTATATAAGTGTTTAGACCGATGCGCCTGGCTTTCTATTTCTTCGGCCTGCCTTATACATTATTTGTGGACCGAACTTCCCAGCAGAATTTCAGTTTAATTTTTTGACTTAAGATAAAATGTTTTTTTTATTTTATTTATGTTGTATAAAATAAATATAGCACTCAATCTGAATTAGCCATGCTCTTGAATATCAACAGCTCATTTGATTGTCATATTGTTTAAATGAATATCAATATTCTTCTTCCTGTTTAAGACAATGGAATGTAGCAGACATTAGAGAGAGTGTTTTCATCTGAAAGTGTGTGTTTTTGTCCTCAGCTGAGAGAAGAGAGTCACATGGAGCTGACAATAGAGGAGCCTGCCAAAGGAAGTACAAATACAGAGGTGAGAAACACAATCACATGCAGTCTTTCCACATTTTATTCAATATTCTGACAGATGCAGATTGTCATATGGCAGTGTTTACACCAGCTTCGCATACAAGAGAGCTTATTGTAGTATTTAACTGCAGTATGGAAGTGATCAGTGCAGTAGAGCTGATCGGTGACAGTGGTGTCCATGAGAGACTCATCCTCTCTTAGAAAAAGCTTTCTTAATTACTTCTACACTAACTGGCAAGGGACATGCTCCATAATAAATTGAAATTAGGCTTTTACCTCATTAAAACATCTACCTTCTCAGAGAAGTTTGAATTAAAAAGTTTGAGACAGCTAGTGAAAATTATTTGACATTTTTAATGCATTCTCAGCATTCAACATTTGAAATAAAATGTTTTGGGAAACCTTTGGAACAGAGGGATTTAAAATGAGTCTGGAGTTGTTTGTCTGCATTTTGTCTGCATGCACTGTTAATTGGTGGCTGGGATCTAAGTTTGAGCAGTCTATTTGTGTGTGGATACAGTGCAGCTCACATCTTGGAGGTGTGTTGATCTCTCGTAATTGCCACCACTGTCTAACTCAACTAGCTTGGATGCTCTCAGCAATTACCCAGCAGTGAGAAACATTCATACATGCAAGAACACATGCTTCAATTCTAAAAACACATTTCTGAGGTACAAGGTATTGCAACAGGGAAACCTATTTTAGCCCACATCACAGAGGGTGACAAATTGTGTAATTGCGCTGACCTTGTGTCAGTATGAATCCAGTCATGCTTTTTAACATTATGAGCCATCAGTTAGTCGATCTGTGTTCTAAGTGACCTACATATACTCAAAATTAAACCAAGGACTCTGAGTCTGAGACATCTGTAGCTTTTATGTTTTTGAAAAGAGGACAGGCCAATTATTGGCAGGCACAAAAACAAACCCAAATATAGCAGGAATAATACAGAAAGTCTAGACAAAAGGATGGAGGTCAAAATGAGAGCTTTCACTTATTCTGAATTAAACTGCAGCAACTCCTTCTTTGTTTCTCAAGTGGGACACCTGAGTGTGAGGTCACTTGGAAAATCTCGCTCGTAGATTCACACACACTGGGTCCCTGTGGCTCTCCCAGATGTCATGTCTGTACACATGATAGAGCAGCACTGCCCGCAGGTGTGCCATCTGTAAACGTTTACAACGGCTCTGTGCCTTAGGTGCTCAAACATTCTCTCTCTCTCTCTCTCTCTCTCTCTCTCTCTCACACACAGACACACACACACACACACACACACACACACAGATTGCAGATTGTGTCAGATTGCAATGATGTTTTCTGCTAAATCAGAGTCATCCATAGAAAATGAGTTGTGAACACAAAGCCTCAGGCCAAAATAAAAGGCTAAAAAGTCTTACGGCTCTATTTTAACGATCTAAACGCAAAGTGTAAAGCATACGGGGCAGGTGAACTCAGGGCGTGTCCAAATCCACTTTTGCTATTTTAACGATGGAGAAACGGTTGGCGCGCCCGGGCGCATGGTCTAAACAGGTTGTCCCTATTCTCTTAAATGAGTAATGGGTGTTTTTTGGGTGTAACATGCAATAAACCAATCAGAGTCTCATCTTCCATTCCCTTTAAGAGCCAGTTGCACTCGTGCCATAACGTATTTGCTATTTACACGGAATTTGGCAAGCGCAAAGACAGACCGCGTCTCTGAGATGAAACGGAGCTGTTCGTGTGTGAGCAAATGGATAGCCTAATTCTGATACATGCGATGACTATCCATTATGACATGTAGGCATATATATATATATATATATATATATATTTGCAGCGCGTTTCGTTGTATGCAAGTGTTGTGAGGATTTGTAGCGCATTTCGCTATATGCATGTGTTGTGATGATTTGCAACACTTGTGTTGTCACACTGATGAAGATCTTTTCTTCATTTGCTGATGTTTTTTTCAATTTGCATGTAATTTCTTAAGTTACGGCGTGTTGAGCTGTCTCGGCCACCGTAAATTTTAGTAAATGTGAGGGGCCTCTCTTCTGGAAGCATGGTTAGTATTGTTAGCATGTGGTAATAGTTTGCTGAGAGTGAAAGTAGATGGAAAGTTAAACCTGCATATATTTTCGGCTAAAATTTTCACCCAATTTAGTCTTTGGTCAAAAAACAAAAATGCCTTTTTCAGTCAATAATAAAAAATAAAAAAACAATTTTGGCGGCCAAAATTTTGGTGCATCCCTAATAGCAGGTCTAGGTAGTAATACAACTGTTAATAGCAATACCACTCTTTGCCAGACAATTCGGTGGTCTTCAGGTAGAGACAGAAAATTATTTATTTATTTATTTATTTTTGTATTTGTACATATATGGTCTATGCTCTTTTTTTTCCTCCTTGAACATAGATATTTTTTTTACACAGTTATTTTTCAAGCAACAGCAGTTCATAGTGATTGTGATTCTTTGTTTCAATGTGACTGGACCATTAACTTTTTCCATGTACCCTTTTTCAAGAAGCAGATTTAATTCTCTTTCATTTGTTTGATTGATTGAATTTTATTAGGATAAACCCCTTGAGGTGTATCATCTAATTTTTCAAAGGGATCCCAGCATGAACTAAATGATTTATCCATGACTCTGGGGTTGATTTTTCCATTTAGCTAGATTATTATTATTATTATTATTATTATTATTATTATTATTATTATTATTATTATTATTCAGTGCCACAAACAGACACAGCAAGCAAGCTCTTAATTTTTTTTATTTATTTTTTATTTTAATTAATTGATATTATATTTTATTTTATACACCGAAAAAACACAATTAGATTTTATTTGCTTTGTGATGATTCTTCCAAAATACTTCTGCTGTGTTGAAAAAAAAAAAAAAACATACAATATTGGAAATACATGAGGTTGCATAAATAATGACACCATTTCCATATTCCATTCAACTGTGATTGAAATTGCCCCTGCTATGGTCACATTTTGTTCTCAATACTGTTTTATTTATTTGTCAACGGGACATAAACACTTCATGGTTGTTATTTTATGTCTGCAGTAAGCAGCTCTCCCCTCCTGTCATTCATTTATTTATTTAAAGTACTGGAAGGTCTTGATATAAGAACAGATGTTATGTGATGCATCAGGCCTGATGTGCCAATCGCTGCTGAAGCATTGCTGCATTTTCCTCCCTGTGACTGCTGTCTCTTTGTCTTGTGCCTGCTCGCTAGCCCTGTTCACTTAAAAGGCAGCTTTTTTGAGCTTTTCAGTGATTCAATGGATTTCCAAGATGCCCCTAAATAAAACCTGACTGATTAGAATGAACTGCTTACTCACTTCCCTCTTTTAAACCCTCCAAACTGCCCATTCTGCCCATTCACTTAATTTATCTGCACAGCTGGCTTGGAATCAGCTTAGCTCTGCCTCAGATAACCAAAGGAGGAAAAAACTCCCAAACCATAAACAGTGACTAAAATAGTTATTTTCCCAATCGTATAGCAGATTCTCCAAGCTAGAAAGGTAAATCTTCAGCATCTGCGAGAGGAGAGCACGCCTTTTCTCTCGCGCATGGGTGTGTGTGTGTGTGTGTGTGTGTGTAGCAAGCTCCAGAGGAGGAGGGATGCTCTGTGATCTCAGCGGCAGCAGTATGAGCCCCAGCCATGCGGCTGAGCAGCGGATAGCGCTAACAAGCGCCGGGCTGTAGGACTACAGCAAGACCATGCCTGCGCAGAGCGAGGACTCCTGCCTCTGTCAGCGTTAACTCCAGTCGTGCCTTCGTTCCTCTCTCTTTCAGTCTCTCTCTCCTCTTTCACCTCTCTCTATCTGTTAATGTGGTGCTGATGAAGGGGAAACTAGCTTGAGCTGTTTGGCTCAGGATGGATTGTCTGTGTATTGTCACAACTAAGGTAAGGAGAGCTGGAAGCGATGAGAATTGAATGAAAATGAAAGGGAAGAAGCTTTTGTCATCCCAGCTGTGAGTATGTGTCGGCTGTGGAGAAACCGAGGGTGTTATTTGTTTCGTAATTTCTTTTGTGTTTCTTTTCAAATTGACTTTTTAATGTCTATGTGGAACAGTTTGTTCACTTGTTTAAGGTTTGCGCTAGAGTGTTGTATTGCATCAGGCTTAATCCCATGTCGCTGGCTCTGTGGAGCCATCAAGGCGTAAACTTAACGGAAACTCGCATCCACAGATAACGAGGCTTTCCGAGGCTTCTCCATCGGAGCCAGACACAGTGCTGGTGGAATAAATCTTTGATGGTTAGACCATCAACAAACGCTCCAATGCTTTATCGGATTTTCCCATCTTCGTTAGTGCAGGTATCCGGATGGGAAGCCCTTTGAGTGGCATTAGAGGATTGAGAGTGCCAGTCTGCCAGCAGTACTTGGGCTAATGGGGTTTATTTCACTGAAGCAGAGCTGCTCTGTTTATGTGCTTCTAAATATACAATATGACTGAACTGATCTTTTTTTAGGTTAATCTTCTCTGTAGTCTTGTCAAAGAGGGAGGACTTGTGCCCAATATGTAGACAGCTGTCTCTCTCATACACAATCAGTGATGCAGCTGCAATTTACCATTCTGGGAACTGAAATATTAATGTTTGTATTTACGTGCTTTGTTGAATCAATACTAGAAGTGCAATTGTGATGGTAATGCGGGCAGCTTGGCTCTATGCGGTGAATTCCAAATGTGGTCCAACTACAGCTGAATGGCAAGCACTGTCATGTTTGAACGGTCAGGTGTATCCATCTTTATAAAACCCCTAAAAATGACAGATTAATGTTAGCCATTGTTTTCATGTTTTTCCATACCCTTGGAAAAAGGTGGTACAGTGATTTTAATGCCATGCCAATTAAATATTTATGTTTAAAAGATACTATTATTCAACATTAAATACCATTATTCAACATTGACATTGGTAAAAAAAAAAGACAAAAAATATATTTTAAATACTGTGAATTCTGTTCTTTTGAACCTTGAAAAAAGGATTCCACAAAAATATTAAGCAGCACTGTATTTAACATGAATGATAATAATAAGAAATATTTTTTGAGCACCAAATCAGGATATTACAATGATCTCTGAAGATTCATGAGACACCGAAGACTTTTATTAATGGCTCCTGAAAATTCAGCTTTGCCATCACAGGAATAAAATACATTTTAAATTATATTAAAATAGAAAAAAGCTATTTTCAATTGTCATAATATTATTATTTTTACTGAATTTTTAATTAAATAAATGCAGCCTTGGTTGAGCATTGGAGGCTTATTTCAAAAACATTAAACATTATTATTATTATTATTTATAGTACTTTAATAATATTTATTGTATTTCTAGTTTAGTGTAGTACTTTTATAGTCAGTGTACAGTACCTCAAGAACAGATTTAAGGCCATTCACATTGTTCTAGAATATTGTTATATTGTTCAGTAACTCTTAGTGGTGGCCAGCTGTAGATATTAAGAGTGAACTTACCTGATTCATAGAAAGCATCCCACATTTTAAAAGTTTAGATGCAGTCAGTGCTTTGATGATGCAACAGCATCCAGTCCCAGCTGATTTGCTTACTCAGATTTTTGCTTTCAATTCCACAGTCACCCACAGGAATTATTTTAAGCTTTTTTCTTCTGTTGGACTTTGTGAATCATCATGCATGTCTTATGAAAGAAAAGTATTTTCTGTGGCTAGGTCAATTTTTTCTTAGAAATAGACATTTGCTGAAGTTTTAAGGTACATAGAGATCTAGAGAGCATTTTGCCAGTGTAGCACAATACATAATGTAGTGAAAGCAAGGGCATCATACCTGGGCTGTCATTCACAAGGAACCAGAACAACATTTGGATCCTGTCTCTCAGTCCCAATAATGACAATGACAATGGCCTTGAGTTACACACAAAGTTGCAATGAAATGTAATGAATGCTGATTCAAACACGATTTACTCCAAATCATAAAAAATATATATTTTAATGATTCAGGTCCTTACTGTCCCCTGCCTGTTTCCTGTGTCAGCTTTAATATTGAAAATAGCTGTTATTTCTATTGAATTAAGTCATTTTTACTGCTTGAGATACATACAGACTGTAAGAGGCCAGCTGCTCAAGAAAACAACCATACTCGTTTAGGAAGCAGTGATCTTTGCGGTTAAAAGAGCATCATCCTGATTTGTAGTACTTAATTTAGCAGTGTAATGGTGCTGTTGACAGAGATCTGGCTCATCTGTGGCACCCTGGGAAGCACAGCTCAGGACTCATAGGGTGAACCCCTCTGTCTGGTAGAAAAGGTGAAATACAACGGATAACATTAGATGAAACGAACAGATACATCTCTTTGGTCAGTGGAAAACATTTTTTTTCTTTCCCTTTGTCTATAGCTGCCAAGACTTCGCAATTTGTATGCAACCCCTATTGTTTGTTTTGATTGTCTGTATAACATTTTTGTCAATACAGATGATTTAATGATAATTAAAAACACTTTTACACTTTTGAAGCACATTTATTATTTGTATGTTATTGTTTTATATATTTTTTTCATCAAATATCAATGTTTTATGTAAATTATGGGGAAGGCAGATTAGTAAGAGATCAGGGAATGTAGCAAGACGAATTGTAACATGTATCACCCACAGCCATTGCAATAAAAACTTGTCATCGTATCATCAGGAGAAAGACTTTTTCTCACAAGAGTCAATTATATTGTACACGCTGAGAGTCATTATGCTGTGCTTCACCACAGGAAATCTTTCCTCTGACAATGCCATTGTCTTTTTTTTCATGTTGGCTGTAAATATTTCGTGTGAGTTCCTTCTTTTTTAACTCGGTGAAGTGTACACGCACATCCAACACCCTCCACCCCCTCCCTCTACTTCAAATGCATGCAACAATATATCTGCATCTGTCTCTCTCGTTCTCTCTCTGTGTCTTCCTCCACTCTCTTCTGGGTAGTTAATGTTACGTAATAGTTTGCGGGATGCACTCAGCCGGTTATGGCTGAGAGAATATCATCCCACACACACGCTGTGTGACGCTAGGTGTTTATGTGTGTTTCAATCCCCCATCGCAGCTGTTTTTAGTGGTTTGGACTAAGGTGGTGCAATGACGATCTCTGACTCCACACGATCAGTGCAACATTCTCTGCTCACCCTCCTCTCCTCCCCTGGACAGTGTGGGATCTAGGGTTCATCTGCGTAGGAAACATTCAGTGAATTATTTATTTATTTTTATTGTATTTTTCTGACCCACAAGGCCACTCGTTCTTGTCTCTCTTTAGCTTTAGGTAGTGTAAGTAAAAGTAAGTAAGTAAAATTTATTTATATAGCACCTTTCACAGACAAGAAGTCACAAAGTGCTTTACAATCTGTTAATAAAAAGGATCAAACATGCATACAATAACTCTACAATAACACAACACACAGAAACACTCTTTACAAACATGAAATGACAAGTAGACCACTGCTGTTAAATAAAAGTGAGTCCAAAAAGAAGCGTCTTCAGGTGTTTTTTTTTAAATAATTGACAGAACCCATTGTTCTCAGTGCTAATGGAAGTGAGTTCCAAAGCCTTGGTGCCACAGTACAAAAAGCACGATCACCTTTAGTCTTAAGACGTGTTCTAGGGACAATTAAAAGGTCCAGACCAGAAGACCGTAAGAGCCGACCCTGTGAATGTTTATGTAAAAGATCCTGAATATAGAGAGGTGCCTGACCATGCAAGGCTCTATAAGTGATAACTAAAATTTTAAACTGCATTGAATAAGTCTGCAATTATTCTGTTGTATTCATTCATTCAGGCGGATGTGAAAACTTGAAAACTGTTCCCTATCAAAATTTTATCATCAGCCTTATATGGTGCACATTTCATTAATATAGGATTGAATTAGTCCTAGGGTTAATGTCTTGTGAATGTGACGCTGGTCTCTAGATCAGTGTGAGTAGCTTTGCAGTAGTGCTGAGTTCAGGGTTGTAGAAAAGCCTTTCTGCATCTCTGAGCACCCACCCTAATCCTCTCTTTACATTTGAAGATGTACCAGAGCTAAAGATTTGCATTGGGACTGGGACATATATAGAAGATATTTCAAGAGTGCTAGAGTGACATAAGGTATGAAGACAAAACAGTTGGATTTAGCTTATTTACTAAGTAAAGATAAAGACTGAAGTAAGAAATTATTTAAGCTGCTGTTAATGCTAAACGTTATTTTTCTTCTACCTGATAAACATCTCTAAAATGCACTATCTTTGAAAAATTTGGGCTTTGTAAGATTTTTATCATGCCGTAAAAGTATTTTGAGAAGAAGGACATATCTTTGAATGTGTTGCAGAGACAAGGAGGCAAGCTTTGGGACATGCTACTTTGTCTTTGATGGACACACTCTTTCTTAGTCACGTGCATCCTTTTAACTTTAAACTGCCTTGTCAATCATCTTTTCACAGTTAACATCATCCATACTTTGTTTCATTTAATTTCTTACCGTATTGGAGAGGAATGAAGAAGCAAATTCATTCGCCAGTCCATGGGCCTTATATTCAGAGAACTCTCCTCATGTGTTTGCATAATGATGCATTTAAAAGTTTATGATTAAACGTATCTTTATAAATTAGCAAAAAGTAATCAAACTGAGTGTTAATCTCAGTAGTTGTTGTATGAACAGATTTATATTTCTAAACCTGGAAAGTTATTCAAAAGGATTTACATTTTAGATGTTGTCAGTGTTCACAGTGCTTTTCAACACTCAACCTTCATTAGTCTAATTGACTGATATTTATCAAATAAATAGTCTTAATAGTATCACCTTTATTGCACAGAACTATAATAGTCATCACACAAAACAGGGACCTTCAGACTGTGCATAAGAGGAATATTGCTCCCAGCAGGCTGTTTGAAATTTGTTGTTGAAGGCTGTGGATTTTTTGTGTCTTTATGGCTGTTGCAATGGTGCTTAAAATTAGATTAATTGAGTTCTTTGAGACGGTTTACATATACTAAAACCCTCTAAAACCCTTTGAAACTGCCTACTTTATTTTGTGAACGTGATAGCCTGGAGAAATGCTTAGGAAACCTGTTCAAACCCAGGATATGCAAAAAATGTGGTTCCCTGTAGTTTTATGGGAAATAACTCCTGCAGTGTGACAGCGGTGTAGTGAAATGGTTGTATTGTTACACCATTGTGCAGGATTGCCCCAGTTCTCCCAATGACACCTCAAATAAAGTGGTATGATTACCCAACCCTGAGGAGTTTTGAAGAGGGCTGTTTGTAAGGAGCTTAATGATGTAATAACTGTGATCTACTGAATGTACAGAGGAGTGTGGGGCTGCTCTGATGTAGGTCCGCTGTGTATCCAGTGATAGGAGACTCCGAGCACTCAGATTTGTGCTCTGAAGTGTGTGATGTATGTTAATGAATGTGTCTGTGCCGCAGCCTCCAGTTGCTTTAGAGTACCCTTGTATCAGAGGAGGGGATTTGCATTGCCTAACTATCGAGAGGGAAAAACTAGTTCGTTATCATCATGTTATGTTACTGAGTTATTAGGACTTCACATTTAACTTTTTTAATCAAACCTTTCTGCATTTTAATTTTTACGTTTTCACAAGGACATTACTTAGTACGTTTAGTAAGTTATTATTTTACTCACTGGGACTTTTCATTGATCACCACAATTTATATATATATATATATATATATATATATATATATATATATATATATGTATATGTATGTATGTATGTATGCATTTTAATATATTTTCAATCTTTCGAGTTGTATAAATTTATTATAATGTATTACAAACAAACATGAAATAATAATTAACAATACTATATTTATAGAGTAACTAAGATTAATAAATGCTGTTAAAATTGCTACTTATTGTTAGTTCATAATAAATAATGCATTAAACAATAATAACAATAATAGCTTATTGTTAGTTTAAAGTGCCTAATGGTCAAATTCTTTTTATTTTTTAATACTTAATACGTTAAATTGTGAACAAATTAAATATTTATTGTCAAGTGTTAGCAGCTGTTTAAATATTTTTTCCAAGTGAGGATATTCCCGAATGCCTCCATAAGGAAGGTTTTCTAAGATTTAGCACACTTTTGAGGACATTTTGGTCCTCAAACTATAAGTACATACACACAGTTAACTGTCACTGTGGCTGCATGTCCAATCTGGCACATGTCTGTCAGGATTAGGGTAAACACTGCCAGAATCCTGACTGTCTGGAACAATCCTGTAAAGGGAGCCAAGAAGCTCAACAAGCATAGAGTTGTGGTTATAATATTTGATGTTGTGTATGTGTGAGTCATTTAGAAAACACACATGTACAACCTAGTAAATGATGCATAATGTACCCAAACGTGACTTTGTCCTACCAAAAAAATAAAAATAAAATAAGAATAGAAGTATAAAGTATAACTCACTGGTACCTTAGCAGAATCTCTTCATAAGGTGTTCAGTGCAGCTGTATTAGGTAAGATTCTTGACAGGTGTTGTCGGATTGTACCAGTCAGAACACATACATACTAATGTGTCACTGTCAGAGTAAGAGACATTATTTTAATTGTGTTTATTTATTTACTTTGTTCTTGACCAGTTTAACCTCTACAAACACATAAATAGATATCATATAAGACTTTTGTGTTGAATCTAATGTTTAGTTTAGTTTTAAGAATGTTTTATTTGTTTGTTTATCATTCAAGTCAAGCTTGAGAGTTAAAAAATAAAATTATGCTAAAATGTAAGCTATTGAAAAAAGCACCTTAAGCTATGTGATGCAGTGTTAACATGGTACATGCAATATATTAGTTCTGCGTAACTTTCACTTTAACCGTAACGTACAGTAGCTGTCAGTTTGCTTTCACTCCTTGGCTGTCCTAGGAAGGGAAGCGGCTCTTAGGGATGTGGTGACAGAGAATAAGATGCTCTGACATGCTGTAGTATGTCAGAGGGATCAGTTTTGACAGACTGTGAATAGAAACATTTAGCTCAGTAATTTGCGAAGGCCTCTTAGGAAGCTGTCTGCCTGCTTGCAGCTACACGGGGGTCGGACATTTGTTCTTAAAAAGAGAAGAAAGACTCCTAATGTACTGCACAAATGCATGTGACGCATGAAATAGCATTTTGCATCATTAATTTTACCTCCCACTGCATACTTGAATTTGATCTTTTGATTCCCGTTGGTAACTAGAACCTTTTCACATCTCCCGAATTGACATTGTTGTGTAACATTTGACATTTAGTCAGGTCTGACTAAAACTTTCCCCATATTTCATTTTCTTTTCATTAACACCACTTTCCAGAACTGTTGAACTTTTTGAAAACAGAAGGGAACACTACAAAGGGAAACCAAGGCTGTATACGGTAATTAGAAAAATACAGAAGCGCAATCAATTCTGTATTAACGTTCATGTAGTTCTACTACAAAGTGTTTTGTGTTTATATATTGAGATTGCATCGGATATAATTGAATCTCTTGGTATTCAATCCCAACTGTTTTCTCTAAAGCCACCAGAGATTCCTTAGATAAAATTTAGTTTGTTTACAATTTTGTTGTTATTGGCATCTTGTTAATATGTAAACAATTAATATGGAAGAAATGCATGTTATAAAATGTTTCAGCTATTTATTCTAATTGGTTAAGCCATGTTTGAAGCTGATGTGCACTTGTAATCGCACAGCATAAACAGGTTTAGCTTTTTATGATAATAACATTTATAACTTGCAGATTTCTATATATATAAATCTTCTGCATTTGGACCCTGACTGTAGTAGCTGTTCAAGAGCAGAAAAGCTGTATCTACCACACAGTATCATTAAATAATTTTTAATATGAAAAGTATGATGATTGAATTAGATCTACATAACACCATTTGCAATTTTTGCCGATGTGTACAATTATGCAGCTAACCTATTTTCAGCCCATCACAGCCCAATGTAAAATGACTAACAGAGTAACACAGAAAAGAATAACCCCAATTCTAGATAGACTGAGTGGAGCAGTGAGGCTTTGACTTGTCTCTTCTTTTCCATTGTCAGCGTTTTGAAGATGAGCGTGTCTGTCAAGGGTTTAACGTTCTTTGTAGTTCATACTTGACTTAAACCAGAGGATTAATGTTGTCAACTCACAGGCTGTTTAAGAGGAGGAAGAAAGCATTCTTGGTTTAACATGCAACATGATTATGAAAACAACATATTGTGAAAAATCAGCACCCTCACAACTAACCACAGCAGCTGTGTTGACTTAGACAGCATACTTATGAAATGTACAGCCAAGCCCTATGTTATCGGTATAGATATTGAACATTTTTGAATAGTGGTCAACTGATATTGGTGATATTTTGGAAAGCAGGGGGGCCGATTGCCGATATAAAGCTGATATAATTAAAAATAAACATACTTCTACTTTAGATGACAAAGTATTTTTCACAAATAAACAAATATGTAATAAAAATATAATTAAAAAAGGAAGTAAACATTGTAACCAACAGGGCACTCAGTATTCTGGGAATTTTGTGTCCATTGGGAATCATATTTTTCAAATAAAGCATGGGTAACACTCATTTTACATACAGCATACAGAAAATAACATGAATATGACAGCGGGCAAATGCATAAAGTGCAGCATAATTTGAAATCACGAGTTTAAAGTTTATAGCATTCAGTTCACACAGACAGACCATCGCACAGAAAACACACGATCATGCTGGATAAAAATGCACACTTCACAATATCCCACAGCTAGATTCGACTAAGTTTGCAAGGTTTGTGAAAATTAATGTTCATTAGATATTCAAAGATTTGTTTAAATTATATAAATACATATTTGCTTAATGTTGATGGCAAACGAGAAAGTATTATAATGTTTGCCTTTCTATTACAAATAATATAAAAGAAATCATTATAATATTTTTTTTTTCCTTTTTGTTTAGCTGTTCTATCTGATTATTAGATAGACTTCTATCTGGATTAGACAGAACTGTTAACAACAAGAGGGAGAATATGAGCACTCTATGCTCAGGCGCTGCCGCTATCAGCGACGTCAAAATAAAAGTCTTACACACATTGGCCAAGCAGAAAAACGGGGACATACTAAAACTACTGTAGATCCTACATATTTAAAGGATTTGTGAGCTGACACATGCATTAATTCATTTGCTACACAGATTTCCTTGAATCTGGTCCTTGCCACAGTGCTGGGGTGGGTGGTAGCCAAAGCACTGTTATGCTGTTGCTTAGGTGTCCTGACAAAGATCCCACCCCTAAGTCTCTGTGATATTCTAGTCTGTAGATAAGGCTTGGAAGATTGAGTCTAAGTCTGTGAGGTTTTTGGGCTGCCAGGCAGATATGTAACTCAATAACCTGTATGATTTGATGCATCATTCTTGTGAGTTTGAGTCCCTTATGCGCAGGGTTTTAAAGCCTTAAGAAGAATAGTTTGGCTGTTTTTGAGTATATGTGTAGCTATAGAGTTACTTAAAATGCAGAAATGTGATGCTTTGGAGCTGAATCTTAGCCATTAGCATACTTTGAATGCAGAAATGTTTTTCTTAATATGTCATTTTTGTCTTATTTTCCAGTAAAAATATGTAAATATCCTTAAAGTCAGCATGAAATGGAAATATTTTTATATGAAATTATATATATATATATATATATATATATATATATATATATATATATATTAGTGCTGTCAATCGATTAAAAAAAATTAACTAATTAATCGCACAATTTTTTAAAATTAATCGCGATTAATCGCGATTAATCGCAATTAAAAGACTGAAACTTTTTGGATATGTAAATGTAAAATGTAAATAATTAATGTAAACTCAAGACAAAGAAACTATTTAAATTCAAAATATGATTGTTTATTGGAATTTTTGTTTAACTTGTAACACAGATTTTCTCAGTTAAACAACATACCTGCAATAAACCATCAATATCCTCCAAATTACCTGTTGGCTTGAAAGCCATATTTATTACAGAAATTAAAACAGAGGCATGTAAGTACCATTTGAATTTCAAAACAATCAATGCCAATAAAAAACAAAAATGATTTCCATGTTGAATTCTAAGTGGACTGCAAAAAAATTCCAAAGTATAGTCATTGCCAGTGCTTTAAGTGGGCCAGTATGCACCGGTACTCAGTACCGCCACTTCCAAATATAGCTCTTGAGCGTACCGCCACCTCTCCGTGCGCCCAGAACGTGCTTGTAGCGTACCGGTACGCTCATTTGGACATCTGTTTTAATAGAGGTTTTAATCGTTTACCTGCACTGCCGATTTTCAGAGCGCCCTTCACAATGCAAGCTTCCTAATTCATCCCACCCAGAGCAGAAACTACATTACCCATTCACCCTTAAGATACACAAGTGAATAGCGCATGTGTCGCTTTTCCCACTGTTAAGTGTCAACAACTCAACGTGGCCGGAGAAGGTGTGTGAAACTCGTTGTGAGTTATACTAAAGCAAAATCTTGAGTATTTATTGTCTGATAAACATTAAAAACTGTCTGCGGAGGTTGAGTCGTCCTGCAGCCCCCGCTGGCTGCTCATTGGCTGCAGCATCTTTTTTCTAAGTTCTAAAAAAATACCGTAGACGGCAAGGCACAAATTTAGATATTCATTTATCTAATTAATCTATAGCCTATGCACAAAGACAATATGATCTTTTTGTCCCCTTTTTGTTTTAAAGCTTGATGAAGAGAGAGAGCGCAAGTTGCTGCAGCTGCGAGGAGGACAGTGATGCACGCGCACAGGAGTGATTGACAGTTCGCGGCACTGTGTACAAAAAATACTCCGCTACACAATTATTTCGTTATTTTCGTTTAAGCTTATTAACGTTAGCGTTACAGAAAGGTCTGATTTACGCACTGTTACAGTCATTGTTTTTTTTGTTTTTTAAACAATGACATTTGAGTTCATGATTTTAATGTTGCTGTTTCTTGTGGCAGACTGAAGAATAATCCGGCAGAGTTTTATACTGAAACTTTCCGTCTAAAAGTCCTTCCTTGGTCTTATCCATATTTCTTTGCACGTTGAACACACATGGCCACAACTGGAAATAAAAAAAACTGCAACCGCGTTAATTGCGTTATTTTTTTTTAACGCGTTAAATATTTCAAATTAATCGAATGCGTTAACGCGCTAATTTTGACAGCACTAATATATATATATATATATATATATATATATATATATATATATATATATATATATATATATATATATATATATATACACTACTGTTATTAACTGAAAAGTCTCTATATCTAAGTCTTCAATAATGTCAGTTTTCTGAACTCTAAATCAGCTTACAGTTAGCTTAAATAGTCTCTGCCTATATTGGGATATTAGAAAGTAATTTAATATAGAAAATTTCACATTTTGTGCCACTAGTGGTGTAAAAATGACACTCTTCACCTTTAATGTGATCTTAGGTGTTTTAACATGTATCTGTGTTAAAAGGAGGCGAATGATGGAGCATGTGTGTATGTGCATGAGCGAGAGTGTGTGACTCATTGCTTCAGCAGGAGTTGCCTCTGGGAGGAGATTTATTTGTGCTTGATAAAGTGTTTTGGCTTCAGTGCAGCTTTTCCATGCTCATCTCTCGTCCTGTCCACGGTTCCAGCTTATACATCCTTGTTTGTCCAGAGTGTCGTCAGCTGAACGTCAGGTCACAGCAAGTGAAGTTTTCTTTGGTAAAAAAAAAAAAAAAAATCTCTATACCCCCTCTAAAACTTTCCTCGGACAGATTATCTGGTGTTAACTCTCACATAAAAGCTATTTTGGTAGCAAAAGCTGCAGTTCCCAGTGGCTAATTTGTGAATATAGTCGCCTCCACTCTTTCTCTCACCTCCTCTCTCTTTCTCCACCCCCTCAGTCTTCTGCCTCAGCACTCCCTCTCTCTTGTCACCCCCTCCTTCTCTTCCTCTTTTCTTTCTCTCCCTCATTTTCTTGTGAGCTCATTTATACTATAAAGCTGCTAACCACAGAACAACTAGTTTCCCTGGTAACAAGGAGGCTGGCACCAAAAATATATTCTCTAAAGCATCTCCGATGCCTCCCACTGCATGCTGGCGCTTGCCCACGCTTCACAACACCACCCAGCTCTGAACTGGCACTCTGATTTACACACTCACACAGTCACATACACTCTCCTGTGCTCCTCAGCTGGATATTTGAAGAGTCCTCACTGGGCAGTACAAAAAGGACATTTTGAATAGTGCAATGAATAGAGTTACTACCCTACTTTTAACCAAAATACCACAATACAAGTGTGTGTCTTAAGGCCAGTTCATACCAAAAATGATAACTATAAAGATAATTCTAGAAATAACAAAACATCAACGCACAATAGCATTTAGTTTATCTCAAGTTTAGTATGCATATGTAATGAACAAATACTGTACAGCATTTTTTTAACCACTGTATGAGTGGAACTTCATTGGAAATTTCCAGTTTTATGTATCAAGTGAGTTTGATCATCCCTTTCTCTTTACTACTAGTTTTCACACAAACTAAGCACAAATGAACCTCTTGTAATTGCTCAGTCAGCGTTTCAACTGTGGAAAGACGTCAATGAAACTGCTTGTACCGGTGCTGGTCATATAATTAGAATATCATCAAAAAGTTGACTCTGATGGATTTTTTCTAACACCTTGTTGAATCAATGCCATGAAGAATTAAGGCAGTTCTGAAGGTAAAAGTGGGTCCAACCCGGTACTAGCAAGGTGTACCCAATAATGTGGCCAGTGAGTGTAGTCCATATCTTTTAGGACATGGGCATCACCAAGATTGAGCAGACTGAGAAGAGCAAGAATTTCTAAGTGAGCAGCTTCAGACTACATAGTTTTCTTGTGCTCCGCCATCTCACAATATAAAAAATTAATTAAAAAAACGTAGCTTGTCTTAGTTTACACAGGACTGGCAGGAAATGTGCATTGAGGCATTGATATGACAAAAATCTTATATCAAGATATGATCGATTTTATATCATGATAACGATATATATCTTGATATGGTTATTTTGTCTTTTAATACATTTTTTTTATGATACTAAGATCTTTGATACCATAGAACTTTCATATTAATAAAGCACTTCCGCAGCGTGTTCATAACATGAGAGAAAGACAGTCTTTTCTGCTTGTTGCAATAAATCACTATTTATCTGCACTAAACAAGTTCAATTTTGCCAAGATATGTTCAGAGAAGATAGACAAGATTTTATAGCATAATAATTGAATGAAACCCTAATGTTGACGAAAAAACATTACAGTCAACCAATTTTTCTAATTTCCTGAAAACGTCCCAGCAAGACATCTGATGGAGTTTCCCAGATCGCATCACACTTTTGCATTTGTTAAGAGAAGAGCTAGTTGTGAAGTATAACTTTTTGTTATTCACCTGTTTGTTCGTTTTTTTCACAAGAGGTGTGGTTTAGTTTGATTACACTCCTTCTTCTCAAGGACTCTTAAGTCATTAGCCTGCATCTCTCCTCTAATTTTATTTTACCTTAGTGGAACTCTTCTGTGCTGAGCTCAATTAACACATTCACAGCACAATGATTAAAGCACTTACTTGGTTGACAGGTAATCAAATTCCTGCTGTGTGCACTTTGTTTTCTCAAACAGGAATAGTAATAATGTAACAAATTGGTCACGTTATCTATATATTCTTTAATTTGTGTCCACCACTGCAGAGAGCTGGAGAGCTAATTTGAATATATTGAGTTAGACTCCTGCCCCCTTGTGTTGTTATGTGCTGGTGCATTCCGGAGTTTTATTATTCAAAGCAGTGGGATTGATGTCAGTACAGGATTGCATGCAAATGTCAAGATCTGCATACTTAATCGTGTTTATTCATGTATAAAATTGATGTACAACTTTAATGTGTATTTTTTAGATGCACTTTTTTCACTTGAAAAACATGATTCAGGCCATTTTTATATTCTTCCTGTTAGAGTAAATTTCTCATTTGCATTCTAATGTCCTACATTAAAAATTAATGTTTCAGTACCCAGTGGGTAATCTCATTGGGTGCACTGTGTTTTGACGTTCAAATGTGGAACCCTCCTACAAATATTCACCAAAACCATACTGTATTCTTGATTGTGGTTTAAATGACAGACCTGCTGCTTACAGCTCTGTTGCTTTCTAGCCTAATGAATGCAGCTTTTTTTTTTTTTGGCAGCATTCCACTTTAGTGAGACAGTCTTGAGGGGTGTTAAATAACAGCACAGGGTGTGTGTGCACAAGAGTAAATTATTCAAATAAATACCGCCATTCCTTACACTTTTTACCTACTGCTTCTTTACAGTAAGTGTGTATCTAATCTAGTGCAGTTATAGTATCAAGCAACCTCCAAAATCTTCACACTCACTCAGTTCCTGCCTCTTCTTTGTGCTGTATTAAAGAGAGAGAGTGAGATGGAGAGAGAAAAGGCAGAAAGAGAGAATCCCCTGTGCGGCGGTGTGCTTTTCCTACTGCTGTCAGCTGTAATGTCTCATCCAGCAATGTGTGAGTACGAGTCCCTAGTCCAGAGAGACGGATACGGCAACCCGCTGCAATGCTCTGCTGGGAGCATACAACGAGGGATGTGATCCGTCTCTGACTCTTTTCTTGCTCTTCTTGAATTCCTTCCCTTCAGAAGCTTTGCTGTTACACCAATCCTTATGCCACACAATACCTGCAATGTTTTTTGCATGTTATTGTGCACTGAGGTCCAATGTGAAGGTAAGAACTAGCTGTGAGTGTGAACTTTTGTGTGTAGTGTACATGTGTGAGTGTCACATGGGGCTGTACGATTATACCATGTGGCTGTACTGGCGGTTGAGGTATCTGTGAATTCCCTCAACAGGATATTTTACTGTCAGTCATTGCAGAGTTGGCTGATCTTTGCATGAACTGTTTCATATTCGTGATTTTCTGGATGAGGTTTATCCAGAAGCATTGGAGGTCTTGTAACAGTCTTGGTACCACTGTGAAAATGCTTAAAGATTTTTTTTAAAATCTCTAAAGAGATTAAAGTGTAGATTAGAGTAGTTTATCGGAGTACTGCTAGTTTAAAAACAGTGTCGTTTTTCTTAGCATTACTCTTTATCCAGGTTCTGTCTTGTACAAACTTGAAAATATAGCATTGCAGCCTCACATTGTCATAACTATTAAAATCAATAATAATAACGATAATAATCAATGTTTCTTAAGCACCAAATCAGTATATTAGAATGATTTCTGAAGGATCCTATGAAATTGAACTCTGGAGTAATGACTGATAAAAATTCAGCTTTGCCATCACAGAAGTAAATTAGAAATAATTGCGGTTTTAAAATATCTAAATATATATATTTATTTTCAAGTTATTTTCAGTAAACATTATGAGCAACTCCTTAAACATCTTATATGTGTCTGTTGTATATTTTCTCTATATTTATTGTTTTGTTTAGCATTGTTAATATTGCCATAATTATACCTGTCTGTCCCACTCCGTTTTGCCGCAGTTTCCTATCTTGAGTGAGAGTGAGTGAGTCTTTAATATGCAAGCAAGTGTTACTGCACCTGTCTTCCTCACTTCCCCGACTTCCCTCTACTGACTGTGCAGGAAGTGCCTTGATAATGAAAGGTGGGACAGTGTGACAGTCAGCTCTGCTTTATACACAAACTTTGTTGAAGAATACAGAAAAAATAGCTCTGAAACACTGGTGGGAATAGAACTATTTGGATATACCTTGGCTTTTTTCTATTCTCTGCAGACGTGCATATGGAGAAGATTTTGTTGGGGGCTCGCCCGGGTTTTCTTATGTTGGTAAATTGCTGCTTGTCTGGAGTGGGTGGCATTCTGTTTTCCTCTGCAGCTTGTAAGGGATTTAAGAGAAGCTGTTGTCTCATGCATCAAGCTGGCAGTAAACATGATGCCGTGGATGCAGGGGTGGAAATGCTGGCGATGGGAGGACAGGAAATGAGCATGGGGAGCCAAAATCTGCGTGGATGATTTGGTTCCTGAGCGATTATAGTAATACATTTGCAATGTGTGTAATACTTGATTGTGTAGGAATGCAAGTGTAGGATTGTGTGTGGGAGTGTGAGGGGTTGTGAATGTGTGGGAAGCACGTTTATGTACATGCACACCAGTAAGCTGATAACTCCCAAATATCAGTTCATTAAAATAACCAGTTTTCCATGGTTCCAGTTTTAACCATGTGTAATATAAACATACTTTACATTTATTCATTTAGCTGATGCTTTTATCCAAAGCGACTTACAATTTCCAGATGTCAGAGGTCGCACGCCTCTGGAGCAACTAGGGGTTAAGTGTCTTTCTCAGGGACACATTGGTGTCTCACAGTGGATTCGAACCCGGGTCTCTAAGGCATGTGTCTTATCCACTGCGCCAACACCACCCCGCACTTTAGGTGACAAAGTATTTTTCAGAAAGAATTACTAAAAAATTAATAAAAAGGAAGTAAACACTGTAACCAACAGGGCACTCAGTATTCTGGGAAGTTTGTGTGCAATGGAAATCATATATTTTTTTTTAAATAAAGCACGGGTAAAACTCATTTTACATACAGCACACAGAAAATGACATGAATATGACAGTGGGCAAATGCATAAATCACAGCATAATTTGAAATCACACACAAAAAAAATGGTTTTCACAAGTGTATAGCATTCAGTTCACACGGACAGACCATCACACTGAGAACACACGATCATGCTGGATAAAAATGCACACTTCATAAGATCTCACAGCTGGATTGGACTAAGTTTGCAAAGTTTGTGAAAATAAATGTTCATTAGTCATTCAAAAATTTGTTTAAATTATATAAATGCCTATTTGCTTAATGCTGATGGCAATCAAGAAAGTATTATAATGTTTGCCTTTCCATTACTAATAATACTATATAAAAGCAATCGTTATAATACTTTTTGTATACATTAATTCCTTTGTTTAACTGTTCTATCTGATTTTTAGACCGACTTCTATCCGTATTAGACAGAACTGTTAATGACGACATCAAAGAAGAGAGAGAATGTGAGCTTTGTGTGCTCAGCATTGCCTTTTTTTGCACCGTCAAAAGAAAAGTCACCTCGAACACATCGGCCAAAGAGAAAAACGTATGGGCCGATGCCTATATTTGGAAAATGCCTTGGCGATATATCAGTCGACCACTTCCCAGTTCTCTCTCCCACGTCAGTACTGCTACACACAACCTTTCTGCTTCTTGGAGCATAATGAATAAGTGGACTTGATTTAGCAGTACAGTCTTGGAGTTTTTAAACTAGTTTTTAAACTTTAGATTGACCAGCCTTATTGTAATGCTTATATTATTATTATTATTATTATTATTATTATTATTTTTATTTATTCATTTATTGAATGTTGATATTACTTTGATGTAGCAAGAATGCATTAACTTGATCATTCAATCAATCAGGCCAGTAAAATAATTTTATTGACATTAGCTAGTAAAATGAGCAAAGAACTTGATCCCTATTATTCACAGTTTTAGAATTTGTATTTGGCTTGAAGAGTCAGCTGATGGCAATTAGCATGTTGCATATCTTTTCTTTCAAGATAATGATAATGTGAGCCAGGAATAGAGTTGGATTTAGTTTTTTTTAACCTCTCACTTAAAGGAAACACTCTGTCTGAACAAATTGTTCACTAATACTCATTGCAGATTTTCCAACTAATGTATTTGCAGCCGGGGAGCATAGGGCTTTCCATCATGTGAATTCAGACTGGGAGAGAGAGGTACCCAGACAGTACTGACCCATCTGCTAAAAATGTTGAACAAGCTTTGAGTCATGCAGACATGAATATTTCACAAGGAAATCTCATTCAGTTCTGATGATGAATGCAGTTACACATGCAGAGACTCAGAAATACCTTTTATAATCTGGACCTGCTTTATGTGCTAGAACAATTTTATGAATTCTTTTTTTTTTAAGTGCCTGATAACTTTACGTGGGTTCATTGTTGTGGGTTTTGGTCATGGTACATTTACTCTGGGTTTAACAAGCAGCCAGACAGTGGTATTGATGTTTGATGTCTTTGTTGTGCATTGTGAAATTTTGTCGGTTCCCCTGGAGCTTTCTTAGAAGCAGACAAGCATGTGCTCTCTTGTGCTTATGTTACTGTATGTTAATGGTGTGTGGTTTCCGTGTGTTCTCATTAGGGCAGGCAGAGTCACCACCACCCACTACAGCTTCATTAAACCTGCTGCATTTCTCTCTCTCTCTCTCTCTCTCTCTCTCTCTCACACACACACACACACACACACACACACACACACACACACACACACACACACCTCTCTCATGGCTGTCTGTCACTATATCACATACACACATTAATCATATGGGCACAGCTTGTTTCTGTCAGGTTTGCTAGCAAACACACAAAAAAAGAGCCCATTATAGTTAACCAATGTAGTATACTTACTGAAATATTCTAAAGTAAAGGTGTTGTTCCATACGGCCACCATTATGTCAGGGTCGTTTCCAGCCCATTGCTTTGCAGTTGTTAGGGCTGTCCTGGGTAGTTTTCAGGGGGTTTCTTTTTCTTCAGTCTTCAAGTCTTTTTTTTGCTTTTAAGTCATTAGAAATTACTTGGATTCTTCCCTCAGTGTAAGGTTTGATTCACACAAAATACAATTGTACATTTAAAAAAGTGAGACATGGGCTTTGTAATAATAATAATAATAATAATAATAATAAAAATCACAAGGTCTCGACACAAAACCAGTGCACAAAATTGTATTAATGTATTTGTGAATGTTAAAATAAAAATTTACTAGGGCAGGGTTTTGACACAAATTTTACAATTCATTTTGATAGTCCTTTACAAGCTTGTGATTCGATTCAATTCTGATTTTTATTCCATTGAATTCAATATAGATTATTTTGGAAATATCAGGTACAAGATATGGCAAATTTTCTCAAGAAAAAAAAAGAGTCCCAATTAATGCTGTAAAATATACCTGAGAATCAATAATATGGAAGGTTTAAATCTGCTGATCTGTATAAAAAACACTTAAAATATACTCAGTAAAGTTTATGTAGAGCAGTGGGCAGCCATTTATGCTGCGGCGCCTGGGGAGCAGTTGGGGGTTCGATGCCTTGCTCAAGGACACCTCAGTCGTGGTATTGAAGGTGGAGAGAGAACTGTACATGCACTACCCCCACCCACAATTCCTGCCGGCCCGGGACTCGAACTCACAACCCTTCGATTGGGAGTCCGACTCTCTAACCATTAGGCCACGACTTCCCTATTTTCATCAAAATAGACAATCAATGAAAATGACAAAAAAAATTTTACCCAGCCCTAACATTTATTAAGATTAATAAAATGCTTTAGAAATGTCATTGTTAGTTGTTGTTAACTTTTGCATTTAACTGATGTTTAAAAATGGGATCTTATTGCAAAGTATTACAGAATTTTCAGTTCCTCTTTTTCATCTGCCAAGCGACAACTCATTCTAACCACTTAGAAAAGTAATATACTTCTCCTCAACGATTGTATTATTTTAAGCATCATTCATGTTAATAGCACACAGGATGCAGAATGACTTTTTCACCAGAGTCTAATATTTAGGGTTAGGATTTTATTAATAAACTGCAGCAGTAATACTGATGATTAACATTAACTATGTATCTACTGAACCATACTACAGTGGGCTTTGATTCTTTATTTAAAATCATATAAGCTACAAAAACTCTTTGTTGTACCTGTCAACTGTCAACTTCCTGCGAGGGATCTGTGTTGCAATACAGCTTTTCTGTGTGGGCTCGGTGGACGTTCCTGCTTGGCTATGCTCCCTGCAGTAGACTTGCTGAGTGCCGCATAGTGCTGGATGCAGCGGTGGGGAAATGATTCAGGGCCTCCCAACATCTCTGGCACATTCTCACTCTCTCTCTCTCTCTCTCTCTCTCTCTCTCTCTCTCTCTCTCTCTCTCTCTCTCTCTCTCTCTCTCTCTCTCTCTATCTCTCTCTCTCTCTCACACACACACACACACACACACACACACACACACACGCACACGCACACGCACACACACACACAAACAAACACGACGAACACAGTCTCTGAGTCTGCCCAGAAAAAAGGAAGCCACTCCACAGAGCATGAACACCTCTCTACTATCCGATTTAAAACTTAATGAAACACGCTCACATATTCATACAAAAACACTTTTAGAGAAGCATGCAGGAACAGAAAGTTAGGAGCCCAGAGGTAAGCGAAAAAAGTTTATACTGTACGTCATGTCAAATGTGGAAAGGGGGTGGACCGTATACTGAGGTGATTAAGTGCTGTTGCGATGCTGTAGTTGTCAATATCGTAAACATTGAAAGTTGCTATTGCAAACTGTTGTTGAGAGAATGTTTTCCATGTGTTGTAAGAAATTCTGCAGCAAAGTGACTCACCCCAAAAGCTTGCCTCTTTCTTTCTAGTACCTTTTGGTGTAATTTTCTTGTTTCATCTCTCTGTCACTCTTTGTATGTTCCTTTCTGATTGTCTCTTTCCTCTTCCTTTTCCTTCTGTTTCTTTTAGAATCAAGTATTCTTGAGAGCCAACCAATAATCATTTGATATCATCACTTTTCTCTTCCTGTCTATCATAATTTTTGCTTTGTTTTTATGATCATGGGGATTTTATTAGTTATGCTTAGTTATTATATTAGTTATTAGGTATACACATGTGGTACTCTTAGCGCTCTGCTTGACTTATGTGTGTACTTATGTGCTTCATTTCACTATTGTATAAGCAAACTTCCCAGCAGGCATGTGGCTGTATTCTGAGCCTCTCTCTCTGAGTATATGTGTGTGTGTGTGTTTGAAGCTGATGTGTTAAGGCGGGCTTCTGTTATCATATCTGATCCACTGGTAAATGATGCATTTTCTCATGTTTGCTTTGGCTAGTGGTGATGACACTTCCACTCAATGGTGCTCTACGCACGCACCCATATTTATAATGTTTAGTATATATATTTAAAAGAAGGGGGCTCAGTACTGAGCCCTGAGGTACACCATTACATAGCCAGACATCCCCACATATTTTTGCTGGGACAGAGTGAGATAATAAAAAACAAGACAAAAAGAAAGATAAAGTGCGGAAAGAATGGGAGAATGAATGGTGATTATGTGAGTTGAGCATGTTCCCAGTTTGTGTTCACACAGTCTTTGTTGATCAGCTCCAATCAGGATCTCTGACTATGTCCTTCATCTGTCTGCCATCTCACATGCTCCCCTCAGAATAACACCATTGTTCACATGGACTCTCATTTTTCGGCTTGTCTACACTGCTGTTTGGACCAAGACTGTCTGTGTGTGTGCTTGAGAGAGAGGGCTCATATTACCCCCTTACTGTGCCTTGTGAAAGTGGTAAACATGAGCAGCTAACAGATGCAGGGCCTGTTCTTGTATATCAGTGACATGCACACAAGTGTTATACAGTATAGTGCACATCTTCTTCCCCACATATATCTGCTCATTTGATCAGAATAGTTTATTTTCCTATTAACATAGCCCTCCCTGGTTTGTTTCCTGCTTTATTCGTCAAGGAGTCCATAGGAATATGAAATAGGTGTTTTGAAACATGAAAGTTAAGTGGAAACTTGGAACAGATTTTTGTTAAGATTACATATATTTGCCATGATTTTATTATTATGATGTGTAAAACACTTTTTATACAATACGAACACATCTGTCACCCTACAATGTAATATATGAGATGTTGGTTAATCTCATACAACATGATGCATAAGGTGTGGTACTGAAACCCGGTGCCAATATGGCACTAGTACCTATGGAACAGGAATGCACTGAACTGAATCAGAATGCAGATTTCGGTGCATCTTAAATGCCTGAGCAATCGAAATATTTGTCCTGGTTCTCCGAAATGTACGCAAGAAGCAAGGGCGTTGTCAGAATTTTTTAGCGGTTCTACAGCATTTAACTCCACAAACAGTACACAAATTTGTGATCGCCTCAGAGTCAGTCCCCTTAAATTTCATATGAAAATGGCAGCAGACCTGTCTCCTCCCCGTCTTTCAGCACGCTCTTCAATCCGCAGAGCGCTGCGGAGCAGTGGGAGCGGATTCAAACAGAAACAGAGGACACACGGTGTATTCATCGATAGATTGTTAAAATATCTGTATCTGTTCAGTTCTTTGTCATAAATACATTTTACAAAAGGTAACGGGAAGAAATCGGTTTTCCATCTTCTGTAAAGTTATCGCTCCATTCACTGCTTATTACTCCACAGCCGTTTTCTCCAGCGACAATTTAGCCCTTAACATATGAACGCATACTTTAATTACACTTAAATATACTGTAACAAGGTTCAACACAGTCTCAATAGGAAGGAAGAAGGCAGGGGTCGGCTTGTTGCTGGGACACTCGTTTATTCAACAAAACAAAATAAAACACGATGCCCTCTGGGCGTAGACAGCAAACGATCGCTTAAACACGGTCAATAACTTCAATAACTTCAAAGCACTGTTGTAGCTTTCCCTAGTGCAGAACGAGGTCCCAGCGTGTCTCTCTCTCCTTCTCTCTGCGGTGACTCGGCTTATATCCGGTCTCTCCACGCCAATTACTGCAATCAAACACACGTGTTCGTTAATTGCATTTGACCTACTTACGCCTCGCTCTGCTCCCTCCGTCTCTCTCCCGTTGCGGATTCCGCTAAACCACGCCCCCCTCGCCACATACCCCCACCGCCCGACTCAGGCCGGGGAGCCGTCCGGCCTGCAGCCTCCCCCCCCCCCCCCTCCTGGAGAGGAAGTCAGCCACAGCCATCTGTACACCCGGCCTGTGGATCACCTGAAATTTAAACGGTTGTAAAGCGAGATACCACCGGGTGATCCGCGCGTTGGTATCTTTCATGCGGTGGAGCCACTGCAGAGGAGCGTGGTCCGAACAGAGGGTGAACTCCCGCCCCAGGAGGTAATAACGGAGGGTAAGAACAGCCCACCTGATCGCCAGACATTCTTTTTCTATGGTGCTGTACATCGTCTCTCTCTTAGAGAGCTTCCGACTGATGTACAGCACCGGCCGTTCTTCCCCCTCCACCTCCTGGGACAGGACTGCGCCCAACCCTCTGTTCGACGCGTCTGTCTGCAAGATAAAGGGGAGAGAAAAGTTAGGTGCATTCAGGAGCGGTCCGCCACACAGGGCAGCTTTTAACTGGGTGAAAGCCTGCTGGCACTGCTCCGTCCACTGGACTGTATCTGGTGCCTCCTTTTTAGTTAAATCAGTCAGCGGGCTAGCAGTATCCGAAAAATTAGGTACAAACCTTCTATAATACCCTGCCAGCCCCAGGAACTGTCTAACCTCCTTTTTGGTCTTAGGCCTTGGACACGTTGCAACTGCTGCCGTCTTATCAATTTGGGGACGCACCTGTCCATGACCCAAGTGGAAACCCAGATATCTTACTTCCACCCGCCCAATTGCACACTTCCTCGGATTAGCCGTGAGCCCAGCCCTCCTCAGCGTCTTCAGGACCGCTCGCAAATGCTGCATATGTCGCTGCCAATCCCCACTGTAGATGATGATGTCATCCAGGTAGGCGGCGGCATATGCAGCATGCGGACGGAGAATTTTGTCCATGAGACGCTGAAATGTGGCTGGAGCCCCGAATAGCCCGAACGGAAGAGTGACAAATTGGTGTAAACCGAACGGCGTGGTGAAAGCTGTTTTTTCTTTGGTCATGGGAGACAAGGGGATCTGCCAATAACCTTTAGTTAAGTCCAGCGTCGAGTAAAAGCGAGCCGAGCCTAGTCGATCAAGCAATTCGTCCACCCGGGGCATTGGATATGCGTCAAATTTTGACACAGCATTCACCTTCCTATAATCCACACAGAACCGCACGGAGCCGTCTGTTTTAGGTACTAAGACTATCGGGCTCGCCCAGTCACTGTTGGATTCTTCTATTACTCCCATCTCTAGCATTGCCTCTAACTCCCCTTGAACCACCTTTTTTTTATGTTCAGGTAATCTATACGGCCGGCTGCGAACTACCACGCCCGGCTCGGTCTCAACATGGTGACATGGTGACATGGTCTCAAAGGCTGCTTGAATGGACTTGATATCAGTGAGCTGCGAGGGTGAGAGGTGGTCTCCTCCAGGGGCCAGAGCGAGAGATTGGGATTTTGAACTCACTTCTGGACCGAGATCCTCCTCCCCACTCACTACCATCGCCAGCAACACTGATTCCGCCTCAGACCATTTTTTTAATAGGTTGAGGTGGTATATTTGATGTGCCCCGCCCCTATCCGTTCGAGCTACCTCATAGTTAAGATCCCCAACCCGCCGTGTGACCTCAAAGGGTCCTTGCCACTTCGCGAGTAACTTTGAACTAGAGGTAGGGAGTAATACAAGCACTTTATCTCCCGGTGCAAATTGACGTAGCCTAGCCCCCCTGTTGTACAACCGACTCTGTTTGTCTTGAGCCTGCAACAAATTCTCCATGGATAGCCGCCCCAACGTGTGGAGTTTTGTTCTCAAGTCCATGACATATTGAATTTCGTTTTTACTAGCAGAAGGTCCGTCCTCCCAAGTTTCTTTAAGGACGTCAAGGACCCCGCGGGGGGAAAACCCCGTGGAGGCTTGCGGGACCTCCCGTACAGCGAACAAGAGGGGTTCTAGCCACCTATCCCAATTTTTGGCGTCTTCCTGAACGAACTTACGAATCATGGATTTTAATGTGTGATTAAATCGCTCGACCAGCCCGTCTGTTTGTGGGTGATAGACGCTTGTTCGAATCGATCTAATGCCCAATAATTCATAAAGCTCGCGAATAGTACGTGACATAAACGCCGTGCCCTGATCGGTGAGGATCTCCTTTGGGATCCCCACCCGGGAGATTAATTGAAACAGTGCACTCGCCACACTCTTCGCGGAAATAGAGCGGAGAGGCACTGCCTCAGGATATCGCGTTGCATAGTCCACCAGAACTAATGCAAAGCGGTGTCCTCGTGCTGACCGCTCTAATGGCCCGATGAGGTCCATGCCAATTCGTTCGAAGGGGACCTGTATTAATGGAAGGGGGCACAATGGTGCTTTTGGGGTGGCCGGTGGATTCACCAGCTGGCATTCACGACAAGCCGCGCACCACCTGCGCACATTCTCGTGAATGCCCGGCCAGAAGAAGCGGGCCATGAGACGGTTTAGTGTAGCCGCTTGCCCTAAATGCCCGGCCATTGGATTACAATGAGCCGCCTGGAAAAGCATTTCCCGACGGCTTCTAGGTATCAACAACTGGGTTGTATCTTGCTTTGTCTGGGCGTCTTGGGTCACCCGATACAACCTATCTTTTAAAATTGAAAAGTAAGGATAAGAGAGCGGTTGGTCAGGGAGGAGAAGCTGTCCGTCGATCGAGCGAACCTGGTCAAAAGCATTTTTCAGCGTCTCATCGCGGGACTGTTCCAGGGGAAAATCATCGCGCTCCGGGAGGATGTTCCGCTCGGGAGCACTCGGTTCCCCTGCCACAGGTTCCGGTGGTTCCGGTTCAGCCTCTCCCACCTGCGCAACCGCTACGCCATCCCTCCCTTGTTTCCCCCAAGAGCCATCCGAACATAAATACCCCAATAATTCATTAAACGCGGGCCAATTCGTACCCAAAATTATCGGATGCCTGAGGTGCGGATTAACGGCCATCTCTACTCTATGTTTTCCTCTCCTTAATTTAATATCCACAGGCAAAATAGGGTAATTCACCACTTCCCCGTGTACACACCGAACCCTAACCATGCGGCTACTATCCAATGCCTTCGGATGAATCAGGCTTTGATGGATGGAGGATTGGTTACATCCCGAATCCACCAAAGCCTGATATGTACCCCCCCCTGATACTCACTGGTATTTGGTATAAGCCAGCCTGATCGAGGGCAGCCTTTGGCGCGTCGGGGACCCGGATCAATGTCCCCACTTCCATCAACGGACACTTATCGATAAAATGCCCTGGGTCCCCGCAACGCCAACAGGCCGGCCCAGACTTTACCGCCACCCTGGCGGCAGGAAGTAGATCAAGCGATTGGCGAGGAGAGAGCGGAGAGGCCGGGGCCATTTGGTCTTCCGCCAGCTGGATGGCCTGGTTCAGCAACGTCGGGCGGTGGCACTGGACCCACTGCGCTGTCTTCCTTGGCAGCTTGGCCACGAACTGCTCCAGTACCACACGATCGATCACGTCCTCGACGTCGCTACTGTCGGCCATCAACCACTTGCGGCAGGAATCCCGGAGCTGCTGTGCCATCACGAAGGGCCGGCCGGACTCTTCCAGGGTTAGAGTCCTGAACCTCTGGCGATGTTGCTCCGGAGTCCGACCGACCCGCTGGAGGATGGCACGCTTGAGGTCCTGGTAGACCAGGAGGTTTTGGACTGGCAATTGGTGAGCGGCCACCTGCGCTTCCCCGGACAGCAGGGGAATGAGCCGCAGGGGCCAGTCCGCAGGGGGCCACCCTCGAGCCTCTGCCGATTTTTCGAACAGGTCCAGGAAGGCCTCCGGATCATCCTGAGGCCCCATCTTGTTGAGCGGCAGAGGAGATGTCTGGTCTTTAAACGAAGGGGTGGCCCGGGCCTCCCGGTCTACCCAGCTCCGGAATAGCTCGCGGTCTTCATGCTGGGCCCGGAGGAGCGCCTCAAAGCGTTTGTCCTGCTCCTCCTTGATCGCCAGCATGTGTTGATGTTGTTCCTGGTGAAGACCGGCGAGCGACTGGATGATGTCCGCAAATGGCGTACCTGACGGAGATTGCATGGCGGCGATGCTCTTCTTCCTTCCCGGGTTTCGGCACCACTGTAACAAGGTTCAACACAGTCTCAATAGGAAGGAAGAAGGCAGGGGTCGGCTTGTTGCTGGGACACTCGTTTATTCAACAAAACAAAATAAAACACGATGCCCTCTGGGCGTAGACAGCAAACGATTGCTTAAACACGGTCAATAACTTCAATAACTTCAAAGCACTGTTGTAGCTTTCCCTAGTGCAGAACGAGGTCCCAGCGTGTCTCTCTCTCCTTCTCTCTGCGGTGACTCGGCTTATATCCGGTCTCTCCACGCCAATTACTGCAATCAAACACACGTGTTCGTTAATTGCATTTGACCTACTTACGCCTCGCTCTGCTCCCTCCGTCTCTCTCCCGTTGCGGATTCCGCTAAACCACGCCCCCCACTTAATTTTATTATACATACACTACTTTGCAAAAGTCTTAGGCACGTTAGTACTTTTACCCCAAAGAATGGTGTTCGACCAGTTATTTATATATTTTACTGTAGTGTGTCAGTAGAAAATATCAGTTTCAAATATTTGTATCATCAAGTATAACTGGACAAAATCTGTTTTAAATGTAAAGGTTGGTCACACCAAATATTGATTTGATTTCGTTAATACAAGTTAATTGAAAAATAAAATCCATTTATGACAATATTTTTGAAAGCATCCTTACTTTACAGCATATTTACACAAGTGCCTAAAACTTCTCACAGTATTATAGCTTTGGTTTCTTAAAATGTCATGAAGACGTTGCTACAGTTCTTCTGGATTTAGTTTGTCTTAGTTTGTCTGAGTAATTCCAAATTCCTGGATGTTGTGGGGCTGTCTTGGGTGACACACCTCTGCAGCTTCGCGTTGTGGACGGGGCATTGCCTCTGGAACGGCAGACCGGGATGGTGGTTATTTGGGGCATGACAAAACTTCTCCAGGCCCCAAAAATACCCTTAGACTTTAGAGGTTTAAAGTATACTCCATTGTTAGTCTGTGAGAGACACATTCAGAATCAGCACATGGTTACTATTCAGTAGACTTTGTTTTCAAGTGTGCAACTCATGCATTCACTGTTTTTCTGCTGGCGGCCGGTTATCAAACAGCGTTGCATTGCTGCGAGCTCCCCCTTTTGGATTGGGGGGTGAATTGCCTGTATTCATCTTAAAGGCGGGGTGAAATGCTATTTCATGCATACTGAGTTTTTTACACTGTTAAAGAGTTGGATTCCCATGCTAAACATGGACAAAGTTTCAAAAATTAAGTTGTACGTTTGAAGGAGTATTTCTGTTCCAAAAATACTCCTTCCGGTTTGTCACAAGTTTCGGAAAGTTTTTTTCGAGTATGGCTCTGTGTGACGTTAGATGGAGCGGAATTTCCTTATATGGGTCCTGAAGGCACGTTTGCCGGAAGAGCGCGCGCTCCCGTATAGCAGAGCAGAGAGAGGCTGTGCACAGACAATCACTGATCAGAGCGAGAGCGTCGCCAAATGTCACAAAAGGAGTGTGTTTTTGGTTGCCAGCGCAAGACAACCCTGCACAGATTACCAAAGAAAAAACAGCATTAAGGGACCAGTGGATGGAGTTTATTTTTACAGAGCATCAACGGAGTTGTACAAGTGTTTGTGTTTGTTCCCTGCATTTCTAAAACGCTTGTTTTACAAACAAAGCCCAGTTTGATGACGGATTTGCGTATCGTTTATTTCTTAAGGATGATGCAATCCCAACGAAAAAGGGTCACGATTGTGTGCTGGAACCGCGGGCGGTGAGTAAAACTGCTTCAAATATCTCTGCCTCCTTGTTAGTGCGTCCGCCTCCCATCAGAGACCCGGGTTCGAGCCCCGCTCGGAGCGAGTCCTTGCTGCTGCTGCTCTCATTCAGTTTCAGCCTTCACAGCTGTCACAGCTTCCAAAAGCTCTCAACGCAACTGGCACTCGTGATTCTTTAGCTCCGCCCACACGTCACGCCTCCAGGCGCTCGTGTTTTTCCGGGAAAAATCGGTACAGACTATCTTTCTCTTATGAATAAAATAAAACTAAATACTTTTTGGAGTTTTGAAGGATGCAGTACTACTCTATAGGTACTCAAGATTAACATGATATTGAGTGAAAACGAGCATTTCACCCCCCCTTTAAGGTACGGAAAGGTAAGGTACCAAACCGAGATGCCCGTACCGTGACCGTTCATTACGAATACATGTTTCGTTCCACCCCTAATGTTAACATATACATAATAACATAACATAAACTAATAATAGAGATCGGAGTTTGAGAGTGTCATGTGCCAGATCTACTGGAGAGCTCCAATATATTTTCACAGATTCCCATTTATTATGTTGAATTATTTAATAGTGACTGAATTCAATTACTTATCCTTATAGTTACATCATTAAGCCCGGAACCATCAACATCGTCAATGGTCTAAGTTGATGACGACTCTAGACACACTCGGTGGAGGTTTCTACGGGATGTGTTCATTTTGTAATCACAGAGAAAATCAACATTGTGAGCATAAGTTTCAAATGTATCAAATGCAATTTTAGATTAAATGAATTAAAATAATATGAATTCTTTATTCAGAAACTCCTCATCACAGCCAGGAACAACACTTATTTCAGCATGCGTTCTGTTTATGTGTGCTGCCTGTGTCACTCACAACATGTGCCTATATCGTCTGCTATATTAAAAATTGTTTATATCGATATCAAAGAAGGTGTACCATCGATAAATATAAATAACATTTCATTGCCCAGGCCTACAAGTGGTACTTTCCTTTCCCGTGTTGACACAGCACTAGAAAGTGGTTAGCTTGGTTTTACCTAGGTGTTCCTATGCAGCTGGCTGTGTGTTCTGCATAGGTGCTAATGCGCTTTGAGTGGTTGCTAGATATTCGCTTACTTGGCCATGGCAAAATAGCCAATGCATCTCTATGATATTCTAGTCCTTAGATATGTCTCAGTTCCATTAGATTTGTCTGCCTGTATCGTCGTATTACTGTCAAGTAAAAACTAATAGTATTCTTCTCCTCAACACCTAATAATGTGCAAAAATACCTAAATAAACAGAATATATTATTTCACAGAATTAATGTAGAAAGTCATCCCAAAGAGGCAAAACATCACTTTCACGAACCTTTTTCCTGGACTGTGCCCAGCTGGTTTAATGACCTCCCTATCTCAATTCAAACAGTCTTTTCAAACAGACCATTTTCAAAAAACGTCTAAAGACACATCTTTTTTACCAGCATCTGAAGAACTGATACTAGCACGTACCTATTCTATTCTATTCTATTCTATTCTATTCTATTCTATTCTATTCTATTCTATTCTATAAAATAAAAAACCCTAGCTATGTGTACTGTGCTAGACTAACTGTTCCTCTCTCATTAGTCTTATATATAAAACCAATGTTGCTTCTATTGTTATCCTCATTTGTAAGTCACTTTGGACAAAGGTGTCTGCTAAATGATTAAATGTAAATGTAAATGTATGTCATTAGGGCCAACCAGTAAGGTAATGATGAAGTTCACCGCTTCTCACTGTTCTCAATTCACCCCATTCTTAATTTCTAATGATTAAATCATTGACATTTCACTGTCAGGACTAATTGACATAGATGCTGAATGTGGGGAGGGTTCATGACCCCCAGAATAAAGTGTGCAGTAAGCACTTTAGTTGAGTTTTTCTTCTGACTGTGCTCTTCTTCCAGCTCAGAAGGCCTTCAGACAGGGTGACAGGAAATGAGGAGGAGTTTGCACGGATAGGAGGATTTTTTGGGGCCAAGATGCTTGTTCTTTCGGTGTCAGCATTCTTACAGCGTTCTCACAACTTTGGCCACAGAGCTCATGTGTTGTTTTTTTAATTATTTTTTGTGAAATTGTTCTTCTATTTTAAATAGATTACAGAGTAATCAAAGTTACAGAGAGACTCTGGGAGGGTTGGTAGGCTCATGCTGTGTGTCCTTTAGCTGCCAGTGGATTCCTAAGATTTCTGTTGCTTTTTAAGGTTAGCATGCAACCTGGATTCTCCCACAAGGCAGAACAAAATTAAACTAAATTCCGCTGGAGCTATCTACCCAGTAACGACTTTTGGTCCACCATTTAGACCAGCATTATCCTTAATTATAATTATTTATTATATTATTTATATTTTCAGTTTTCATAGTAAATATTTCATTTAAATTGTAAAAATTTCCTCTAAAATTCATTTGATCTTTTTGGCTATATTTTAATTAACAAAAAGCATTTAAAATGGTATAAGTTTTAGTTATCAAAAACCACATTGGCCAGCCAAAATGTCATACTTAATATTTTATAAAAGTACTTTGTTTTAGCCAAAGAACAGATTTATTGACTTTAAGTAATTTAAGTAAGTAAATTTATCATGCTAAAGTCACGTTATTGTTTACATCTTAATTCGTACTGAACCTAGAGCACATTTACATTCAAATTTGGTTCAATAAATTTGCATAACTAATCTTAACGCTAAACAAACCTCCTCAACCCTGCTCTGCCTCCTTGGTCAAGATGAGCTCTCTGTGTCAGGTGTGAGCCGAAGAGTGGTCCCTACACCCTCCTGTTTTATTACTAACAGCATCGCCGTGATAAATAGAGTGATTAACCAAGTGCTATGGGCTGTTTATTTATTTATTTATTTATTGGAGAGAGGAGATGCTGCATAGGAATCTTAATTAGGTGCATGTTGTGTGATTAAACCCACACTGCAGGCTTATATAACCCAGAGCTACATTTGCAATTTTTTAAACCAGAGTATTTTTAGCATATTTTTTGAAAGCAAGATCCATATCTGGACTCCTAATCCTTTATGTGTTAAATCTGTTTGCTCCATTTTCCAGATTACTGTTCATTCCCTTGGCACAGCTATCCAAAAGTGTCAGAGAGAAGGAAGGCTAACTGTAAGATTTGTTCATTTATCATCAATTTATTATATTTATGTAGCAAATATGTAGTTAATGATGTTGTTATCTTGAGAGGCATTATACACATTGTGATAAAACTATACTGTTCTGTTGTAAAGGAAATGAATGGAATTTTTTTTTGAGAGCTATTACTCTAAAGAGATTTTCATACTACAACAAACCCAGGGAATTGTCTTTTTAAAGCCAGTACTAAGGCCACTTTTAACCCCGAGTAGCCCAGGATTATGTTTACTTAGGTATTTTGTGCAATGCCTGATTTATTTCAAGGCTTTTATAAGTGGAAAGCCCATTGGAGTCAAATAATGGCTTAATTTTCTTACCTGGAAAAATATCACAAATTAAAATTCAATTAGAAAAGTCAAACATTGAACACTGTAGTGTAGTTGCAGGGAGCCATTTTTTTTATCGAGTCACTTTGAAGGCTTCTTGCTCTTTCTTTTATGTAGTTCCCAAGCGGTGTCTAATCTAATTGTTCTTTACCACGGTAATTAAACTGCCTGTAAAAAAGCTGTCCAACTTCTAGCTAATTAATTTTTTGACTGCTCCAGATCCTGAGTCTATAGGCAGCTCAGTCTCAGACTCCACTGTCTGCTCTTACTGTCTGCACAGTCAACTGCAGAATATGTGTGCTGTCCACAAAGAGCCCTAGGGACACCTCTCTCCACACACACACACACACACACACACACACAAAATCTATCGCGGAAAAAAATATAAATTCATGTTTTAAATGTGACATTATGAATATAGAAACATGGGATGAATGGAAATATAAAATTATAAATATGAAATGTAATGTCAAATGTCAAAATATATTGTCATCATGACAGTGAAATCTAATGCTGTCATTTTACTTACGAAGAATCAAGTCAGCATCAGAATCTTTTCCGATACAAGGAACTGAGGTGGCTCACAGCTGGCATTTTAGCATTGCTTCAATGTGGTTTTGCATCTTAAAGCAGAATTTGGAGAAGAACTTAGCTGTGTAAAGATGCCTTGAGAAAAGGGCATTAAATTACAGACTGTGTTACAATCTCAAAGGTTCTCCATAAACTGTAGTATTGATTTGCAAATCCATAAAGTCCATAATAAGTGCTTCGTGACAGATTCACATAGAAAAACCTTTAGCTCCTAAAGCCCTTAGTGTTATTGGCAGATTGAAGTAAGTGACACATAAAGGAAGAGGTGTATGCCAGCCTCCACCACAGAGTGCTGATGCTTTACTGTAATATCGTAATGTAGCACAGTCTGAGGCCAGACTAGATCTTCTCATGCTAAAGGCATGCTGAAATATTAATGTCAGCTGGAGGGGGTTTTGCTGCAGGTAGGCTTCATTCTGAGGCTAGTGCAGAAATGAAAACAGGCCTGCCAGATATGTTGTGTTACAGTGCATGGCAACAGTTTGACTAGAGTTGGAGCTGAACTTTGCAGGAAGGTAGATTTTCAGGAGCAGGGTTGGGCATCCCTATGCTAATGTATCAAGATCTGACTAGCGCGATCCATCAGTTTCTTGCAGTAAAACTGTGTGCTTGCGCCCTCTGCTGGACAACATGAGCACTCACACACGCTATCTTTAGCATAGTACATCACTTAACTCTGCATAAGGACTCTGTTTGTAATTACAGGTAAAGTAGACCTCACTTTCCGTGCTGATTTGTGCTTGTGATCCATACTGTGCTGTGCTGTGTGTTGAGCTGAGTCAGGAGCTTGTTATTGGAGAAAATATAAAAGATCAGCACACGGGTGGATTGGTTTTAAGCGGTGAGTAATATTTTGTAGACCAAAGCCAGATTTTGGTGCCTCGCGCCAACCATGCAAACGGCGATTCACTTTCTGACCATTTACTGTGCCGTCAGTTCACATCACGGCTGATTCTGTCTCGGAATGTCATGCTCAGTTGAGTAGATTCCTAAAATAGAATGAACTTGTATTACATTTTATGTGGGGTCTGTGCAGTGACAGATGTCATTTTTAATACTGTGATTTAAAGGGATAATTCACACAAAAATTAGAATTTTGTCATTATTTGCCTCTAATTCCAATCCCTTATGCTGTTATTTTTCTGTGCAATAGAATGCACAACGGCTTTCATGTAGATTACTTTAATGTGGAATTTAATTATTTACATTTGTATTTATTTATTTATTTATTTTTGGAGCCTTATTGTCAAAGTATATAATCTTCAGATGCAAATCAATAAGTAGCTAATTATTTTGGAAGGACACAAGATTCATTTAAAATTTGGCAAGGATGATCATTTATATTTTTTAATTTGACCAGTGCAAACATTTATCTCATTAGAATATATATATATATATTATTTTTTTCAATTTTCATGAATGCACCTGTGTAGCATTATTTCAGTACATTTGATAAAGTACCAGTGCAGAGATTAATTTATTTTATGTAGTATTTCTATGTAGAAATAAAGTAGTTAATGCATGGACACACAACACACACTCGACACATACACGCACAGGCCAGTGTGTACTCTGTACCTCCCAAAGGCACAGGGCTTTAGAGCAGATACACTCACTGTGTACCTTATGTGAGTTTGACTAATGATTCATGTTAATTGTGATGACACATCTGAGGTGGGTTTTATGCACTGGTATTTTTAGAAGTGTTTCTTCAGGATTGCTTGGCACACAGGTGAACTGGCACAAAACAAACGCGAAGATCTCAAAATAGCTAAGCTTTCCACATATGGGGATGGCCAGACCCCCCTCTGTTGCTCATGACACATTAGCTCACAAACATAAACTCATCACTGCAAATTCAATATTGAATTTGATGTCTATATGGTTTACAAACAGTACAGAAATATTTTTGTAGGTTTCTTAACATTCTGTTAATCTCAATTAAAGTGCATTAAAATCTTAGTACCGTAGGGTTTTAAACATTGCATAGCCAAACTTTTTTAACAAAGCGAAAAGGCATATTTATTTGTCATTTATTTAAATGTTTATTTTATTCTGTTATTAATAGTCTTCTTTCTTGTCATCTTAGTCACGCCACAATTTAGAACCTTAAAAGAGATGCCGGGTTTTCTGCAACTGTATATGCAACTGTTGTGCTTCACAGTTATACTTATAAGAATTATTGGTTTACATTTCATATTGTCGCATTCTAATTATTTTTTTGGGTGTCACTGCATCCCATGCCTCCTCAATCACAGCCTTTCTGCATACTTTGTGCTTCTCAAATTAGAATGTTGTGGAAAAGTTCACTTATTTCAGTCATTTGACTCAAATTGTGAAACCTGTGCATTAAATTCAATGCACATAGACTGTGTTAGGACTCAATAGTACAGGAGAAAAGGGCTCTTATTAAAATAAAACAAAATAAACCACCTCGTGGGGGAAAAACAGGCTGGCAAGGCAAGCTCAGGACACATCCAGGTTGATTTGCTGATGAACTGCCTCAAGATTGGAAAAAGGAGAATAAATAGGAAGCAAATGAGGAGGGTAACAAGGAAACACATGCGGGTAAATTAACCAATAATCAGTTAACAAGATGGGAGGGGTCAAGACAATTGAGAGCACATCGCACACAGGAACTAAGACAAAACCCATCTGCTCACAAAAAACTAAAACACAAGCCCATGGCCAAAAAAACAATCACAAGCCATGTGCTAGAACAAAACAAGACATGAACGCGCAGCTAATGAGAAAACTCATAAGCGACGTCACATAACACAAGACTGCACAAGTGCTACACACGCAGCTTGGTTTTGCCGATAACACGAGCTGCATGCTACACAAAACACAACACGTGTAGAAAGAAGAGCAAACATGGATTGTGAGTGTCCGGATGCCAACGTGAAACTGAAACTCACCAAGACATGAGTGCCGGGATCTGAACACCACGATCCAACACTAAACCGGACAGGCAGATGAGAGCTCATGTTTTCACATGAAACCATAGACCCACATAGACATAGAGTTTGCTGGCCAGTCAAGCACACCAACACCATGGTGCTTTTGGCAGTGTGGCCAGCAATCCTGCTGGAAAATGAATTCAACATTTTCAAAAAGCTGGTCAGCAGAAGGAAGCATGAAGTGCTCCAAAATGTCTTGGATAATTGGTGCAGTGACTTTGGTTTTCAAAAAAACACAATGGACCAACACCAGCAGATGACACTGCACCCCAAATCATCACAGACTGTGGAAACTTAACACTGGACTTCAAGCAACTTGGACTATGAGCTTCTCCACCCTTCCTCCATTGACTATATGACTTTGGTTTCCAAATGAAATGCAAAACTTGCTCTCATCTGAAAAGAGGACTTTGGACCACTGGGCAACAGTGCAGTTCTTCTTCTCCTTAGCCCAGGTAAGATGCCTCTGATGTTGTCTGTGGTACAGGAGAGCCTTAACAAGAGGAATACGACAACTGTATCCAAATTCCTTGACATGTCTGTTTGTGGTGGCTCTTGATGCCTTGACCCCAGCCTCCTTGTAAAGTTCACTCAAATTCTTTGATCGATTTTGCTTGACAATCCTGATAAGGCTGCGGTTCTCTCGGTTGGTTGTGTATCTTTTTCTTCAACATTTTTTCCTTCCACTCAACTTTCTGTTAACATGCTTGGATACAGCACATGGTGAACATCCAGCTTATTTGGCAATGAATGTTTGCAGCTTGATTGTCTTCTGGACAGCTGTCAGATCAGCAGTCTTCCCCATGATTGTGTAGCTTAGTGAACCAAACTGAGAGACCATTTTGAAGGCTCAGGAAACCTTTGCATTTCTTTTGAGTTGATTTGCTGACTGGCATGTCACCATATTCTAATTTGTTGAGATTTTTGTTAAATGTGAGCCAAAACACAATCACAATTAAAAGAACCAAATACTTTAACTACTTCAGTCTGTGCTCATTGCATTTATGCAATACACAAAGTTTCACAAGTTGAATTACTGAAATAAATTATTAATTTATTGAGATGCACCTATAAATTTTTTTGACTTGGCATATATACTAGTTGTAAAGAAGAGTACTGCATATACAGTATGTCGTGTTTTTGAATGCTGGTCTGCAGCATGCTCTTCAACATCTATAAACACTATCATTGAAAAGTTTATGGTCAGTAAGATTTTAATTGTAATTTATACTACAGGGCCATTGAATGCTTGAATCTGATTGGCTGACGAATGTTTTGAGGTGTGCAATTATTTTCTGGGCAACGCACTGTGGACGTATCCATGCAGCTCTCCTGACAACATTACAGTTCCATATCACTTTGCATAGTAAAGCTGTAATAACGGAAATTACAGGACTTTTGGAATGAGCAAAGAGCTGTTGGATGAGATGCGGAAGAATTAATCCTACCCACAATAGCGAATTAAGTACAAAAACCAGACAAATCCCTTTAAATATATCATCTGATCAAAACTTCGCATCGTGGCCGAATCACCACTTTGGGTGTTCATTATTTTTCTAATAATTCAACTGCCCGTCGTCAATTATTCCTTATGTATTAAATTAAACATTTCTTGTTTTTGAAACATGCACATGCTCACCAAGGCTGCATATATTTAATCAAAATACAGTAATATTCTGAAATATTATTAACATTTAAAATACATTTCTATTTTAATATATTTTAATATTTATTGCCTTTTTTCTATGATGGCAAAACTGAATATTCAGAAGCCATTACTCCTGTCTTCAGTGTCACACGATGCTTCAGAAATCATTCCGATTTGGTAATTTTTTTTGTACTTATTTTTTACTTATTTTTATTTTATGTTCAAATGTATGTTTAACCTTAATGTACTGTATATGAAGTTAATACATAGACTTGTTTTTCTTTTTAAATTGGTTTATGCCGGGGATGTGTGAAAATAGGAGCATCACTTCCATCACAATTCTGCTGATATTTATGTAAACAAAGGAAGCTTTCTGTAAACACATTACACCATCACTAATTACAGCTCTCTGGTTTTCCATCAAAGTCAAGCCAGAGCCTCTGCTGTCATGCAAGGACTCACTGAATTTCAAATCAATCTAACTAATCACCCTTAGCTAATAATAATGAAGTGGCGCCAATTATGCCATGTGGTTAATTTACCACAGCATTGACATTTACCTAGTTAATCTCACGGAAGCACGAAAAAGTCATGGTCATATTTCACTACAAAATCAAAAGAAAATAAAAAGAAGCTTTGTGTAAGGAAAATGAAGCGTAAGAGTTAAGAAAGCTTCAGGCACACAGGATTGTGAAATACTGTCTGACTCAGACCATGAGAAAGGGAGCAAGGGGAAAGAGAATTGAGATCTGAACGGTGACTGTATCCCATTTATGTGTGTGTTTAGGGAGAATGGATGTGTGTGTGTGTGTGTTCATGCATTAGGCAGACTCTTGCATATCCAGGAGTGAAGAGACTCGTGCTTGCTTTCTGTCTACGTCAGTGCTCGTAGCACGAGAGCAGAACTCCTGCTGTGAGAGGAATGTCTCCTATAGTGAGGAACCCCGACTGTTTTAATCCAATGCTCTGCCACTGTAAGGTTGCGTGCCATGACAACACCTTGTCGCTGATGTTCGGATGTAAGGTAGGCATCCATCATCAGTGCTGTTCTGCAGAAAATAGTGATTTGATTTTTTTTTTTTTTTTTTTTTTAAGATTATGCATTAGCACTTTTGAAAGCACTAGGAATGCTGTTGTTTTGCTGGGTCAGGAAATATGTCAGTGGTGTGTCAGTCAACATTTACAGTACTTCTCATGTTGGTTATTGGGCTGCAGTTGATCCAGGATCTCTGGAAATGTTTGCACTGCATAAATGATTTGTTTTAAGTTAAGATTCAATGGGTTTCAAGTGATTTATGGGCGAATGTTATATTCAGTTGGCATACTTGTTTATTTGTTTGCTATCATGTACGGTCCTTCACTCATAACCAATTAGTCCAGACGGCAGAGGCAGTCTGCAGCACAGCATGCAAATAAGATGATTCAGCTCTGTAAGTAAAATGAATTGCAGCTGCAGAGGGAATTCTGTCACTTGTGTTTGGCAATATGATGTCACTCAGTTGTTATAAAACCATTAATTCAAGAATTTTTGTTGTTGTTTTTATTGATTTGTTTATTATTATTTGTGATACCTCAATACATATTATCTATATTATTATTATGGTATTAATATTGCCTGTATTATTCTATATATATATATATATTTTTTTTTTTTATGTAAAAGATGTAGAAAGGGTGTGGCAGTTTTCTGATTTGATCTTGTCTTTGTGGCACAGTGGAAACTTATATCAGAATGTGCAGTAAGTTTTAAAGCCACTGATCCACGTTCTGTCTGAAAGTAAGAGAAAGAGGGAGAGAGAGAAATGGAAAGAGGAGAGGGTAGGGATTAGTTTTTGCAGTGTATTAGTTTTGCATGTCTCTGCTGCTTTCATTAACCCAGATTTATGCTGTTTAAATCTTTAGAGTTAATGTAAGAACATTATTATTTAATATGTGACCAGAGGTGTTAGTGTAAGGGTCCCTTCAGCATTCGGAATTATTCTGAGTTCTGCAAATAACGTCACAAAATGTACGTTTCTGTAGTCTCTTTATGATATACTTATTTCCCACCATCAGCTAGCTGTTCTCATTCCTGGACACATTTGGCATAAAAGTAATACAAATGTGGTGCATTGTATTACAATGATGATGTACCACTTCATTTTGAGAGGAACAGACTATTATTAGTTCATATTCATTGCAAGTCTTGCTTTAAAAATCCTGCTTCACATGGTCACCATTCACTTTCATTGTATTGAAAAGAGCAGCTAAATATTTTTAATGGACAAATTATGTCCATTTTTGTTCTGCAAAATAAACTCACGTAGGCTTCAGGGGTCTTGAGGGTGAATAAATGACATAATTCATTTTATTATCTTTCTCTTTGACTCAAGGCTTAGTAATGTAAAATAAAATAAAAATTTCCCTGTGTAGATCATCTCAGCTTGTAGAGTTTATATATATATATATATATATATATATATATATATATATATATATATATATATATATATAAGTGATTATTATGTGTATTTTACTCTGGCTTAAAATCTAGTTCTGCACTTTCTCAGTAACTTAATCTTGTAATCTTGCCAGCTAATGTTAACCCTTTCTTCTTCTGCTGGCTGATTGAACCCCGCGAGCTGACAATGTCAAGCTCTGGGTTTATTAGGCCGCGGAAAAGGGGTCAGTGCACACAATCGCAAGGAGATTCCACACTATCCAGCACAGAGCCTTCAGCCATGCCACCTCATATTCTATCTTCTCTTATCTCAGAGAAACAGAGAGAGAGGGAGGTGAAGAAGGAGCCTTCAGCACAGTGGAACGTGAACAAGCTAGATCCACATAGTGTGTTGGAAAAACCCACAGCCTGTTCCCGAATACATTAATGCACCTCCATACACATCTTTCCTCATACAAATATATTAATTTAGAAAATTTCCAAGATCTTGCACTGTAGACTGTGCTAGTAGCTGTCTGACACATTATCATGCTGCATATGTCAGATTAAAAGTGATATATTGTAATATATCAGTTATTGTAGTGTTATATTTGACACTTGTGGGTGGTGTGAGACAGATTACCACCGCATTTAACACATCAAATATATTACACAGTGAAAAATAAAAATGGTTAACTGAAGTAACTATTTTTTGAAACTATATTATAGTTTTTGCTTTTCTAAGTTTCAGGTGATTTTATATATTAAGGGACTCTGATTAGTGTGAGTTCTACTGTGTATGTTTATGCTTTTGTTTTACAGATCTACACATGTAGCTAGGTAAGAGTCAGTAGTTTCAGCAAAATACCAGTGGTCCATTTACTGTGCTGTGACCGGTGACCTGACTCTTATATGTTAATAAAGTATAGTACAAGCATCATTAATGATTCTGTCAGAAGCACACACACACACATAGACACACTCGTACTCACAATATGGCATTCTGTGCTGCCATTATTAAGGCTGATATTTCAGAATGTTTCAGAATCCATGAAAATACTGTTTCAAGATTCAATTAAAAGATATCATTGTTCTTTTTAAAACTGAAGGGAATTACGCACAGCAGTCTACATTTTCATAATTACAACTGGAGAAAATCAGGATTTTGTTTGAGTTGAGAAACTGTGTGAATTAAAAAAGATGATGAAGGTAATGGTCATAGTTAAGTTAAGTCATTTTCAATGATAATTGTATAATGTAGGTGTTACTACCTCTCAATATGTATTATTTTGGTAATCGAGTAATCAGGTGACTATTTGGATGATTGTATGATTTTTATTCATTGTATTAAGTAATAGTTAACCAATGTCATATTTGAAAACATAATCATTTATAGTGGCAAAGAGACTTAATTAATGTCTAATTTACACTACCTTATAAATGCTGGATGTTTTTGTTCATGAAGAATGAAAATTAGCAATTTGCTTAACCCTCTGGAGTCTAAGGGTATTTTTGGGGCCTGGAGAAGTTTTGTCATGCCCTGACATTTGTGCTTTTTTCAGTTTCTTATAAATATCTAAATGGGTAAAGCCTAATCTCACTGGGAAAATTGTAGTCAAGGTTTGTTTATGTATGCATGTATGTATTTATTTATTTAACACTCAAATTGAATTGAGTACTCATGACAGCCCTAGTGTAATTTAGTTTGTGAACAATCAGTGCAGTGTGAAAAATCATCTTGTTGGTTTTTGCAAGCAGAAAAAACAAGAAATTTTAAATGACAGGGAGCCCACAGAAGCATACTGTTGTGATGATTTGTGGTGACTTTATCCTCTGCTCTTCCTTGGTTTTAATGAAATCTGTTCAGCCCCATCAGTATCACTATAGCCTGTTGTCACTGTGTATCCACCGAGGAGAGAGAACTTGCATCTTTATTTTCATATGTTTATCAGTTTCTTCCTTGTTCCATTCCCCTCTTTATCTGGCTCTTTTCTCATTTTCCTTTAAGAAAAATTCTGGGCGGTTCACCTGCAAAGTCTGTAATCCTCAAACGGTATGATGAATGTCCTCAGTGGTCTGTAATCGGGAAAGAGACTTTCATAGTGAAAATCTTGTCCAAGTCACAGTCAGTTAAAGGGGTCATATGATGCGATTTCAAATTTTCATTTCTCTTTGGAGTGTTACAAGCTCTTGGTGCATAAAGAAGATCTGTAAAGTTGCAAAGACTAAAGTCCAAATCCAAAAAGATATTCTTTATCAAAGTTAAGACTCTGCTATGCCCCCCCCACCCCCCCATAACACCTCGTTTAAACACGCTCCCACATATCTACATCACTATGTGGAAATACTTGTGTAATGCCGCCCAAATGTTCTTTAAATTTATTTTGAAAGAAGCAGCTCGCGATTATGGAAAGGGGCGTTTTATTTCCAACGAGTGCTTGCGGTGATCGGCCAATCACAATGCACTGGGTCAGTTGGCCAATCAGAGCAGACTGCTTGTCGGAAGGAGGGACTTTGTAGAAAACAACTTGTTTGAAAGAGGCGGTGCATAGATGACCTACTCTAATGCACAGTATTTGAAAAAGAATGGGTTTTTTGAACATTAAAGCAAGTGAACATATTCTAAACAAAGGGTAACTAACGTCATTGACAGGCGACTGCACTGCCCCGTGTCACTGTTTGGAATGGGAATTTTCTCATGATTTACAAGCAGTTGAAAACACTAGAGAGTTTGTTAGTAATCAGCTGGACAAAATATATAACACTAGCCTAGTGGTTTTTGGATATTTAACTGCAAATGTCTTACAAATTGCACCTTTAAATATTTAGACTTAATAGGCTATTCATTTTCAAACTAAATTAAAAATTTGTCATCTGGACTACAACATAACCTGTTTGTTTACACTTTACATAGGGCTTCATTAGTTTGCATTAGTTAATTAATTAGTTAAACTGCCAATGAATAAATTCTTCTGAACATTTATCAGTCTTAGGCATTCCAGTATTTAATAACACATTGCATTAACTAGGATTAATAAGGTTAATTGCATTGCATGAAAATGTGTTACTGGCATATCCCTAATAGCGAGGCTGGTGTTTCTAGATTGAATCTGTGAGTGTGCATTTTATACTGAAGATATTTTCCTACCATTCACTGTTATGGAGTATGAGAGATGCTATTAGCCTGGGCTGGGTAATTACAGGTAATAAGAGTGTAGAAAGAAGAACAAGTCAGGGGCAACAAGAGATGCTTACAGTATTTGGAAGAGGGAGACAATAGACAGTTGCACGATCTGTTACCGTGTGGGAACCCTGGGGACGACCTTTTCTCACCCACCTGTCATTACTTTACATTAACTTCATTAATCTCTGCCTTCGCATACATAATACAGCTGTTCAACACTCTGCTTGTGTGCTGCATGGAGTAAAAGGGCAATGAAAATAGTGAGTTTTCTTAAGCTCAGTGATGAAACTCAGACTGATCCAAAACCTCATGAGCTGCCTTGGAAGTACAGTACATTACTGTCAATGTTATTCATATGGACATCAAAATCTCAGTGTTTCAGTTCTTGCATCGGATTCATTCTGCTCATAGTGAGTTCATAGTGGTTTATGTTTTATGTTTTTATGTATGTGTGTATTCTTAGCACAACTTTCATGCTGTTATTCTGATCTCTTGTGACTTGCTCCCTCAGATGAACCATCTCACATATGTCAGCTATTAGACTGCCAGCTGACAGTCCGCATGGCAGTCTGCAGCTAAGAAACCCTGACTATGAAAATACAGTATTTAATATTTATTATAATATTTCAGCATATTGTGTTTGCATTTAGAGGAGATTCAAAGGTTTCTACTTGCAATGAGTTTTTGCAGCGTTGATTAATGCATCGAATGCAATGTTAATCAGAATTCACTCACTGCTCAAACACCAGAACTGGGTTATACAAGCTCACAAATCCTCTCATTATAAAAAACAAAGTGTTGACACTATGTAAATAAGAGATTCATTGTGCAGTGTAGAGAGCTTCATTGCAATGAATTAAGATGAGTGACTGCTTTAATGATTACTAAGGGAGTTTGCAAATGTGATATTGATTTAAAGGGGTCATGAACTGGCTGTTTTGTTTATTCTGTTGACTGAGGTCCACTTATGATGTTTGCAATGATTTTACATATAAAAACATCAAAATAAATTTGACATTTTCTGCCCTTTTTTAAGGCCGGCTCAAGAAACGTTTGGTTTTTGGAAGTAAACGCCCACAGCTATGATTGGATAATAGTTTTGACTTTCTGTGTGTCTGTTTGACAAGCTAAATCCTTTATAGTTGGAGCCTTCTGTGACTTTGGTTAGACGGGTACACATAATCGGGGAATATTAAGCAATCTCTAGCAAAGCAACAGTGACACGTAGTGCAAATATTTTTTACTCACATAAGTGTGCAGCACCATTCCATGTCTTGTCTCTCTGCAAATCCAGCATCGACCTGTGTCTTGTTTACAAAGGAATCTGTGGTGAAATGAAGCGATCAAACACTCAATGTGTTACTCACGTGAGCTGAAACTTCATTAAAAATAAAGCATTCCTTATATTTGAATCCGAAGGAAGGTTATGCAGCGATCGTGTTCTTCCACAACCAGCCACTGCACAATATTTTGCGATATTCAACGGCATGTCAAGTCAAGTCACCTTTATTTGTATAGCACTTTATACAATACTAGTTGTGTCAAAGCAGCTTTAAAGGTATTTTTCCTTTAGGTATTATCAGATGGCCAGAGTTTTTGCGATTGAAGCAGATGTAAAGGTCAATAATGAGCGAATGAATAAGGAGCAAATGAAAACGAGCAATGCAATTATGTAGAAACTCCAATTAAACAATTTAATAATCAATTTACAATGGATTTATACCTGTAAAATTAATGAATGGATGAGTGATTCAGCTGCGGGTGCCTTCTTCTGGAGAGACGCGCCAATTCATTCACGCGCTACTCTCACAGTGCATTATGGGTATTCTCTAGCCGTTAAGCGTACATAGTTGTACACTTGTTATTGCCATCATTGTGGTATTGATGATGTCCACTAAGTTTCGGACACCACTAAAAATGGCTGTGCGCTCAAATAGTGATTTCGGACACAGGGAGTGACTTGCTGCAACCTACTGGCAGTTTAAGTATAGTTTTAGTTTTAGTTTTTTAGTTTCATTTTTAAAAATATAATTTCCATTTATTTAATCATTTAATATTTCTGTATTCAAAATGTTATGTTTAAAATATTAATCTCAACATTAATTTATAAATCACCTCTCAGCCTTTTTTAAATGTCTGTAAATATGCCTACATCCACTTTTGTGTTATTCTGTGCCACCTTTGTAGTGCAAATACATTTTGTTTGATTTTATTTGATAAGTTACTTATTCTGCTTATTCTGTTGTTTTTAGAAATTTTGAAAAAAAATTTTTTTAAATATACACTTTAATTTTACATAAAAGATGACAATGTCAACAAAATTAGAAAAAAAAAATCCATTACAAAGTTTAAAAAATGCGAGTGTAAGCCACATTTAGTAGTCAAATATGATCTCATTATGTTCTAGACAGAAATTCTAAAACTCTTCCATGCGGTTTCTCTGAGGATTATGGTAATGAGAAATACTGTAACTCAAGGTAGTAGATTAGAAAGCACATCCACCTCAGTGGTTAACGCTAGTCAGTAAGGTGTAGGATAATGACTCTGAGCTGTGCATGAAGTCATATCATCAGAGAGAATTTAAGCCCTCACATTCTCTGCCGGTGGGCTCATGCAGCCTGAGCTCCTGAAATATGATTAGACTCTAGACTTTCAAACTTTTTGATTGCAGAAGTAGTAATTATGGCTCCCTGCTGCCTCCATACTTACCAACTATTATATATATATATTTTTTTTTTTTTACTAAAGTATTAATTCATTTTACATTACATTTGTGCATTTGGTGGATGCTTTTATTCAAAGCCAGTTGTTTTGTATTTAAGATTTTATCAAACATTTTATCAATTACATTCATTACCTGGGAACTGACTGGCAATGCTTGCACCATCTACTGTTTGAGCTGAAGGAATGAAGGCTTCACTAATTAAGACATTAATTCATTTCATTTGTCTCATTTGTCATCTAAAAGCAGGCTTATGGAGGCCGATTCTTCCAAATTAAGATAAGATTGTTGGCTTTCAAATATTAAATGGGTAGTAAATTGCAGTTTTTTTTTCAATCTTTTGTGTGTGTGTGTGTGTGTGTGTGTATGTCCGGTTGTAATTTTTTGTTGGATGAGGCTTCTTCCCTTTTTTTGTATTGTTAAATTTGAGGCTGGTGAATGCCTTACACTACTTTTCAAAAGGTATTTTGTTTTAAGAAATTAACACTTATTCAGCAAAGACGCATTAAATTGATCAAAAGTAAATGATTTATAATGTCACAAAAGATTTCAATTTCAATTATCTGGTGAAGAATTGAGCTTTGCCATCATAGGCAAAAATATTTCAAAATAAAAAATAGCAATTGATTTGACTGTGTTTTTGATCAAATAATGCATCTTTGGTGAGCATAAGAAAGTTCTTAAAAAATAAAATCTAAACTTTACCTTTTAAACTGCAGTGTATGTACAATGATTTAAATGATTCAGTTTAACTGACTGTGATTGGTTGTTCACAGTTGGGCTCCTGTGTGTGTATTTACAGAACAGGCCTCCGGCAGTACAGGGCTCCCAGCACCAAAGCCAATCTCCAACATGTATGAACCCAGCCCTGATGAGCTCCCCCTGGGTGAGACAGAAAAACAGGGGCCGTGGCAGAACAAATCTTCTCTATTTGTCGAGAACTGATACATTGCACTCTGTTGCATCTTCATTTTACACATTAAAAAAAAAAAAAAAAAATGATAAAATGGATGACCATCCTGCTTTGATTGCATGCAGAGCAAACTGTTTAAACCGTCTCTCTCTCTTGACCAGAGCATGTCAGCAGCAGTGCTTTTCTATAATTCCATGCGCATGCAGATGCTCACAGAAAATATTAAACTTCATCATGCATCATGATTTATGTCATTCTCAGTTCATCAAATAATGATTTATTGGCTTGTTCATCTCACAGGGCACAGAACTCATTGGCTGAAAGTCATTACATTACGCAGTGGATTGTGGGTTTTCTTTCTGCCCTTTCTCCCTCAGTTTTCTCTGCTTTCTTTTTTATGCCCATCTCTTCTTCTTTCTTTTCACACATATAGTACCGGTATCAGGATGAAGATTCCCCATCTCCGGAACATGGCTTCCCGCGGCTCACCAATGAAGTTCGAGCGCCGGAGCTGGTGCACGTATCGGAGAAGAACCTCTCCGAAATTGAGAATGTGCATGGCTACGTTTCCCACTCTCACATTTCACCACTTAAGGTAAGTCACCCTTTATCATACCATCCAATAAGTCTAGACATTGCTTTTTCTTCTCCTCTTTTTTCATTTTTATGTCTGTGTTTTGGTCTGGTTGCCTCTATGAGTGTCCTATTTCCCATGTCATGCTTCATTCCTCATTCATTTACTTATTTTAAGAAATCTAAAGAAATCATTTTTATTTGTATTTGTTTTTTAATGTATTTATTGCATAGAGTTTGACCTGTAATGCAGACATCGATTAGAAGAATGTAGGTTATGGATTAGTCTTCTTTATATTTCTAGACCTGTGCTAAGCTGTGCTGTTGTGATATGACTTCTCAACACTAGATGGTGCTCAGTTTTTAGTTACAGTAGACCTCCTTGACTGTGGCAGTGAGTAGGTTATTGTGTGCTGTGTTTGTCAGACACAGTAAAATCATCAGAAATAATGCTTTAACGAATAATGAATTTATGTTTCAAACATTCCACCTTTTAAATCTTAGTACAATTACAGAATTTATGTATTTATTTATTGATTGATTACATTTGGAAGAGGATTTTGGGGTCAGTAAGATTTATAAGATACAGTCTAAGATTTATATGATACATTAAAAACATTAATATAAAATATTACAACTTAAAATAACCGTATAAATACAAGTGTGTATATATGCTTTATACAGCGATGTCACACCACATCAAAGAGCGTCAAAACTGCATTTATTGTTTGAATTTCCTGGACATAATTTGAAAGATGAGAGTGAGACTTTGTTTCTTGTCAGTATAGTAACAATATATAAAACTGGAAGTTTCTAATTAAATTCCACTCGTGCAGTGGTTAAAACAATGCTGTATTTGAATACAGCCTTCGGTTTATAATATGTAATACTGATCCATTGAGTTCTATTAAATCTAAACCTTTTAAGAGTAAGGTATAAGGCCATTCAATATAATCAAATTCAAGCATCGAGCATGCTTTTGTTGTACGTTTCAAATACATTAAATTATAAAGGCACCTCAGGTTTGACTATATATGTTTGGCATAAATCCAGTTTGATCTCGATTTATGATTGAACACATATTTTTTTATTCAGTCTGTTAGCCAAGATCTTACTAATAATTTTTTCTTCTAATGGAATAAAAGAGATTTGGCCATACGAGGACACCTTCATTTTATCCCATCCAGGCTTGGGTATTAAAACCATATTGACTTTATATAATGTGGGTAGAATTTTTTATTAGGAGACGGAATGATTAATCATACAAAGAAACATGTGGGCAAGAATCTCCCAGAACTTCTCATAAAGTTCTGTGCTAAGTCCATTTGAGACTGCACATTTATTGTTAGGGAGGTTCTGTTGAAATATATATATATATATATATATATATATATATATATATATATATATATATATATATATATATATATATATATATATATATATATATAAACAATGTAGAAGTCTTTACTATCACTTCTGATAAATTTAATGTATTTAAATAAAAACTTACTGACCCCAAACTTTTAAAGGATGAATGTTTTTGGTACATAAGACTAAGTAATGAATAAATTATTTTATTAATAAAATAATGTTAAATTAAATGAATTTATAAATTTTTACTGCATATAACATATAGCATATAACTTATAAAGTTTTACTGCAATGAGAAATGAATATTGATACAAAGGATAATTGATAATGCTATATTAAACATGGATTATCAAATAGTTTGTAAATAAATCATGTTTTTTTGCCTCTTTGTGGATTCTGTAAAGTGTGCTGTATTCATGAATAGTGCCAGATACAAAACATATCTATTTATTTCAGAATTGAAAGCTTTTGTTGCTGTTTTTCTGTGATCAGATATGGCCCTGCTTCTCAAACAGAGAGACATTAACAGTCTGTGCCTCATCTTATTGTCTGCAGATGATTCAAAAGCTCTGCTTTTATGCTTTTATATGATCTGAGGGAGTGTATGATTTAATTGCAGAGTGTATAGGCCTCTTTAAAGCATTCGGCTCATCAGAATTCTGCACGGTCATCTCTTCTGCAGACAGTGTTTTAAGACCTCAGCCTTTCTATTTTGCCAACAGCCATTTTCTCCCCCAGTCACACAACAACCTCTGTCCTACAGATGTGATTTCTCAGAGCAAACTCTCATGTTACTTGTCAGTAGGACTTAAAAAACCTGCACTGACCTACTCCTCTCACTTCCTTTTCCCCAAAGCAAGGTGAGGGATCAAGGAGAAAACACTGTCACACACGAGACATATTCTTACATTCTTTCTGTGCTATTTTTAAATGATTGCTTTATGTACACATTTATCAGACAGATGCCTGCCTTTAGTCACTATGATGCATCTCACAGTTTTTTCAGCATCTTACGAGTGTAGAATTTAAGATGGCGTGTCGGGTCAAATGCAGTTCAGCTTTTCATCTCGAGGTCCCTGCATTCTGTTCAGTTCCTCTCTCTCTTGCTGTTTATAAAAGCAAGAGCACACTCTGTGTGACAGCCTCAGATTGCTTTTACCATTCGTGTGCAGCAAGGGTCGGAAGGTCGTCTTAGGGGCTCAGAGCAAAATAACCTTGAAATTAAAGCCTTATCCTGCCATCTTTTGTTTTCCTTCCCCTCCTTACGTCCTCTCATGGTTCATGCAGTATGTCTGGGTTTTCATCATCTTTCCTCCTGTGTCCTCAGCCTCTCTCTTCCCTCCCTGAGTGCAGCCGATTTGCTGGTGACGCTGTTTTGTATTTTCTCACCTGCAGCCTGCGCTGGTTACCCGGTTTGATCTAACATACCCGGGGGTGACCGCAGCAAACTACCTGGCAAGTTTGTGATCTTTACTTTGAATGTGTCTATTTTTCCCCGTTCTTGTTGTGGTGGTCTTTGTTGTTGTGGTTCATCTGTGCTCAGGAACATTTACGTCTGTGCCAATGTTTTGACACTGTGTGACATCCGCATGAAATTCTTCAGAGGGTCTGAATAACAGACTGCCGGGTCTTCAGTCAGAACCTCCCTTTGAAGAAACCCATTTGTGCAGTGAAATCACATTTATTTTCTTCAAATATGGTCGACACAAGTGTGATCAATTTATGTGATGTTCATCTTTGTGACTATTTTATCTGTGATGTTTGTTTTGGGGTGAATATGTCACTCAGTGTGATTGCTGCTGATATTTTGATTATGTTTATTGCAGATTAAGTACATAAACTATTGAGAGAAATCCGTATTGGTTTCTGTCAGTATGTGTGAATGTGCATCTCTGAAAGATCGACCAGTTCTCGAATTAGCAGTCATTGATCGTACACAGCCTGTATGGCAGGTAGAATTTCACACTTGTGGCATCACTTTGCCTTATCAGGCCTTCCAAAAACTCTTATATGCATACACACACACAAGAGTAAATACACAGACACTTGCACACACTTCAACCATCCTCTCTGCCTCTTCCGTCTGTCAGTTGTGTAATGCAATGGCCTCAGTAGACCCATCACCATGACAGCCCGTCCTCTCCATGTCTCCGTGCTCACACCAGGGACGCTGCACCTAAGATTAGCCAACAGCTTCAATGTGTACAGGTATATCTATCACACCTCGGGATTGAATGAGGTACAAGTTAATTCTGAAATAAACAAAAATGCAAGCAAGCATAGCTGTATCAATTGTTGTTGAGAAACTAGAGTATGCAGACTGTGTTTCTGTAGGAGGCATATACAGTATGTTGTGGCCACACTAGTCTATAGACTTTCAAAAAGTAATTAATTACTATTACTTATTACATCATCAATATTTTATTTTAATTACTTTACTAATTACGCTGTCTGAAAAGTAACTTAGTTACTCAATAAGTTGACTTAATTATTCAAATCGCTAAGTCCCTATAAACCTTAATAGAAATTAAACTCTTTATTCTTTCAATTTGAGTCAAACATACATTAGAAAAGTTTAGCCTTTTATCTTTAAAACAACTGTAATACTTAAAATCTTCTTTGGTTAACAAATAGAAATACTCTGAATAACAACATATCTGATTAACAAAAAAGCTTAAGAAAAGTTTAACAATACATTTCAGTTTGGTATGATGTTCAGGAAAAGCCCAACTAGTAAAATCTGTATAGGTTTATTTAAAATAAATAAAACTTTAATAAGAATAAATCACAGAAATGATCACCTCCACCGAATAAAGCCACGGCAGATCGCACTGTTCTTCAGAAGTAAATTCTCCATAGCTTCTTCTTTCAAAAACGATGAAAATGTGCCCAATCTTGATTTTAATTTTTTTTTGTATCTAGATGAGGGTGTTTGAGCACAGGTGACTGCATGTAATGAGCTCAGATACGGGAAAGACTGTACCTCGCTTTGGTTTCATATGATTACATAATCAGAGAATATTTGTTTTCGATTTTAATTCTTTCATTTATAAAGTAGACACAAGCTTTCTATAGACATATTTCTGATGTCTCTGTGTCAAGTTTTCGCTGAGTTTGTAACCCGTTACACCTAACTAGGGGTTGAACCACTTCTGATTTTTTTAAAGTCATATATATATATATATATATATATATAGTATGACCTATATATATATAGTATGACCATGCCTTGATCCTCAGACGGCACACATTCACAAATCGTTTAAAGCATATTTTACACAAAATATCCTTGAGCAAATCTGTATATTTGCATGTACATATTGACCAGATGACTCATTTGTGTCCAAGAGAGCAGTTTTTGGCCAGAATAAGTTGAGTACAGGACTTATATATGGTCAAAAGATCTTTGTTCATGAGACTAATGGAAGCTTTCAGTCTGGATGCACTCTATTCAGCAGCCAAACTTGTTGATTAAATCCCTATCGACATCACATGTATATTCTAGCCTTGTGGTCCCCTCGTGGCTTGGAGAGAGTGAGTGTGAGACTTTTATGCCAAGAGGTGAGTGGGAAATGTAGCTCCATTATTCTCTCTGAATCACTGCAGGGCTAGACATGGTGAATCAGCTTGCACACCTGTCGCCTGCTTTCAACCCAGGTCCTCCTGCTGAAAAGCTGCTTTAACACAAAGCACTAATTGTACTACTGTGTAAGACTGTTGTTTCTGAAGCTTGACAGTCGGATGGCAGGATATTGATCCTCAAGTCACATTATTGAATAACATAACAAGCAGAAAGGACATGCACCTTCTAGATGAGATATTAGCCGTCCACCAGTCGAGCAAACATCTGTGGTTTTAATGAGCAGAGCTCAGCAGGGATGAAGCATGATATTTATTAGCAGAATCAGAGCTCTTTTCTTCCGGAGAGAGCACATCTCAGAAAAGTAATGAGAGACCGCAAAGGCTTAGGGTTAATGGTGATTGTTTGGTTATCTCTCCTCCCTGGTGAAATTATTACTTCAGAGTCAGGGCTCTGTATGTGCCCAGGTCGGAGTAAAGGACCAGGCTTGATTGTCTGGGAGATGAGCCTTGGGTGGAATTAGAGATCAGGCAATTAACTCGAAAAGAAAGAAAAGAGATGGAAGGCGAGGAGAAGAACTAAAAAACAAAAAAGGAAAGGAGAGTTGTGAGGAGACCTAAATCCATTAATCATCACAAATTTGCTACTGCTAAATCCGTATCAAAATAACTTAGCACAGCTGCCAACAGGAAGAAATATGTTAAAGTGTTACTTATTATTTAGCATACTTTTTTTTTATTAAACATTGTGTAACTTAGTGTGGTCATTTAAGCAAAAAAAAAAATAATAATAATAATAAAGGTCTATTGTTATTAGTGTTGTGATGTATGGAGCACAGCTCAATTAGAAGTGGTGTTGTTTTAGTATTATGTATATACTATTATAATATTAATTTATATTTGTAATTTTAGTTTGTTTTAGTTTTTGCTTTTGTCAGTTTTAATGTACTCTTGTTCAAGTTTCTAGTCATTTTAGTACTTCAACATAAACGTTTATTTGAGGCAACATTTCAGATTTTCTTAAAACTTAATGCAATATTTATATTTTATTTCAGCAATATTTCAATGAATGAAAATGATTTTTAGTTTTAGTTAACAATAACAACACTGAACAGAAGTCACACAAAGGTTTGTTTGGTCAATGCAGCAAATTTGCTTGACTCACTTAAAATTGTTACAAAATCTATGTGTGGAACTCTTTCGCTCTCACATGAAATTTCAGATCATGTGGATTTCTATTGAAATGACTTGATTTCACCTGAAAAAAATTTGCAGAACCACAGTAAATGTGACCACACCTTTAGGCCAGTAAACCACCCAGAACAGCCTAGTAACACCGTAAAAACACACTCCGTACACATTCATAGTGATGCCCTACCACTCACAACAGTTGTCTTTTTTTTCATTATGAAGCGTGCTATTTTGTCACATAATTTTCCCAGCGCATGTAACAAAGTCAAGTAGTTTGAATTTGTTCCATTTGCATACTAATTGTTTTCAGGTCTTCTCTTTTTTTTCACATCACTTTAACTAAAGCACTTATGTCTGCCTTTAACCATGCGCTTTATGAAATTGGCTCCAGGGTTTAAAACAAAAAGAAGTGGTGAACTCATTAGTCTGTTCATAGACTCTGTGTTTTGAAGAGGTTTTAGGAGTCAGGACTCCCAGAGAATAATGGAGTGTTAGGAGAGTTGCAGGGGCCAGCTATGTTTTTTATGCGATGTTGAGAGTTAACAGTCCTTGTCAATGGTTTTGTTTTGCCAATGAAGGATTTGCTTTCATAATCAGACACTTAGAGACATTTAGAGACATGAGAAGCACTTTACTTTTTGCTTATTGTCAACAGCTGCTTAGGTGAGTGTGTAACCACTATTAAAAGGGTATTGGTTTCTGAATAATAATCTAATATGCACTGTAAAAAGATCTATCCTGTTATATTTATGGTTAAAAAAAATCTGCCAGAAATTTACTGTACAAAATATGGTAATATGGTGACCGTGTTTCAGGTGTTACGGGATGGCATATTTGTGGCTGAATATTTTACAACTTATGCCAGTCTAAATGTACATTATGTACACAAAAAATGTACACAAAGACATAATGCTGGTGGTACAACAAAAAAACACATGATGAATCAGATTTCATTTTAAGTTGTCTGTGTATAAAACGTGGCCAATACTCATAGACTGTGCAAAGGACCAGACACACACACACACACACACACAATGACAAAACACCATCTCTAAAACAGTGCAATAAACATATAACATGAAATATAACACAAAACACCTTAGGGTGTACTCACACTAGGCACGGTTGCCATGAACCGGGCCCGAGTACGATTCTCCCCACTCCCCCTCTGGCCTGCACTCACATATAGGGTTTCAGCATTCGTGCCGGAGCACGCTTACGTCATTATGGTGCGACGGTTTCGGGATAAACAGGAAGAGCGGCGCTCTCTGAACGCAATGGAGTACATCGCTCTGTTTTCTTTGTGGATAATTTTGTGTCGTTTGGTCCACAGCCCTCTCACAGCCTGTTGTTAAACAGATGTGTCGCCTTAGTGGCGCGAAAATTTTCATGTAATCGCTCTGTTCGTATGAGGATGTTTGCAATGTACCAGCTGAAGTGCAGCAAGGACTTTGCAGTTTTTAGTTTTTATGCGTTTTGCACCTCTACCGTAGACCAAAGCGACCCTTTCCCTGCCATGTTGGTTTTGGAGCGTCGCAAAACCGTGACGCAACGCGTCCTTTTCCGTGCTCCTGCACGGTTAGCGCTCACACTGCATGCGAACCGCGCCCGAGTCCAACTGAACCGTGCCCTGGCCCACCTCTTCCAAGCGGGCCAGGGCTGGCCAATCGAGCCGCGCCCGGGCACGATTCGGAGCACTCACACTAGTCAAACGAACCGCGCTTTGGTGGTCAAACACACCCGGGCACGGTTCAAACTGGCTAGTGTGAGTACACCCTTAATGTACATTAATACAAATTTGAAAAGCAGTTATTTTTCATTATTATTTTTTTTCATAAATTGTACAGTTCATAGATGTACTTGCAAAAACCTATTAAGCTAATCTACAAAAATGCCTTAGCTTATAAATATTTCTGCATATTAAAAATGGAGAGGAGAAAGTATTTTAAAACTGACAAAAGTACTTAATCCGAAGTGTCATTGTCCTTGAAATAGCGTTTAGTCGTAATTTCACTGTTATACAGTTTGAGAATTGAGAGGTTTGCAACAGATCTGAAACAATTCGAATCCTTGACTGCTACTACCTGCAATGATGATCCCAGTGCTCGGCTGTCTGGCAAACATAGATTTTTATTTTTATTTTAGAGTATATAAGAGCTTTTTGGTCACCTGTGCATAAAAACACTCACTTCTGTTAAAGCGATAGTTTACCCACAAAAACAATATTCTGTGAATTATATCAAGAAAAAACTGATTCAAAGTGAAAGAAGTGACAGGAATCTTTAAAAGCGTTAATTTTACAGATTGACAGATGCTGAAATATAAATCATGTAAACACACTGAATTGGAAAATTACATGAGAGAGTAGCGAAATGCTTCCAGAGCTTTAGAGAGCAGCTAAGAGAGTGTCACATGTGTTACCCATCTGTTTCTCTTTCTGGTGGTTTACTTGCTTCATTGTATAACCTAATGTTATATTAGAACCTGTTGCTGCTATTAAACACCTGTTTTATGTTTTTGTTTTTTTAGTTAAATATGTCAGCAAAGTAAATATTGGAGCATTTTAGTTCACACCTGAAAAAAAAATTATGTACTTAAACGTAGGGCTGGGTATTGAGTTAGATACTTTTTAGGCACCGACAAAGTTGCCTAGATACCATAGAGTATCGAGCATCGTCTCGTCATTGATACCAAATTTTGATACCTAAGGGGTTAAACTCATTAATGTCAGAGATCCAATAAGACTCCAGCACTAGGCGTGTTCGACTAGAAGCGGTGCGGTGCATATCGATCAGTGTTCAACATCAGCGAGAGCAATTAGCATAATGCTATGTAAGACAATAAATACATTTATATTCTGCTTTTACTCAACTCCATCGAGTGATTGTAATAACTTCTGATTTCGTTCTAATGTGGGTTTTAGCCATGTAATCTTGCTGAAATTAAATATGTATTTACCTCAGAGTCAGAGCAGCGATCATTGAATAGAGAGAACACAGGCAGACAGCGCTGGAAGCTGCTGATGCTAATCAGTAAATCAGTGGAAAATGAATTTAATTATAATACATTTTAAAACAAACATGCACTAGTGTAAATGTTTCCTAACAGATGTAGATTTTTTGAAAAGATAATGTAAACTTGTTAAAATTGATTTCATGAAATCGGTATCAAAAAAAAGTATCGAAAAGAAACCGGTATCGACGTCAAGGTATCGGTATCGATATCAAAATTTTTTGAACGATACCAAGCCATACTTAAACGCACAGTATGCATATGAATAAGCTGATTGACTCTTTTAAATTAAAGACAGGAGTATATTATTAACATTATATTTGTCATATTGCACATTGTGGTATGGTATTTTCTGATATCTGTCATTGGTTTGGGCGATGTCTACAAATTTGGCATTAGGCGATATCATCAGTGGGGGCGAGCAGAGGGTCGGGGGGGGGGGGGGGGGGGGTTGGAGTTATTATTAGTTAATAAGAGTTATTAATTTCAATTTCAAAATGATTTTCAACATTCGCTTTGTTGCGTCCAGAATAGACAGTCTTTAGCTGATGCGGCGTGGCACAACACGACAACGGTCGCATCCGGTGTAGACACAGTGTAAGGAGAGGATGACTGAAGATGATGGGGAATTATTTTCAGATCCTTTATTACCACTGACAAATATCTAATCTTGTAAAATTTGGGATAAGTACCACCGCTCCATAGTATAAACAGAGTATGTGCGATTGCGAATCTTGAAAGTGATAGTGAAACTAAAAAGTGAGAGGCATTCGAAAAAAAAGGGGGGGGGGGGTCACGATGCCAGCGCAACATCGTGATGTCTATCAACCATCAGCAGTGGATGATGGCATCGTCTATCGGTCCAACACTAATCTGTCAATAAAGTTACATATTTAACCAGTGAGAAGGTGCAGTGTCAAAGCAAAGGCATCTTGCTGTTCCATGGCTTTCTTTCTCTCTCTCCTCACAGATGCTGAGGAAGGTCATTCTTAACCAAAGCAAACACAGTTATATGTTTAAACTGCCTCCTTAATTGCGGATTACATAGACTGGGGATTATACAGTAAAAGATAAAATATCTAGGCATCCTGACTGTTTGAAATGCAAAAAAAAACTTTTGTCTTTTGGCTTTTGGATTTTTAAAATAATAAGAGTTTTTAATGGTGACGAAATCTTCTTGGGCCAAATCACCAATGAAAAGGAAATATTTTTAACCTGACTGTGTATTTTACACTATGCGACTATATTTATTAGTATTTGTCTCAGTTATAGCAAATCCCGGAAATTGATGTTTTATTGATAGGACACATGTTATTGTGTCCTCTTTTCTTAAAATCTGTCTTCATAAATCCATTAATGCAGTCAGATCCTGGCAGTTGCCTGGTAACAGATGTGCCTGACTGCAATGTTTTTAATAATCAGACCCACGCTTGGGTCCGACCTTGTTATTGTGTGTTTGTGTGTGTGTGTGTGTGTGTGTGACCTTCACCCTGTATCTCTAATGAGTGTAACTCTAACAGGGTTATGCTGCACTGCAAGTGCTAAACAACAGAGAGAATGCCAGGTGGATTTTACTGACAGGGTTTCAGAGACCTCCAGGACCCGACGCCCAGCACATGTTTATGCTGTTTTTTTGCTCAACTCATTATATGGCTGCTCTTTGTGTCATAATTTTTTTAATGAAAATGAAAACTCAAGAGATCGGAGCTTGCTTTTCCAGAGTAAGGGCTGCTTGTCTGTATTTATTGATCACATGCAGGAGCGTACAATAATTAATGACTTTTAGAAATGATAAAATTTGTTCTGATCTTTCAAAGAGGTTTGTTTTTCATGACCTCATTGAAAAAAGAAAAAAAAATCCATATAAAACAGACTTTACAACTAAGCATCTGGATTCTTTAACAGTAAATGTGCAAACAGTAAAATGCAATCCCACTGTGGCTAAGGCTACCTACTAATGTCCACCTTTATTTATTTTTATATGTTAATATATATTTTATGAATTTATGAATAATAATACTTTTTTATATTTATGACACAAACAGTTCCTGTCATAGTTTGTGCACTGATCCACTGACGCTCCTTTTAAGAGAAGAAAAGTTGTTGAAAATTTTATTTTTGTATAATGCTTTTAAAATTAAGTTTCTACAATATATTTAGTAGTTGATTATCAGTGGTGACTGTCAGTTAATGTACTTATGACAGAAATAAAGAAAGTTGTTTCAGGGTTAGCATAATCTGAAGTCCTTTGAGGTGTGGGCATCATCTCTTTTCAGGTGTTTTGGATCAAAACTCATGCTTGTGTAAATCCTAGCTACATCCTGTGGCAAAAATAAAGAAACAAATAGAAACATAATTAGCGTAGCTGCTGTTCCAACCAAGCAACATTAATTTGTTTAACCCAAGCTAAAGAATAATAATCTCCATTTGATTAGATATAACTGCAGTGAAAGATTATGAGATGCAGTACTTGAATGCCAAAGATAAGTGTCTTTTAATCTAGATTTAAACAGCAAGAGTGTGTCTGAACCCCAAACATTATCAGGAAGGCTATTCCAGAGTTTGGGAGCCAAATGCGAAAAAGCTCTACCTTCTTTAGTGGACTTTGCTTTCCTAGGTATTCCAAAAGTCCAGAATTTTGCAACTTTAGGTAGTGTGATGGATTGTAGCGTGGTAGAAGACTAGTTAGGTATGCAGGAGCTAACTCATTAAGGGCCTTATAGGTAAGTAGCAATATTTTGTAACTGATACAGACCTTAATAGTTAGCCAGAGACTGTAAAATTGGGGTAATATGATCATATTTTCTTGACCTGGTAAGGACTCTAGCTGCTGCATTTTGGGCTACCTGTAGCTTGTTTATGGAGGATGCTGGACAACCACCTAGCAGTGTATTACAATTGTCCAATCTAGAGATCATGAATGCATGCACTAGCTTTTCTGCATCAGAAACAGGTAACATATTTCAAAGCTTGGCAATGTTTTTTTAAGATGGAATGCTGTTTTATAGCATTTTTATGGGGAATATGATTTTCAAAAGTCAAGTTGCTGTCTAACACCCAGATTTTTGATTGTAGTGGAATTAAATGTACAGCTGCCTAGGTGAAAATTGTAATCCAATAGATTATGTGTACTGTTTTTGGTCCAGTAAGTAATATCTCTGTCTTATCTGAATTTAAAAGGAGAAAATTATTGGTCATCCAGTCTTTTACATTTTCAACACACTCTGTTAGCTTGGATAATTTAGAAGTTTCATCTGGTCTTGTTGAGATATATAGTTGAGTATCATCAGTATAACAGTGGAAACTAATCCCGTATTTTCTAATAATAAAAGTACTACTGACCTTAGTGTTTATCCATCACTCCTCTCTTACTTCTCTGCTGATGTCTCCACTTCTAAAAGGACATTCTACCATAACAGAATTAACAATTCTTCTAACTCACACATGCTCTCTAAAACATTTTCCTTCCTTCTTTTGTCCTTCTCCTCCCCCTCCTGCATCAACTCTAATAGCTGAACTTTTCCACGTTTTTCTTTAATAAAACTAAAAACATCAGTACACAATTTTCCACACCACAATCTATCAAGCACATCTTACCAGCAAACATACACTCATTCATATCCTTCTCTTCACTCTCTGAGGCAGAAGTCTCCAAACTCATCCTTTCTAATCATCCCACTACTTGTCCGCTTGATCCTATTCCATCTCATCTCCTTCATGCCATTTCTCCTGCAGTTGTACCCGCTTTCACTCACATCATTAACACAAGTTCCTTAGAATACATCCAAGAGACTTTCAAAAAATATTTATCATTAATTTTTTTTTCAAACTTCTGACAGGTTTGTGTGTGTTTGTGTGTGTGTGTGTGTGTGTGTGTGTGTGTGATATGTATGGTATAATTATAGAACTAGACATGTGATACAATGCAGACAGACATTCAAGTTTGATTCCTTAAAAAAATCATATATTTTATATACATAAATTTAAGGTTATAAAAATTAACATTCTATTTTTTTATTTAAATTGTTTTACCAAACTATGTGAATGAAATCATACATGCAGCTGTATTCTCCTGCTGTGTAAACAAAGCCCCTTTTCATCATTTTAATTTTGTCCTGAACACATTCCACAGTTTGGGTGAAAAAAAAGAAAGAAAAGTAGACTGTAGGTCCTAATCACTTTCTGTCAACCTTCTGTATTTATCTGACTTGAGAGCTCTTATCTACTTCATTCCCTGCTGCTGTGCACCACTCTGCTGTTACACTTCCTGATTTGTGTCAGACTGTCTTAAATACCAACCCCCTTTAATCTCCCAGAATGCACCTGGAAACTGAAGTTTAGATCCATCAGTGCACACCTCAGCTTTGCTACAGAGAGAATTGTATTCCCTGAAAAGCATACAGTGCACTTTAAACTATTTCCTAGCTGCATTTAACAGCAAGACATTGGTAGTTTATACAGAGCACACAAGTTTTCCTTGTGGTTCATGTAATTGCTGGTGCAGTGGTGATATAACTCCGTTTTAGTGCACATTAAAGCAGCTCAGTCACTGGCAGAGAAAGAGAGAATGTGCGCTATCGGGTCTCATTGAGACATCATTTGTGTAAGGTACACAATAGCATTGCAGCACCATGGAGAGCACCCTGTGCCTATATGTGTTGGCATCTTAAAGTGGCTTCCCAGTGCTTCATTTCCAAACTGACAGGACACTATAACATGCCGCAATTAACACCCCAAATTACCCACCACAAGCTGGAAACCAAGAAAGAGGCAGTCGGAAGGAGAAGACAGCGAAAAATGGAAGGGAGGGCACTGGAGGTTGCATTTCAGGCAGAATCCATTACACAGTAAGGCCTCCAGAGAAATTGATTTGCTATTAGAGGGTAAATGCATATGGCAGGCAGTGGGAGATTTCCTGAAAGGGGCAGAGTCCGAGCCCTCATCCCATGCTCCTTTACAAAACCTTGATGGAACTGCCATCTGCAAAATTGTGTCTAATTTGATGTTGAGATTTCAGCATGCACTGAATAAAAGTGTACCTTTTCCTCTTGCATTTCTGATGGCTCAAAGACAATTTAAAGAGAAACATGTCATTTAAGTCTTTTAGCATCATGCTTCCTGTTAACATTTGCAGAGTGAAGCAGAATTAAGACCCTCTTACATGTTTCACAACTTTTGCCATTGGGGTGGAAACACACCTGATGCTGTGTTGTGCAGAGGTCAAGTGTTTGACTTTCACCTTCAGATGATATGTGATTGATTTTAGTATTTCGGCCATAAGTAAGGAAATCTGAGCGAGAAATTATTTTACCCTTTCAGATGTGGGAAAACTATTTTCTAGGTGCATGCTTTGAATCTTAATGTGTGTTTAGTTGGATTGTGTTTGTTAAGGGTATGAAAAGTGCTTAGAATTTATTTTCAGGTTGAAGTAGAATTGATGGGCAAGGGATTCTGGATTATGCATATGTGTTTACTATGCTGATCAGAACGGTCCTTTCAGCAGTCGCCCACATTCACACTTGGCCCTCGTACAACCCTTTCTTAAGTAATTCCATTACTTTCTAACTTAAGCAATCCCACAGTTATTGCTGTTGTACTCGACAGGTTGTAACGATAAGATTAAAATGTGTGTGCATTGTACAACAGTGTTAGAAGAACAAACCACATGTAAACCATTGAAATCCTCAAAAACATTGTGCAATTCTGAGTGTGAGTGGGGAGTATACTGGGCAGGTGAGTGGGCTAGACAAACCACCTGTAGAAACACACTCTTTTCTCTCTAATTGCACCAGACACTTTCTTATAAAAAGTTAATATTACAAGAACTTAATAAGGACTTAACAAATGTTTACTTGTGAGTGCACCACTTTATGTCCACACATGCAGCGCAATGACAGTAAAGCTTGACTTGACTTGTCTAGATTCCAGGGCTTCAGGTGGTCTCAAAGCCACCCCTCGATTTTACTTACTCCAAAAAGCCTTCTTTAATGAACAGCATCAGACTGAATGACCCCTCAGTCTGCTGCTTCTTATGGTCTCCGTGTTCATGATGGAGCGTAGGGACCTGTGACTCACTGAGATAATCAACAATGCTGTACTGTGGGTTTCTTACGCACATCCTTTCTGGGATAGACCTATTATTTAGAGAATGCAATGCACCCCCACACCCCCAGGTTCATTCATTTCCTAGACATGAGCAGGCAGTACGAGGAAATTTCCCTGCGCACACAGAGTTCCCCGCCGTGCAAAAATCAATAGCTGCGCTGGAATGTATGCAGTCTGAAAAACGCACCACTGTAGCCCATCTATTACAGATGCGCCGCAGGATAATCAAAGCCAAACCTGATAATGAAGGAGCTCTGATAAGGCAAGCATATTTTCCAGTGAACTATAATTTGTGTATCAGACTTGTCTTTTGATAAATAAGAATGATTTGCCTAGAGCAAATCTAGATTTAACTGTATCATACAATTTCCAAGCACAATTTCACACAGAGTTTGATTTGTATCTTTTCATATTGCATGTTGTTTCTATTTTCATTTTTGTTTTGAAAGTATGGTAAATACTGGTAAAATTAACCAATAATAATCACATTTAAAAATATACACTTTTTGATGTACCATAAAAATAACAGGTAGCACATTTGAATTATATAACATTTAGTCCATCCATCTCATACTAGCCTACCAAAATGTTATTAAACGTAGAAGTGAATTCTTATTGTAGTAAATCTGGGTACTGTCTTCAGTTTTAAAATCACTTACAGAGAAAGTTTGGTCCCATCAGGCTAATGACAGTCATGACTAATGCCGCTGTAAGAATTTTCTTTTTCTTTTGTTTTCATTCGATCTTTACAACACACATTACATTAATTATTTCCTGGCACACACTTGTTTTATGCGTTTTAGCGCCACCTATTGTCGTGGGTGTATTATTGACATGTCAAAGTCTAGACCCTGAATATAAGACGACTGTGTTTTTTCAGATGTATTTCCAAGACAAAACAAACATTGTCTTATATTCGGGTCAAAATGGTAGTTCTTCTTATATTAAAGTATATAGATGCTTATATTTTAGGTATGTGGTCCTTTTCCAGGCAATGATCATATTTTGGGGTTAGTGTCTTCAAAATTTCTGCAAACCTCTGGTCTAAAACAATTACCAAATAGCTGTTTTTAGCTGATGTATTATATTTACCAACAGTTCATAGCAGTTTTTTTATTAAGAAAGTTAAGTTTCTGGACTGTTAAGTGTGATTGCTTCTTGTGAATATGACACATGTAGACCAGAGTTTTTTTTAACAAGAATCTGCTCAGGCGTAAACTGATTTCAGAATAAACATCACTTTATTCAGCCCAGTGCTGGAATTGTGTAACAGTCATTATAATATGTAGCATTTAAAATGTGTATTCAAGATGAAGTGCACTAGTTATGCAACAAGCAAGGTGTACTCATTTAACAACATAGCTATTTATTGATTCACTGCAGCAGAGATTTATTGCTTCAAATTAAATCTATTCTCTTGTAATATTTCCTGCTTAGACTCCACTGTTTATTCTCTAGCTATAGAAACCCACAGGTTGATTAGATTCAGTATCCCTCATCCTTTCTGGTTATACCGAGGATATGGGGTTGAATCCTGCCTAGATCTGTAATAAACCCGCTTGACTCATCTCCTTATTTGAAAAGCTATTTTCACAATTTCATAGATTGTACTTTGTGTAAATATATATCAAATACTGAATTAGAACTAGAAAATGGACCTGGAGCTATACATGTGGCTATGTTAACCATTATCTTAAAAACATGAAAAAGAAAATGTACTAGTAAAATTGTGTCCAGCCCGGAATAGCCTATTTTTTTCCTGTTCAATAACCTGTTCTATTGCGCACCTTATTATAGTTCATTAGAACTTTTTTTTTTTCGATGCCTGTGGCTTTTTGTCACTCAGTTGTTGTGTTTTGTATCTAGCGTTTCTCTGCAGCTCCATGTTGTCAAAAGAACATCAGTGAGTAACATCATGACTCAAGGCTTCTGTAACTCTGTAGCGCCTCCATTCGTCCCCACATGGGGTGAATCACATCCCTGCCTCATTATTTATCCCACACCACCCTTGTGCCAATATTTCCATATCCTTGCTGGCTGAATGGCCTCACTATGTCTGCTCAAATCTCAGTATTCCCGTTCTGATGTGGTTGAATGAACATTTACTATTGTAATGTACAGTTAGCCTGAGAAAGGTTCGATTTAGGGATTTAGATGAACTGCTCTCACCAATGGATGAGCTGATCTCTATTTGTAGGCTCTGGATCGCCCTTATCAGTGCGTCCAGGACCGTGAATAGCTCTGGGAGTGGTTGAATGTGTGACGTTGTCAGCGAAGACGTTCGGTAATGTTAAAATGAAGCTCATTTGGAGTGTGTGAAAACGCATGCTGGGGTGTGATGGGGAGCGGAAGGAAGAATAATGAAATCTCTCCTCCTGCTGTAATACTGGCTCACACACACCCACTTTGCAGATCAGTGTGAGAAATGAGTGTCTTATAAGAGGGCTGACCATTGATCTCTGTGTCAACTGAGTGTTAAAAATGATGGCTCTTGAAAAATTTAGATCAGTCTTTTTATAAATAAGCAGTACAAAAACATTACCAAATAACAGTTAATCACAACAGACAAGGAACATTTTTCATTTCCAATGAATTATTGGCTTCGTTCAATGATTTAGAAGTGCCACGTTTTAATTAAAAACACTACAATCAATATTGTACAATATGATAGCAAGAGTATCCATTAAAACATGCACTAAAGTCATTTTTGAAAGAAATCTCTTTTGCTTTCTGCAATCATTACTCCAGTTTTTAGTGTCACATGATCTTTTAGAAATCATGCTTATTTGGTGCTCAGGAAACATTTCTTATTATTATCGATGTTGAAAACAGTTGTGCCGTTTCTTTTGTAACATTACAAATGTCTTTGCTGTCACTTTTGATCCGTTTAATAGATCCTTGCTTAAAAAAAATTCATTTTTTTTAATGACCTCAAAAAATAAGTTGCTTGTTGCTCAGTAGATTTCAAGTCCATATAAAATCAAAATGAACCATATTTACTTTCATAATACACATTCCTGGTTTTATTGAGGAATTAAATGGTGCACACATTTTTGTTACATCTTTAAGGTGTAAAACCAATTACCCGTTACCAAAGCAAATTTTTCTCTTTGAAAAATCGGAATCGTGTCATAGAAGTAAATGGTTAGTGTATGCATTTCATGTTGTTTTTAATGGGGTCAACAGTTATGCTTAAATTGAGTATCATTGGGGTATTTTACAATCCCGAGTTTGTTGAGATTGAGATAATTGGTAGCTTGCAAAGAGTATAGAGCTATAGAGTGAATGTGCAAAGCAAAGCTCAGAGTTTTTGGTCCTTGCAGAACTTTCTGAAAAATGTTTGAGATCATATTGAGGTTTCTGACTTCTGATCATAGACTTTGGTTTCTTTCCACGCAGTTTGAGAAATTGTTGAGTCCTCATATGAAACTCCAGTTGTCCACTCAAAAATTGCAATTCTGTAATCACTTACTTAAGATCATGTCATCCCCAACCTCTTTGACTTACTTTCTTCTGCAGAACCAAAAAGATATTATGAAGAATTTTAGGAACCACACAGCATTGGAGCCTCTAATATTCCTCTAAAATATCATCTTTTATGTTCCACAGAAGCAAGTACTCTTGGTTGTGCGATGAGTACATTTTTGTTTGAACTACTGTACAGTATATCCCTTTAAAAAAAAGCCCCTTCTCTCTTTCCAACACAATTTAAATTAGCTTGTTTTGGCATTAAATTATACAATTACAGGTAGAATCCAGCATTCTGTTCAGCGACCGTAGTGGTCTCACGTAGGCGTGAATTTGACAATGATCCAAAGCATTTCAGAGGTGTGAGGGATGCATGTTTACCCTCACTGATGGCACAGACAGATTGTGTTTTAGTCCCAGAGGAACCTCAGGAGCGTTAGATGATTTATCCCACTAGCTTGAGGAACCGCATTCATCTCTCACACAGGCAGAGGAGACCCTGAACCGGGGCTAGATAGACTCATGTACTACCCCTCACGAAAGCGCAACTACATTGGCCTGGGGTATCCCACTCTGTTAGCACAGACAGAGAAACAGAGCCCCATACAATACCACAAAAGAGAAGACTCACCAGTCTGTTGGCAATATGAAAATAAATCTGCAGACAAGAGAAAGGAGAAAACAGTGAGACTTTAAAGAGAGAGTGAGTGCGTGTGAGATTTGTGACTTCTCCAAGCATTATGTGTCTCTTTTTGCCCTCCCTCTTTCTCTCTCACCTGCTCTAGACTGAGTGCCGCTAGACTGAGGTTGTCTGTGTGTGTATGTGTGTAGAGTGTGAACAGCATCTCTCTTTCTCTCTCTCTCTCTCTCTCTCTCTCTCTCTCTCTCTCTCTCTCTCTCTCTTTGACGCTGGGACTGGTGACTCCTTCACAGTGTTTACTCATAATTCATACGGAGAGATTCCACTCAGCTACACTATGTTTGCCTCCATTTGGTACGCCAAGAAGCTTGGTCGCAGGCTGCTTCAGAATGCTAGGAAGGCTCAAATGCAGAAGGTAGGTGTGGGAGATTTCAATTTACTCCGTGAAGAGTTCATTTAAAAGAATATGACCTTGTTTGTAGTGCTTTCTAATCTGAATTGATTAGCAAAAGGTGAATTGGAAATGGAAATGAGGAAGGAAATGTATTAGTGCATTGGTTCCTGTGTGTGTTTTCATTAAAATTTGTTAACGCTAAAAAGCAGTCGTGATAATCGTAAAGAAGTTTCTGGAGTGCAAGATTGAGTACTTCCCGTTTTTTCAACATCATATAGTGGGAGTAACATAAAAAACGTTTTATCCCATTGTCTGAATCCCAGCTTGCTTTACAAAGCATTAATAATGATCTGTATGATTCTCATTAAACGGCATAAAATCCTCTTAACCTGCTGTCTTCCTGTTATCCTTGTGTTTACCATGCTGTACCATCTGTGGAGTTAAGCAGTCTGTCTCCCTCTCTTATTCTCACTCTTTCTCTTCCTCTGTCAACTCTCATAGTCTTGAGATGTTCAGCACAATATCTGATTTGTCCTATAGCCTGCCTTCTTGAATTTTAACTAGTCTTGTTTCTGACCAGCTCACTTCAATTCTGATTTGTCTCTTACTATGATTTATATTATATAAACCTTTGGTGCCCTTGCTGAAGATCACAGTTCCTATCATCTGCAAGGGTCCTCAGCACTGTTACACTTTGTAGGGAAGGAAGTGTCTGTGCTTAAACTAGTTTAGGATTTGAATGCAACAGGTTTTATTCTCTTACCTCCCTGATGTGCAAGTGCTCAGTGTTTGAAATTTTTACTGGGGGAATCTCACAAAGTATGTCCAGAATATATCAATGCCATGTTGCATCCTAAAATGGAAAGAAAAATAAATTCAGTATTGTTCAAAAGTTTGAGGTCAGTAAGAATTTCTTTTTATGCTTTTGAAAATCATTTATGCTCACCAAGGCTGAACATATTTCATAAAAATATACAGTAAAACAGTAATATTGTGAAATACTATTACAAATTGAAAGAAAAACAGTTGTCTAAAATGTAATTTATTTTTGTGATGTCAAAGCTAAATTACTACAGTGACATGATCTTTCAGAAATCATTGCTGATGTAGTGCTCAAGAAACATTTTTTATTATTATCAATGTTGGAAAACATTGATAATAATAAAATGTCAAAATGTCCAAAGAAAAATAATGTATGTAAATTTATTTATTAGAAATCTGTTATAACATTATGGAGGTCTCTTTCTTAAAAATAAATAAATAAACTGACCCAAAGCTTTTGAACTTATGAATGCAAGAAAATGAGAACTCAAGAAAATAAAGCTTTTTTAAGTGTTTGCATTGTTACACTATTTTTATGACAATTAATGTTATTAATGTAATACCATTTTTTACATTTGTATTTTTAGTACAGTATTTTTTCAGTCCTCATTCTCAGTGATGTTCATCATATTCTCAATTATTGTAATACAGTAATTAAAATGTGCATAAATGGAAGATATCAGATGCTGTATGCAAATGCTGTAGATATATTTTTTAAATAATATATATTTTTCCTCATTATATTAAGAGAATCCGTAAGTTTGTTTAATGCTGTATTATCAGGAAAATAAAATAGGTTTTATTTTGTGATATTCACCCCCTTTAGTTCTGTGTTTTTGCTACAGGCTTTGCTTTTCAAGTGAGCATCCAGCATACTGCTGCCTAGCAACCCATAACTTTAGTGTTTGGGTAAAACAATCTTCAATCTCTTTTTAATGTTCACACATTTAAACACATACGTTTTCATATGGTCAAGCCTCTGAGGTGAGGAGGAAGATGAAAAAAAATTATTTAAGCACACTAAATGAATCTCCCAGTCTGGAACTTTATGTCCAGAAGAGCAGAACGTGGGTGAATGCAGATGACCGTAGGCCACTTAAGGACACCAAGAAATTACCTAAAAACCATCTGGATCATCTGGATCAGATCACCATCTGGATCAGTTAATGGTTCTGAAATATGCTTTAATGTGGCACAAATCAGTTTTGGAGGAAGAGTGCTAAATTGTCATGAAAATGATTGACCGTGACATGTTCTTATAGGTTCATAAATTCAGTTTCAGTCTCTCCAGCAGAGGCTTCTGGAACATCGCTGGAGTTACTTTGAAATTTGTTTTATCTATCTGCAGAGGAACCTTGGTGTGGCTTTTCTTGGCGCTGCTGTATTTTGGCCTGTTCTGTGTGAGCTTTTATGATATTTGTCTATAAGGGAAGATCTATCAACTACAGCAGCAGTTTGGTAATAATTGAAATTCATTGAAAGTAATTTGGCTTTTAAGGGTGGCTTTGTGTTCAACGCTAAGGGAAAGGTATCGGAGAAGGAGATGGCCTATGAATTATGGAGATTTATTTGGTTGAAGTGCATGGTTTTAGCTTTCGTGCTTGATTTTCTGGTGTATTTTTCTTTTGATTTATGGATCCATAAATAAGCACCTCTCTCACACCTGAATGGTTGGTAAACACAGAAAATACACAGAAAAGGTCTTGCACACTGCTGTAGCTTTAAAGCTTTCAAAGAAATCCAATATTTTTTGAAAATCAAGCTTTTTAACAAGTTTTCTGGTGTAATGATTATTCATGGTTTTGCTATTGGTGTGCTACGAGAGGGTGTTATGGATAAAACTCAGGGCTTGTAAATAGATTCATAAATGTTTAAGGCCCAGTCCTTACAATGAGAAATCATTACAACCCTAGGTTGTTCCTGCAAGTTCCTGTAAGGAAATATGCACCTGCTATATAAATATTCCTTTTATATTGTTAGAACATCCCAGTACACGTTCTCTTCTCTTTTTTTCCCACATCTTCAAAGATCCAATGACTTCTGCCACAGTTCAATACACTCAGCTTGGATTTGGGGAGCGTTTCATACTTATTCGTTGCATCAAAGCACACCTACTATTACATAGGAACCACTGAAGCAATACAATCAAATTGAGATCAATCTTTTTTCATTATTTGATTAGTGGAAAGTGCCTTTTCAGACATTTTTTTAAGCAAAAGTAATTTATTAAAAATGATTTGAAGATGACCCTGGTGTTGTACCTCTATTGGCTTTCCCAAAAATAGTGCTTTTTGTGAATATTTTTGATTTAAACTCCAGAAAGATGGTTGTTTTTGGCTTTGTTTATGTAGCAATGAAGCTCTCTGTCCTTATGCATTCAGTTGCCCTTCATATAAAAGATGTGTGTCTGGGTCAAACCCGGACAGCATGCGCTCTCAGGTCATGGTGCCCGCTTGTCCTCAGACCCATTAAACTTGAGGAACAGGTGAAGGTAGACAGTCTCTATCCTCTCTTTGACCTTCCCACCCCAGCAGCTGCTCTGCAAATGTATCCACACTTACAAAATGTCCTGAAGTTATCGCTTATTCAAATATTTTAAGGGATTGTTTATCCTAAAATGATCGTTGGCATCATCTAGTTGAAGTGGAAAGAGACCAGGAGTTCAAAAATTAAAAAAAATAAACATATGGCCATTTTGTGTAAGGAACAGATAACCAATTATTTTGCTACTGTATTTGCTGAAAGTTTCTTGACATTTGTGGTAAGCATTGATTTTCATGGAATAAAATTTCTGTTTCACGAAAGAAAGTAAGTCACTCAGGTATTTAAAAAGGCATGCAGAAAGAAACTTTCTTTTTATGGCTGCTGAACAAATAAGTGAAAATGAGTGCATAAGTGCATTTGAGACAGTCCAAGGGCAGGTTTCTTTGTGGAGAAACAAACAAAAAAGATTGGATACTTGAACATTTTACGTAAAGGCCACAGGAGGAATGTCTAAAAGCTTTTTTTTTTTTTTTAAGCGGATTGAAGTCAAGGTCTTGATATGAAGCATTTTAAAACATTTTAACATCACACTTTATTCTGCATTCATCACAAGACATGATGTCAAACATGGTAACACTTTACAATAATGTGCATGTGAAAATATCAGACTCGGTGTGCAAAGACCTTAACAAAGATGAATAAATACTGTAATAAATGTGCTGTTCATGGTTCCTTCATGTTTTTAAATACATTATCTACCATTAACTAATGTAACCTTATTGTAATTTGTTACCTCAAACATTTATGTAAACACTACAAAAAGATTACACAAGCAGTGTTATTTTTCTTTAATAGTTTCAGTGGCGATGAAGTCCTGCTCTAATTCTTTCTGTGAGCACAATGCAGTCTCACATATTTCATGCTGTATTTGTTTGATACACATGCGTACCAAACCAAAAGACCTGTACTGAAAATGTCCAGTATGAGTAAATGTAATACATTTTAAAATATATTCAAATGGAAAACAATTGTTTTAATCTGTAATAATATTTCACAGTAATAGTATTTCAAAACCACATTAAAAAAACAAAACACATCTTAAAACATTTTGCAGTAAACCTTTAGAACAGACAAGTGCTGTCTAGGTTGGCATCTGATTACGTTTGGGAACAGAGCTGTAGTGTTGCAGTATAAAGGCAGGATGTTGGATCATTTTAGAGAAGGACTGTAAAACTAGTTAGTCCCACATTGTTGGTGTCATTGTCTCTCTCTCTCTCTCTCTCTCTCTCTCTCTCAACCTCTTTTTTAAAATAAGTATGCATTGTTTAAGTGTTCTCTAGAGCTGCAGAATAAGAAGGACTTAATTAGCACTGCCTTAATGAACATCATGAGAATATTACAATGGCATTAGCAGACAGAATGGCCACATGATAAAGGACTGCATTAAAAGCATCCCTTTTTTTCTTTGTCTTATTGCTCAGAATAGATAAGACTGTATGCGTATTCCTATTGTCTGCCACTATACTGCAGTGTTGTGGAATTATTATGGAGTATATATCATCTTTGTTTGCCTCAGCTGTTGTTTAACCATCAGCAGCCTCCAAGTTCATGCAAATAGTTTCTTTGTTGCAGAGCTGCATATCTTCAAGGACGTTTTGGTTGATTGTGAAAAAGAGGATGGACCTTGAGTGTTGCATTTTGGTTCTGGCCTATAATAAGTTGTTTATATTATCATATTAATGCATTTACATTGCTTTGTTATGACGCTTACATTGCAGATTGATTGATGGTTATGTAGATTGGAATTTAATTAATGAATTCATTTATGAATTTGTTTTCCCCACCTACTTGCCATTAGTTACATTAGCAGGAAAAAACAATAACTTTTTATTTTGCTAATGAATAATGCACAACAAAACCAGGGACATTTATTAAGAGAGTAAATATGGTCCGTTTTGATTTCATGTTGTTTTCATTTTAATTTACTGAATACATGACGCTCTAAATTGGACAGCTCAGATTCATCACTGTCAAGCTGAATGCTTCATTTAACTCTTAATTAGGAGAACCAATTGTGTGACATTTTCTGATTCAGGAGGGGGAATTGCTGTGCATGTCGTGAGATGGATCTGACAGGTAAATTCAGCCGCTCTTCAATCTGAAATAAGACTGTTAATATTAGGATGGCTTTCCCTTACACAAACCATTTCCCCCTGGACTTAAGGCCGGAGCATGTCTCCGTCGGCTAGCAGACAAGCTGTCAGCGACTGACAGTCTATTCCCACAGCGAGAATGGTTGAAGAGGCCAAATGGCAGAAACCATAACACAGGCTAGAAGATCCAACACTACTACAATATTTTAAGTTGAACTTTTACTTAACAGAACCAGTAATGACCCTTAAAATTACTGTGGTGATATTATGGTATTTCCATAGTAAATGTAAAAAAAAAGTTTTTTTGTACCTCCCTTTACTTTGGTTACTTTTGACTTTTTTATGCTGTTTTTGTTGCCAAAGAGTTGAATATTTTTAGTTGCTTTTATTTGATGATTTAAACCGCTGTGTGTTTGTTCTGTTTGTTTGTTTGTTTGTAAGATTAATGATGTGAAGTTCCAGTGATGTATTTAGTGGTTAAAAAACCAAAACAAATTCTCATTAGTTGCTCCGCTTTTTTGTAGATCTAAAGGAAAGAATTATATGTGTCATCAAATGGCCCACCATTACCTGGAACAAACCCAGACGTAAGCATATCATTTCATCGTCCTGCAATCTGCACTGTATATTTATTCTTTCCTTGTTTCTAGTCCTGAGATCAGACCATAAAGGCTTTAACAGTCCCAGATGAGAGCACACATGTAACTATAGCTTTTTAGCTCACTTTAAGAGTCAAACAGTAACGTCAGACTGCTGGGATACCAGCTTAAATAATGTTATTGTTAAAATACTCTCTCTGCGCAGTTTTATATTCAGAAATATGAACTGTATAAGCAAATCATTTATAGAATGAGAATTATTTTAATTTTTTTTTTTTATAATGTTTGTTTTTTGTTTTATTTTTTAGATAATTCTTCTTCTTCGTCGTCTTATTTTCATTGGATTTTAAAAATTAGCATGATGTTGTTCAAGTGATTTATGAAGTATCAGTTTTGCCCACTCAGATGATTGTCCACAACAATTTTAATCAAAAGAATAGTATCTCTTATGATGTTCAAAGATCTTTTGATGGCCTTAGATGTTTTCTGAGCAGGTACCTTGATCATCGCACAACACTCTGAGTTCTGTATTCTGATTAATTATCCTGAAATTCCTAATGCATATGGATCACTAGTTAATCTCCAGGCAACAAAAACACCATCTATTTATATTACATTTATGCATTTAGCAGATGCTTTTATCCAAAGCGACTTACAGTGCATTCAGGTGTTTTTTTTTTTTTTTTTGTTTTTTTTTACCATTATAGTACATATGTGTGTTTCCTGGGAATTTAACCCACAATCTTTTGCGACGCAAACACAGTTCTCTACCACTGAGCCACTGGAACTATATGAGCTGATGTATGTCTGTGCTCAGACATCATGTCTCCTATTTCAGATCGCTTCATTTTTTTTCCACCCCTTGTCTCTTATACACAATAATATTTGTATTTGATCTGTTCTTCTATCACTTCATGCCTTCTCTCCCTCTGTCTGGATCTCTCCAGGAGGCCTTACAAGATGTGCAGGTTAAAACTTATGTATAATAGATGGAGCTCTCGGCTGAAGGTAACAGATGGGGGGAGTTTGAGTTATGGATTACAAAATGTCATACTGTTGATACGCAGAGCAGGGTGGATATAAACATGAGCAGAGGGAGAGAGATGGGTAAGGATAGGTTTTTGAGATGAGTGTTGGCCCATATCTTAGAATTCCTTGTATAAGGGTCTGCTTTTCTTTCTTGATCTTTGTGTATGGTAGTCATGGGGCAACCCGATTCATGTTCCTCATCCTTGCCTATCCAGTTTTATCCACTGAACCCATGGGAAAGAGAGAGAGACAGACAGAAAGACACAGTGAGACAGGGCTGTTTGTTCTGTAGCTGAACAGGGGGTTGGATAATCCAGTAACACACAATGAATGTGAGAGGAGCAGTTTTGACCAAATCATGTCTCAGAGCGAACCCTTTCTTGTTAATGCAACACAAACATCAATTTTAACAGACAGCACACATTCACACCTATAACATAGACGTAAAAAAAAACACAGCATTATAGTGTCTGACACAATCATGAAAAAAACAAAGTATAGAAGTATCAGAAAAATAATATCTGCCATCATATGAAAGGCTGTTGCTTCAGCTACAGAATTTGGTCTCTGTAAGCTGTTAGAAGATAAACCTTACAACATTTTCCACACTCTCAATTTATTATTTGTCCACCAGTAATAGCCAATAATTATTGTACTTATTTTCTTCCTTATTTATTTTTAAATGTAATAATTTCCAGAACATTTATAATGTTCAGTGTCATTCTGTAATAGAAAGGATGCTGATGTTGTAGTTATAGTTTTGGAAAAATGGAAATAATTTCAAAACATGGTAAATGGCTTAAATTTTGTTTCCACTACCACGTTATTGAACATCTAATAATGAAATTGTTATGATACATTTTCCTAGTTTAAGATTGAAAATCTAACTAAAGGGTAAAACTATAACATTTAATCTTAATAAAAAATAAAAAAGCTTGAAGTTGAAGAAACATTAATTGTCTATATGCATGCTAATATTTACAGTAGATTTGTATACAGCACAGGCTCATCCCTTGATGGAATCATATGCTGTATGTCTCATTGCATTTCTTTTTTGCCCGTTCAGACCAGGCTGCAATTGATATAATGATCAAGAAGCTGTCAGACCATTTTCTTTGCGAACCTGATTAGCCGCTTGTCCTCATTTAGCAACATTTTGTGCTGTAATCAGAGAGATTATACATTTAGCCTGTCTATTCTGGGATTTCCCATCATCCCTATTTGTCTAATTTGGCAGCATGGAGCCCAGGACATGGTTAATTGCTGTTTTTGCGTTTAATTTTCCTTTCACACTCAACATCCTGTAATGCACATTTAAGCCTGCTGTGGCGTTCCCAGTGTGGTGAATTTAAGTTTGGCTCGTGTCTGCGACTGATAAACATCACTGCGTATGGATTTGTGTTTGTGGGCTCCATTATTGATTGGCTGTAATCTGGCAGTGGCCACTCTGTGGACTGATGTTCCCCTAGGCTTTAATTATATCCCCATGTGATTTGCATCTCAGTGCTGCCCCTCGCTAATCTCATCTCATCTACCTCCCTCTGCCACCCCATCACCCCCTGATTTATTGAGTTTGTGTCACTCTCTGTGAACTTTTTTCTCCCTACCAAACCCTGAAAAAAGTCCAACTAAGCTTTGGTTAGCCTAGCCTACCATTGCACAGACCACGGCCAAAAGGATCCATCTCAGCCATTCCACTCACATACGCCATCCCCCGATGGAAGGGAATACTCATTCAAGGATGAACAGACTTCATGCCGTCCTCTCGAGCAGCACAATGATTTGTTTGAGCGTTAACGCCTGTCTAAGCCTGGAGTTCTAAACGTCCTAACATCCAAAGCCGCTGGATTTGGCTTCTGATATTTGACCGACTTTCAGTTTTTTAAAGAATCAATGGATTAGTTTGTTTATTAGCCAAAAGCACTGAAAAGTCAATAATCTTGTTTGTTTGTTTTTTGGTGGTTTGACTCCACTGTGCCGTGGATATGTACATTGTATCTGTGTTAGGGTGACCCTGTTGTGAAGCTGTCCATTGATTGGGTGCCTTCGAAATGCTTTGACAGTGGCTTTTGTGGAAGTCTGCGCATTGTCCAGCTTTGCTGGGCGAACTGCCATCCACCATGAGCTACATGTTGACAAATAATGGCCTTTTTCGGGAGAAGTTCCACCGAGGAAGCGCGCCCAACCTTCTTGCCCCTCCTCAAACTGAATCCTTACGACCGCTGCACAAACGTCTCAGCGTGGAGGCCTTGAAGAGCAAAGCTCCCGACTTGGGGCCGATTAAATGGCCGTCGCTCATCACCATCTGTAAATGGAAGCAAAATTTGACTGAGAGACTTCTGAAGAGACACCGAAGGAGTTGCAGTCAGGTTAGCAGCTCTTTATTCAGTTTAAAACAAGTAGACCAGCATTTCATAACCAAATCTTTTAGACAGGGTTTCCCAGGCAATTAAATGGTTTTCAAAACCAGTCTACTTAAAGGGGGGTGAAATGCTCGTTTTCACTCAATATCCTGTTAATCTTGAGTACCTATAGAGTAGTACTGCACCCTTCATAACTCCAAAAAGTCTTTATTTTTATTATATTTATAAGAGAAAGATAGTCTGTACAGATTTTTCCCGGAAAAACACGAGCGCCTAGAGGCGTGACGTGTGGGCGGAGCTAAAGAATCACGAGCGCCAGTAGGCTTTTGAGTTGAGAGCATGTGGAAGCTGAGCCACAGATCCAGAGGCTGAAATTTAACAAGAGCTACATCAGTAAATGCGTCTCTATGTGGTATGTACTGAAACTGTATATATTTGCTTAGCGGTTTTGGAAAATGACTAAGTTCCACTATATGTCGTCTTTTTTATTTATTTATTTATTTTTTTAAGCTGTACATGTGGAAAGTGCAGTTTGATGACAACATCGCATGTTTACTTGATGTGCTCACGTGCTAAGTTCACAACACAGAGATATTTGAAGCAGTTTTACTCACCGCATGCGGTTCCAACACACGATCGTGACCCTTTTTCGTTGCGACTGCATTATCCTTAAGAAATAAACTATGTTCAAATCCGTCGTCAAACTGGGCCTTGTTTGTAAAACAAGCATCTTCGAAATGCAGGGAACAAACAAAAACACTTGCACAACTTCGTTGATGCTCTGTAAAAATAAACTCCATCCACTGGTCCCTTAATGCTGTTTCTCTTTTGGTAATCTGTGCAGGGTTGTCTTGCCCTGGCAACCAAAAACACACTTCTTTTGTGACTTTTCGCGACGCGCTCGCTCTGATCAGTGAATCGCTCTGATCAGTGAAATGTCTGTGCTGCTCAGCCTTGCTATACGGGAGCGCGCGCTCTTCCGGCAGAATTGCCCTTAGGACCCATATAAGGAAATTCCGCTCCATCTAACGTCACACAGAGCCATACTCGAAAAAAACTTTCCGAAACTTGTGACAAACCGGAAGAGGTTTTTTTGGAACAAAAATACTCCTTCAAACGTACAACTTAATTTTTGAAACTTTGTCCATGTTTAGCATGGGAATCCAACTCTTTAACAGTGTAAAAAACTCAGTATGCATGAAATAGCATTTCACCCCCCCTTTAAGAGGAATAATTGTTCACAGTTCTCCATTGATCCTTTTAACCGCCTTCTCGCTTTGGTTAGATAATGCTATTTTAAATTCTCTGTCTCTCTGGTGGATTTAGCCACTATTCCATTTTTTATTGAACCATTGAACTTGTTTCATAATTTCTGAAGTTGATTACACAGGCCTGGCTCTCGACCAAATGCATTCCGTGCATTAGCCTTTGAAACATCACCCACAGACGCTGCCAGCACTCAGAGACCTATTCCAGTGGAAAAGAGACTAATGAAACTAATCAATGTAAGAGCTGTCTTCTGTCTTTAGAAGAACGCCAGAGGTGTTAAAACAATTTAAGGTTGGATGTGCAGCCTGAAGCCCTATTTTAGACAGAAAATGCTCAGGAAATGCTATGCTGTGTAGATTGAGAGGTTTATGTATGCTAGGCTAGATGTGCTAACGCAAGCCTCACTCTTAAAATTCTTGCAGTTTTGGGGTATTATCGTTTTCCAAAGGCAGTCCAATCAAAAAAAAAAAAAAAATCCCATAGACTTGCATTGAAGGAGGCACTGAGCTGAGGGAAGGGGTTCTTTTGACTTGTGCCATCAAGTAACACCCTAATAATGCACTTAAAAAAACTCTCTTTATTAACTCAGAGCACACACTTGAGTTAATAAACTGTAAATAAAGTATAGTTGAGGTACAAGTTGATGAGATGGAAAGGATAAGAGGACATTAAGAGGAGTTGAAACTGTCTTTTAGTGAACACTAATGGGGATTATTTTGGTGCTGATGGTGCTGAACGCAGTAGCCATAGGCAGGGTTCAGGGAACCTCTTCTTGAATCCAACAAAAAGCTATTTCTCCAAAGTAAGTCTTGGCACTACAGTACTTTTGTATCTGCAGAGCTAACATCATTACCCCTTGCATTAAATTATAATCACTCCACTGTTTAACTTTCCACTGTTTAAGTTCCACTTATAACTTCCATCACCTTTTATTCCATAATTCAGTGAACTGGTGTGGTCGTTAAATCTGAGGCCAGTTCAGCAGTATGAGCTCTGACAGATATTTTGGCAGACTATGAATTCTTAAAGCATATACTGTTCACCACAAGCTCTGTTCAAAAGTTGCACATTATTATTATTTATTTTCTCCAATTAAAATTTTTGGGCAAAAATGTAATATTTCATTAAATATTTAGCGTTTTGCCTGTTATCAAGCTCATTTGGAATCTCCAGAATAATATCAGTAATATATTTCAAATCAATTATAATTGAAACAATAAATCTGACAGCAATGGCACAGTGTTATTTTACAATTATTATTGATATACTATTGTTGATTTTATTAATATTTTGAAAAATACATTTTATATTTTGATTCAAATTTTAGTTTTTGTTAATTTTGTCATTTGCTTTGTTGTTTTTATTATTTTCTCATATTTGTTTCTATTTTTGTTTTTGTTTTAATTATTTTAATTTATTATAGTTTGTTTCTAAGGCAACATTTTCTGAAGTTTTTATCATGTAGTGCTTTTATTTTAATTAATCTTAATTTCAATTAACAAAAACAAAAATCGCATTAATTTTTAAATTAGTTCAGCAATGTGCATGAGCTTTCTAGACAAGACTCTTATGACTTCTCTAACATTGAACAGCTCCTATGGGCTCTAAGTGTTTAGCATTCGTTAAATACTGACCAAAGTTTGTCACTTCAGTTGATGATTCTCAGACTCTGTCAAACTTTACAATAATTGCTGAGTTAAAGCAGCAATGTAAACATGCACACACTCTGTGGCAGTATCATTGCCTTTAATGGGCATGAACTGACTGTGTGCTGCAGTTGGCAAATGACTGTACAATCATTCCTCACTCTCAGTTCTGAGACAGAGCGGCTGTATAACAGTTTCATGTGCTCATCCTGCAACATTACTTTGCCAGTGAGTAAAATCATTCACTTTTCATCTGAAGTAGACACTTTCAGCTTTCAGCAGAGATGCTTGTTTGATCCATCACACAGGAGCTATAGAGAGAATGGATTTTTTTTAAATCAGTGCCAAGATCAATCTGTGGTCTGGACTAAGTTTGTAGCAACTCGTCCAATCTCAAATTCTAACCACAAGCCCCACCTTGCGGTTGTAAAAATGAACTACAGCAACAACCCCCAAGCCCCCCCCCACACACAAACACCTTCCTGCTATGGTAATAAAATTACATAATGCTCTATTTGATGATACAAAAAAGTTCTGAGGTAATATGTAAAGCTCTTTCAGTGTTTATTTTTCTTAAAAGCCTATTCCTAATGCCTACAGTAGCTGAGCTAACTTTCCCAGCATATGGTCATCCTCTCTCTAAGGAAAGATGGGCTCTGGACCACAATGGCTTTCACTGAAGCAATAAATGACCTTTCACACACTGACAGGGTGAATCAACAACTTAAACTCTGCCCTGTAACATGGGTTTTTGATATATTTTTTTTTGTGAATCTTGCAAGTCTTAAAGAGTGGGAGTTCTTGTCTCATCGTGTGTGTGTGTGTGTGTGTGTGTGTGTGTGTGTGTGTGTGTGTGTGTGTGTGTGTGTGTGTGTGGGCCGGGTGGGGTGGGGGTGGGGGGAGTGGGGGGAGAGAAGAGAGTCTTTCAGTTCCTGTGAGAACTAAGACACGTGGTAGCCTGAGTACTTCTCTTGTATTAAGAGCCGCATGAGAGAGGGAGCCTTTAATTAGAATCCTGATCCCAGACACTCCCAGTGCCTGTAGTGTGAATTAGAAGCAAGTATTTTGTCATTCATTGTGCTGCTTGAAGAGCACCAACTTCCTGCTTTCATACATACAGTACACAATGTCCAAAATGAACCTTTTGCCAAATGCAGAATGCAAGTTGGCTTTGGTGAGCAAATGGAAAAGTGGAAATACTTGTAATTTAGCCGATATCTTTATTACAGTAAGAACTGCAACATGGCGTGGTTTGAATTGATGGTTAGAATGATAGTCTAAACCTCACAGGTGACAATAAGCGTTCATGCGCTGTTTTTTTTTCAGTGTGTATTATATATTCAGCAATTTCTGTGTTAATATTACATCCACATACATGTAGGTGCCATGTTCTCTCACCCTTGTGAGTGTAGCTGATTGAGTGGGCACTGCAACGTGTGTGAATGTCAGGGTTGACCACCTGTCACTTGATGGTCTGTCTGTTTAAAGGTGGGAAAATTAATTTGACAGCATTATGACATATTAAACAGTATTATACATGGGTTTATCTCGGTGATGTGGAATCACAGCTTGCTGGCGTCCATGACTAGCGTTTGCCATTGACACATGGCATACAACTCACACACACACATCCTGAGGCTGTCACCATTTCAAACCTTGACAGTGATAAGTGGTGTTTGTCATCATGGTAAAAGTGTGATAGAAATGCACAACACTTTTGGGAATTAGAAACGGCTGACATTTTCTCACTGGATGATTTAGTGACTTGCTAACTGACTTCAAGTATACATTATTAATGCATTATAATTATATCCTAATTATAGTTCTGTCCTCCAATTGGCCAATGTTAGCAATGGAATACTAGTTTACTATTTACATAGTATTTTTAACCATTGCATGCTACACTGGAGTCACATGACATCAACATATTGCATGTGAATGGAATCCAATTATCATCTATAAACAAAATAGGTTATTTTGCATTTTCAATAATAAAAAAAAAAGTATTGTTTTGGTAGCCTGATGTCTCCTATTTGGCTGTAGTGGAGGTTTTCCATGAGTAATGACTTAATTTCATTCACTTGGCTTTAGAGGTCATGCAATATGATTCATGTAGAGGTCCTTTACCATAATCCCTTTGCCATACATTCACGTTCTATTCAATCCCATTATTAGAGATTGATGGTGTTTGCGAGCCCTGTAGGTGGGATATAAAATGTTACAAGAATTTAATTGGAATGGGCAAGGAGAGAAATCTGCTTAATTGTAGGATCAGATGAATTGAACGCTCCATAGGGATTGCTAATTATACAAAATACTGTATGATTAACTGCCATTTAGACACTTAGAATGCCCACACAGCCACACATTCTGAACAAATGACTAAAGCCTTCATGATCAACCTTCAGTGTGTTTTATTCATTTTCATCTAAACTCACCCCCAGATGGGAGATACTTTGTGAGGGAGGATTACTACATCAGAAAGAATAACCCAACAGTTAAAAGACTGAATCTTAAACAAATATTAAGCACTGGGAATGCTCATTTGAAGATAAATAAATTGCGCGTGTGTGTGTGTGTGTGTGTGTGTGTGTGTGTGTGTGTGTGTGTGTGTGTGTGTGTGTGTGTGTGCGTGTGTGTGTGTTTCCTGTGTTGCACTGTGTGCTAGTAGCCAGTAGGTGGGGTTACTGTACACTGGTTGAGCAGACAGTCAGCACAGCACTCTGGGACTGATTTCTGATGTAGCTGGATGGTTTAACTTAAGCAGTTAAGCATCAGTTGTTGAGCATAAAGCCCCTTGTTTTGATTAAATGTGACTAGGTTGGTTATAAATAGAAATCTTATTGAATTAATGAGGCTGAGTGATCCACAAGCTACAGGCTACATGTCTCTGCTGTTCCTTGCACAGTTTAGTGTCTGCTGCTGAATTATGGATTACAAAATGTCATTTATTAATTTACTTTTGTTTAGTAAATTCTTAAAATGCAAATAACAGGCAATTTTTTAAATAATAATATTAATATTCATAATAATATTATTTATACATTATTTCAAATGGAGTTGTACCTTTAAAGTTGTTGCTTAAAAATAGTTTAAATTAATTAAATAATAATTTATAAATAATAATATTATATATTGTATAAATAATAATAGACATTTTAAATGTGTGTTATTTTATTACAAATAATAATAATTAAATGGTATTACAATATAAGCTTCAGTAACAGCAACTTCAATAGTTTATGATAATATTTATTTTCTTTCTTTCTTTAGTAAAATAACATAAATAATTATTAAATAACATAAATAATTATTTTTTATTCAGTTTAATTATAGTCCACACTTTAGTTTAGGGACCAATTCTCACTATTAGCTAGTTGCTTATTAGCATACCTATTATTAACATATTGGCTGTTTATTAGTACTTATAAAGCTCATATTCTGCATGACCATATTCTACATCCCTAATCCTACCCCAATCCTAATCTTAACAACCATCTTTCTAACTAATAATTAGGAATTTATTGAGGCAAAAGTCATGGTTATTTTATAGTTAGTTAATATTGGAAATTGGGCCCCAAACTAAAGTCTGACCACACTTTGCTACATAGACTGTTGGGGAATGTTCTGCTGTTGGTCCACAACATTCCAAGCTCTTAAAAATTCTGCATTGCAGACACAAAGGTGGTGCTCGCGAGCACCCTTCTGAGACTGAAGTGACAAATGGGATGCTCTATGTTCTTGTCGACTTCACTGTCGTACAAATGAAAATGTGCATCTGTCAGTCAGACATCTGTCTGTCTGTTTGGGGGGTTTGGGGTTAAGGCAGCTCAGTCCCCAGCTGTTCAGGGTTTGATTGCTTCTGCCTTGAGCAGAGATACTGTTAAGATGCACCGCCAGTTAAATCATCAATTGATAAGAGCTTTCTCAAATACACACACAAACACCCGTCTACCTTTCTTTCTTCTCTTATTCCCTCTTGTGCTCCCTCTCAAGCTGTCTTCTGTTGTTGCTTAACTAAAACATGCCTAGTGTCTACAAGTAGCCATCTTCTCTCTCACACACAGTCTCTCTCTTTCTCTGACGCGCGCACACACCCAGAGCCCTCTCACTGGCTCTCTCACTGTTGAGAGCACACTGCTCAGATACCGCCCAGAGGAGTGCTGCTCACCACAGCTGCGTCCTCTGAATGCAAACCCAGAGACAGGGAGGTGAAACACACAGGGCGAGAGGAGGAGAGGAACGCACATTTGGGATGACTGCTTACCTGAGCAAGCAGCAGAGCTGCTGTGTGGACATGCACGGCCGTGTGGGAGATCGTGGAGGGGGCGAGGCTCCCTGCTCTCGCAGCTGGCAGCATGAACCTCAGCACGGATACAACTACCAGCCCTCGCCCTCTCCATCCATGTCCACCCTGCCCCGTCAAAGGGCCAAACTCACAGCTTCACACTCCGAGACCTCCTGGAGGAGTCCCAGCCATGGCGCACTCCGAGTCAAAGGAGGAAGCTGCGATCTGTGGACGGAGTGTGGCTGCCATCCTCACAACTGGCACGAGCCATACCAGGTAACTGCTGCACTCTGGGCTCGGTCCCAGGGGCGCGAGGGGCAGGTGCGTGATGGGTAGTCAAATATGAGAGCTAGAAGTAAGAAGTGAGAAAAGGGAATGGAAAAACAAATAAAAAATCATGGACAATTCATAGAATTAATTTATGGGGTCAGTGTTTTTTTTTTTTTATATTAATGCAGCATGCAACTGTTTTCAACATTGATAATGATAAGAAATATTTTTTAAACTATGGCATAATAGAATGTGACACTGAAGACTGGAGTAATGGCTGCTTTCCACCACAGGGATAAATTACATTTTATAATACAGTAAATTTAAAACAGTAAAATTTGAAACTTTAATTAAAAAAAAAAAAATTCAAATAAATGCAGCCTTGAGCGTAAGATACTTGTGTATGTCAAAAACATTAAGATATCTTAAAGACCCCAAACTTTTGAATGGTGTATATTTAGAATAAACTGAAATACTGAAAAAGTCTTGAAAACTGTAAAATGCTAGCTGGACCGAGACTATTTTACTTTTGAATGATGATGGCTGTTTAACATTTAGTTGAATGGTTGATGTATATGTTGCCGTAGCTGTTCTCCTAAGTGCGTTTTGCTCTTCTGTAAGCATGTATTACCACTGGAGTCCCTGTTCTGACATGCTTGTTGTTCTGGTCGCTGGGTGTGCTGATATAACTTTGTATCGCATGAACAGCTCTACACAACATGGCTCTCAAATCACAAATACTACAGCAGTGATGATAACGTAATCTGTTTGTTCGTGAGTGAGAGAGATCCAGCTAAACGCTCTAGATCAGGCCAATGCATCACACCCCAGAGTGCACGAACACAGCTGGATGCTGCACTCCAAAGACCCTCTGTGTCTCTGTGTCTGTGTGTGTGTGTGTGTGTGTGTGTGTGCGCGTACTCTCCTCTTGCATTATCTGCATTATATCTCCTCTTGCATTATATTGCACTAACTCCAGGATTATCTAGTTAAGCAGAAGTGGAGCTCTCATTTTGTACTTCCTGTGTTACAGCTAAAGTCATGCAGTGCATGTGACACTTATTTTTATGATTTGTCTAAATATACAGTACATAAATAGCAGTGCAGGATTATCATTTGTTTTGACCCATTTCTCAGCTAAAGTACATTTCAGTACCAATATAGTTGGAAGGTACCACTGAAAATGGAAATTGGTCCTGTGATTGATAATGTAATGGCAGACACGGTGAGGCTTGAGAGAAATGACGATGTGGCTCCGCATCCTTCACCTGTCTCTACATGAAAACACCTTCACACTTCTCACCACTGGGGATCCAGTGTGATATATATGGCTAAGGGGATGCTGTGTGCAGGCTAATAGTGGTTTTCCATCATATTTCAGTTCAAACCGTTGACTGGACATGGTTAGACCTTTGATAAATTTGATTTATATATATATATATATATATATATTTATTTTTTTTGGAAAACGTCATCAAGGGATGCTACGACTCAGTTGTCTAACTATAGAACCAATGGGGAATTAATGTTTATCTCTCTTGTATATCTCGTTTGTTTATTTATGTGTTTTTGTATGTATATCAGCACACACAAATTTGTTCATTAATATTTAGTCAATTGTACAATAATAATAATAATAATTATTATTATTATTATTATTATTATTTTGATGTATTTTCAGCAGCCATTAACTCCAGTCTTCAGTGTCATATGATCCTTCAGAAATCATTCTAATGTGCTGTTTTTGAAACATTTATTATCATCAATGTTGAAAACAGTTTTTTTTTTTTTTGCTTTTGCTTTCTTTGATAAAAAGTTCAAATGAGCATAATTTATATAAAATGTAAATATTTTATAGCATTAGAAATACCTTTACTGTCACTTTAAAAACCCAGCACATGTATTTGTGTACATTGCATCTTTGTAATATCTTTACCAGCACTTTATAATCAACTTGGATACTTCTTTGAGTGGCTGTCTCAATGGTGTTCAGCTAAGGCTGTTGTTGTTGACTTTTTCTTCTTGTGCATTATTGACGGTGGTGTGGTAGCTCTATGTATAGTTTTTGTGGCCTGAATTATTGAGAGTTGTAAAGTGGGACAAGAGCCGAGGCTCTGAACACCATTGCAGGACCTCTTTGAGCAGCACATAACACATCTGCAGACCGATCATTATTTATCATCATATGTTACATTGGATAAGCAAAGTGCAAACTATGTAGACTAATTGACAGTCATTTTCTCCTCTGTGGTATATCATACCATTTGCTGTTATACTGTTTTCCAAAGAGCAAAATGGACAAGTTACTGTAGTTATTTATCTTCATTCAGTTCTATTTTTAAATGCTCATGACAAGTCCTTTTGTTTCACTAGAGCATATTTTTCTGGTGACATACTGCAAATAGATTTAAAAATGTTTGATGAGTAGTTTAATTGATGTTTACATTCATCACTCATGGAATATTATTCACCAAGGTGCAGTTCTCTCAGCTAGGGTGAACTGCTAGCGTTCATAAGGACAACTGTAATTATTCCACTGTGCTTATTAGCACACAATTAACCTTAGTATTGATGGGTTCCTAGATATGCCACACTTTATTTATCATGTTTTGCCTGAATTCCAATGCACTCCACATGCATTTTTGAGGCGACAAGCCTGTGTGGATCTCGTAAATATCTGCACAAAACACAATGTTAAAATATGTTTCAAAAGACCCCCACTAGCTAGAAAAGTATTAGAGAAATCTGATGTGATGTTTTAAGATACATAATGTAGCATAAACTCTGGGTTTAAACCCAGGCACTTTCTTGATCTTGTATTAGCCTGCATCTTACCTGCCCTAAAATGCTGATGTGTTGAAAACAGACACTTTTGTTTACCAAGTCCTTTCCCAACTCTGCAGATGCATAAAGATGCTTGAAGCAGAAAGTCTGCCCCAGATTGGCTCCACAATAAGCCCTTAAGATGCTTGTGTTTGTGCTCTCTTTCTCTAAACTCTGCAGAGCTGGTCTGTCTTACACCATACATACACACACACACATACACACACACAGACACACTTTTCATATTAAATGTGGATTCAGACACAGCATCTGATCTCTTTCTTGCATCTTTAGCCTTAAAAAACCATGGTATACAATATGCTGTTCCATTCTATACCGTGCCTTACCATTTTTAATGTGTACACACATACATTATTTTGTATCCCTTAATGTTGATTGAGAGCTGTGTGTGCAGTTGATTATGTAATGCCATCACCTCTGTGCTCAGATGGGCCACGTGAGCACTGGCTGGCTGAAAGAGGCCGGTCGTGCTCTGCATCAGTGCATTTGCAAGCACTTCCACACAGATAACACTAGAAATGGGCAACGGCCACGTCAGCCGATTGTGTCTACTCTAGAGACTGAATTAATGAACACATCAACAAAGAGTCTGTGTGCCTGTTAAATCGCTTTTTCTACACAGATTTATTCAAATCTGTTACATTTTGTCCAGCTTGGGTTTTAACTAAGTTTAACTAAGTGCTATTTTGCAGTGTGCATTATATTGAGAATAGATGCCGTATGTTTACTGTACGTTGAGCTTCTCTATTTTCTGTATATTAATGCTTTGGGTCCTCATTTATAAAACTTTCCAAAGATTTAATCCTAAAGGTGTACATATGCACAAAAGCTAGATTATGTATACACACAAAAATTTTACTCCAGATCCTGTGGGAAAATCCCTTTATGAATAACAGTCAGGTGAAGATCATGTGTCTCCTTCCCAAAATCACCATATATGGACCTTACAACGCCTAGTTTTACAATGCATGCTGCATTTAATTTCCATGCATATTCCCATCCACATGACACCATCTTTAACACTGTCAAAGGTACAAGACATTAAGGAAATATGAAGTACAGACTATAAATGACATGTGTGCTATTCACATTACATTGCTAAGAATCATTCAGTATTATTGTTATGTTTTAGAATAAATACAGTACTGTGCAAAAGTCTTAGGCCACCAGTATTTTCACCAACAAAAAATAGTTTTAAGTCAGTTATTTATATGTATTGCTGTAGTGTGTCAGTAGGAAATATCAGTTTACATTTCCAAACTTTATTATTATTTTTGCCATTAATTGTAATTATCCAGTGAGATTTTTGTTTGCACAAGGAGTCTGAAAGCAGCCAGTGCTCCACACAGAGATCTGATATCACCATCATCAAGTCTGTCTGGAAAAACATGAAGAAACAGAACAAACTGAGACCGACTCAATCCAGAAGAACTGTGGCAATGTCTTCAAAATGCTTCAAGAAACCTGCAGAGCTACAGTACTATGCAAAGTTTTGGGCTGTAAAGTGAGGATGTTGTCAAAAATAATGCCATAAATAGATTTTATTAATTAACTTCTATTAACTTAACTAAATTAAATCAACATTTGGTGTGTCCACACTATGCATTAAAAAAGTTTTTGTCCTAGGTGCACTTGTGCATTGTTTTTCAGGTATTTTTGCAAGTAGGTTTCTTGAAGTGTCTTAGAGATATTGCCACAGTTCTTCTGGATTGAGTCTGTCTCAGTTTGTTCTGTTTCTTCATTTTATTCCAGACAGACTTGATGAGGATGAGATTGAATCTCGATGCATAGCCAACGATGCAATACATTAAAGATACATATGAAGTAGCAACAATTGCAGTGCGAATCAATTCACCCCTATTATGATGCAGTGCGATCCAATTTTGATTCGATTCAATTTGATTCAACACAATGCGATTTGATAGAATCGCAAAAAAAATATCACTTCTAAAGCAGGTATACCAAATAAGCCAGGCTTATTTTCAGTGATTCATTGTCAAATGATTTTGTTTCATAAAGCAAATTTAACATTGGCCCAGATCAAGCTTTGACTCTAAAACATACTACTAATATTGATTTTTTTTTTTTGTATATACAGTTTCTAGCAGCCTTTCTCTCTGGTTTTATTACAGCTGTACAGTACCTTTTATACACTGAACATAATTATGAACGCAACCCTTTTGTTTTTGCCCCCATTTTTCATGAGCTGACCTCAAAGATCTAAGACTTCTTCTGTGTACACAAAATGCCTTTTTCTCTCAAATATTGTTCACAAAACTGTCTAAATGTGTTAGTGAGCACTTCTCCTATGCTGAGATAATCCATCCACCTTACAGGTGTGGCATATCAAGATGCTGATTAGACAGCATGATTATTGTACAGGTGTGCCTTAGGCTGGCCACAATAATAGGCCACTCAGTGCAGTTTTACTGTATTGAGGGGTCCATGGTGGATCGATTTGATCCATGATCAACATTAAGGGCTGCTTAAGAATAAGAGCCCTATTTTGACGATCTAAACGCAAAGTGTAAAGCAGTTGGCGCAGGTGCACTATTTTAACGACGGAAAAATGGTCTGTTTCACATTTTTGGAATGGGTTGTCCCCTCTCTTAATGAGTAATGGGCGTAATGTTCAGTAAACCAAGCAGAATGTCATCTCCTATTCCCTTTAAGAGTGAGAAACGATTACGATTACTCTGAACCATATTCAGTTTCATTGTCAGGACACCAAATACTTCAAAGCCTCATAAATATAAAATGACATCATTTCTTGATGTCATATTTGCTCTTCAGTGATAATCAGTCAAGGTTTTTATATTTATCTCAGCAGAAAAGTTCATAGACCCTCATATCCATAGAGTTAAGAACATAGTGGCAGACAGAGTGCTGATGAACCTGATGTTCATCTAAAATAAATCTGCATATCATTTCCATATTGATGAATGCAGTCATATTAATTTATTGTACCACCTAGCAGGAGTTTTTGATGTTTAAACAAAGACGGATTCAAATTAAAATATGGCTTTAGAATTATATAGCTCAGAATATCAACTTAATATTCAAGATAATTCAATAGAACCTGAAATCTGCAATATGCAAGAGCTGTCTTCACATTTACCACTAGTATTTTAGTGTCATACTAGTTGAAAATTGGAGTCATCTCTCTGAGTGTATGAGTCTCAGAGGACACCCTCTTTATGATTCATTTTCTGAAAAGGCCAGTTTTGCTCTTTGTCATCCTGAGAGATATTAAACTTAGCTTTTGCTCAATTACATTCTGTTTGCTTTTTATTTCCCACCATTAAACTGTCATATTTTGAGGTAACGCTGCAATTATCTCTTTTATCACTTTAATGTTTGTCTGCCACGCCGTGATGGACCTCATCAGTAGATAATAGCTCCAGCTAGATGGCGCATTTCTGTTGTTGATCCCACCATGTCATTCATTACGAAAAAAACCTTGTGTGGGAGATGCCCGCTGTGTGTACTTAACCCTATAAAGCCTGCTGTATCATATTTGTCGTCAAAATAGGCAAAGCATATGATGAACTGTTTGGTGAGATCAGATGCTGTTGTTAGTTTCAACTTTCTCTATTAATAATAATAATGCTCAGCTGAAGGAGAGCTGACATTGTTTTTCCCCTGTGAATGATAGCAAAAGTCTGTGTGTCAGAATATTTAGCCACAATTTTATTTTTATTTTTAAGAGATCTCTTATGCTGTTACAAGTTGGGTGTATGCTAAACGAAAGACAAAGTGCTTGAGGAGGATGGTGATCAAAATGAGGAGTTTACTAGAACACGAAGGAGAATAACTATATTACATATTATACTATATATATTATATTATACTATATTACATTAACTTCACAATATAACAAATAATAGCTTTGACATAAACCAATATACATTCAATCACAGATGAAGAAGAACTAAACAGACAGGGTATTTAAGCACACAGAAGGTAATGAGGGAACTGGAGACAGGTGGGGAATAATCAATTAACCAAAACAAGAAAAGGAAGGTGACCAAATAAGGAAACAAAAGTTCATTAATGTAACATATGCTCACCATGGCTGCATTTATTTGATGAAAAATATTGTAAAAACCTTTAAAATCTGAAATATTAGTACATCAAAATGTTTAGAAATTGTTTTATTTTTATTATATATTATTATATGTATTCCTATGGTGACAAGTTGAATTTTCATCAGCCATTTCTCCAGTCTTCAGTGTCACATTATCCTTCAGAAATCATTCTAAAATGCTGATTTGGTGCCTAAGAAACTTGATTTTATTAATATCAATGATGAAACAGTTGTTCTGCTTAATATTTAACCATGTTAACTCTGATACAGATTATCTTTTTTTTTTTAATCAGGATTCTTTGATGAATAGAACGTTCAAAAGAACTGCATTTATTGAAATCTAAATCTTTTGTAATGCTTTTAATGTTACAGATGTCTTTGTCACTTTTGTGTCTTTGTCATCTGAATTTGGTTCATATTTGAGGTCATATAAGGTTCACCCAAACTGACTGCATATTTACCCATTCAAATAATAATAGTTTTTATTATAAAACATAATTGTGTCTGTCTCATCATATTTCTTATATATATAGTTTGTAAATATGTATTTGTCAGGTTTTATTCTGCAGACTTATTCTTGCCTCCAGCACCACAGAAATGATTATTACCTATAAAAGGTACAATTTTGCTTAAGTATGCGGTTATTGCACAGTGAATTGTGCAGCTGTACATTATGCTGTGTAAAATGAGATAATATTTTCTAATAAAGGCTAATGAAGGGGTCTCAACAGAGAAGGTATAGAATAGACTGCTGAGATTTTCTGGCCTCGCTGCTGTGTGGGAGAAATTAATGACTTTGTGTTGTAATCAGAAACTAGCAAAATAGCACCAGAGAGAAACAGGGAGAGATATAAACAATTTCAACATTCATAAAAACTTTTTTTCAGCAGTGATCATACTCCTAAATGATGCCATGTTTTTTCATCCTTCATCTAATCGGTGTGTGTGCTGTAAATATGTTGTTTTCCATTGTCGACTGTCGTTTTGAAGTTGTGTTCTTCATCATGGCATTTGTGAGCTCAGCTGTATCCCTTATTCAAATCTAGGCCAGTTCACGCATCTCCGATCCACTCTGATCTTTATCTCTTTCTGTTTTCCCCTCCGTCCATGCCTCTCGCCTTCCCTTTCTCTCTTTTCACAGGCAAGTCCTGCTCCAATTATTGTCAACACGGACACTTTGGAATCTGTACCATACGTGAGTTTTGATTTTTCATTTATTTATTGCATGCTCATGACATTATGCACCTATTCTTTTAGGGGTTTGAAATATTAATGTATGGAGTCAACTGTTTGAGAGAGATTTGATGAATGGTTTAAAACAGGAATCGGATCAGATAAACATATTTTGCATGGTACCTACGTAGAGCCTTTCAAATCAGTTGATTATGAGATGCCATTTGAGTTAATATGCTGCATTAGAAAGTCGCTGCCTGTTCACTATGCTTTAGATCAGAGTGAAAGAGTTCGATAAATGTGGAAAAAAACATCACGATTTGAGCATATGACCGAACAGGCGATTGAAGTGAATGAAAGAACACAGAGGGGGGGAGCAGTGTTGAATCAGACACCAACACAAAGCGATAAGCACTCGGCACAAAGTGACTTTTACGCCTCTTACTCACACCCTTCACTGGGGATAATTTAATTTCTTTCTTTCGTGTTTCTCTGCCTGCATCTCAGTAATGAAATATTAACATTGAGGCATATCCAGATGACTGTGGATGTGTCTTGTTTTAGTCAAAGCACCGTAATTCTATCAACAGCGAGAGATCGGCCATGACATCCAGAATCCAGCAACGCACCTAATGCTGTTAAGACCGTTTAATTGCTTATCTCCCTTCTTTTTCCTGCTGTTTTCAGTTTAAAGCCCACTGTGGACATGTGTTGGAATATGAGTGAGATTACGATGATTATGAGCTGGTTTAAGCAGCAATCTGTCTCTGAAAGACCTTTTCCTAATATCCTAATATAAGAGAACAAGCAAGAGAAGATGGAGCTCTGTGAAAAGAAAACAATGATGGATTACTCCAGTAAAGCAGGTGTTCACTCTGAGTTTAGCCTAAAAACACATGGTGTGTGTGTGTGTGTGTGTGTGTGTGTGTGTTCGTGTTCTGTGCTCCCAAAATGCAAATCTCTAAAGTAGAACAGATTCACTGACCTTTTTTTCTTCTGCTGAGAACTTGAGAAACGTCATTGCTACAATATTAATGCTGCTGTAAACCTAAAATGTTTGATATGACTTCACTGGGATTTACCATATGTTGCTTTTACTTAATCTTCAATCTATCTGAGTTTTGGGAGTTTTGTTTTCATACAATCTGTTTACAGTCGGTAACGATTTTATTTAGGGGTGGACCACACATCGTATACACTAATCATACAAAATTATATCAAATATACAAAATATATATATGATATACAAAATCATCAAATTGTTAAATAGTTATCAAGTCGTCTTTGTGGAGAAAGACACGACATTATCCCAGAGTGAAAAAAGAGAGGTGCTGCATTAAAGCCAGAGGAAAGGACCAAATCAACCCAATTATGCATGTATTCATGCAATACATTTATTCCACACACATTCGCTCACCCTACACAGTATCATCTGTTCAATTTATTAAAAGGAACCTTGGTTGATTTAATGCAGATTTGCCTCAGGTTAAATGCTACATGGGCTTTGTGCTGTTTATCAAGGAATCGTCAAGTTCAATTGTCAAGCTAGTTGAAAATCAAGCTTAAGAGACAGATGTTTCTTTGGAGTGATTAAAAAAATGAGAAACATCTCCATCTGTTGATGCTTCTGAAATATGTTGAAAATATATGAAATGCAAGAGTGTATGAAGCTGTCAGATGTAGTAAGGTTCATAAAGAAGTGCAGCAGACCTTAGTCAGAGAAGATTCCATATTTAATTTGATACTAAAGAAACATTCAGTAGGCTAGGCTGCAAAGCTGTCGAAATAAACAGCTTTTCCGAAAAGGTTGTGAAATATAACATAGGATATTGGTATAAAGATGAATAGTTATTTGTAAGGTACAGTTTTTAAAATACCTTATATTGAGCTAAATCTACGGCAGCGTTTATATTAGACATAATACACTACAATTTAAAAATGGTGAAAAAAATTAGTCTTTCTTTTTTTTTTAGCAAGAATACATTAGATCAAAAGTGACAGTGAAAACATGTATTTTATTAAATTATTATATTTCAAATAAATGATTTTCTTTTAAACTTTATATTCAAAGAATCACATTCATTGAATGTTCAGTGAATATTCATCACTATTTCCACAAAGATATTAAGCAGCACAACTGTTTTTAACATTAATAATAAATAGAAATGTTTCATTAGCATTAAACATGACAGAAATAAATTACATTCAAATATATTAAAATAGAAAGTAGATACAAATGTATTTAAAATTGTAATGTTTGACATTATAACTGTTTTTGATTAAATAGATCTATCCTTGATGAGCACTTCATTTTCATCTTAAACATTTAAAAAAATAATTGAAGTCATTTATTTAATACCACAAAGTACTAATATATTATCTCAAAATATATTATTTCGAAAAAATGCACTGTTTTAATGAGTATTTGCTTAGCGTATCGTTAGCTTAGCAACATGCTAACATTAAACTCAGTCTAAAAAAGATCATTTGTATAGTTCCATGATGCTGCTTTAGAAAGTGGCTGCATAGAAAATAGATGAAAAGACAATTCACTAATTTTGAAACGCCTTTAAAATACTGCAATTGGAATATGCACAAACAATGAATATTCAGTAGACACTACACTTTCAATCTCAGCCCAGTGTTGCCTAGTTTTAAACCAGTTTAGAAATCTGGTTAAGTGCTGTAAATTATGAAGCCTCCACTGTGCTCCCTTTGTAACTGTAGTGGGAACAGAGCTAATCTAGAAGGAGTGCTAAAGATAATCATGGGGGATGACAAGATTAATAAAGTATTACTGAGTCAGTGTGATTTAAATAACATCCGCCTAGCTTCAGCAAAATAAAAAAAAAATTGCCTACTTTTAACAGCGGCTTTTGTCCATTAGCTGTCAAGAATAACAGTGGTTAGTTCGTAGTGCTAATTAGTCCACGTGGGTGTGTTTTGAGGAAACCGAGTCTTATTATGTCACGGCCCGAGGGATATTTTGTGTTTAATCACTGCGATGGGCGTAAAAATATGCCATCCCATCAGCCGAAACCCCAAAGGGAAAGCTTCTGCTTAAAAGTGTCCAGTACCTGCATTGTAGTCAAACAGTCGTCATGGAAACATGACCCGCTCTTCATAAACTGTGTGGATGAACACGCTCAGGCACATCGTACATTCGCGAGTTTGTTTGGTGCCACATTCGCAGTGACTCACCAGTTTAATGTGAGCTTTTACACCCCGGATGCTGCATGGTGAACTCCCCTCCCACCGTCCCCTCTGCAGCTGCACTCTCCGCTGGTCCCCAGCGTCTCACATTTGCAACACTGTGCGGCTCAGAATGCTAATGCCACTCAAAGCCCAGTAATTGGGTCATTTCTTCAGGGGGAAGATGGAAAAGCCATGTTTTTCCAAACCTAAAGAAAAGTTCTCCATATTTACTGACCAAATGAAGTGCGTTTGATTATCGTGTCTTTACTCGGTTGATAAGAGGTGTTCTATTGAGCGTTCTAATGAGCGCAGCTGTTAAATATCTCATTTACTCCGTCTTATTGGTTTTTCATGCTCACCCATCAGTTATCAGATCCATTAATTATTTTCCTGATTGTGTTTGTATACTGTAGCCTTATTCACTATTCAAGCAGTTGCAGAGCATGATGTACTCTAGGTGTTCATCTTGGCTGGTAGTGTTCTTTGGGGATCCCTGTGTTAATATATAGTCTGCATCCACTGACACTGAGTTTCTATATTGCATGGTTTCTTAAAGTAAAGTCATTGGGAGTTTGAAGTTGATATTGACCCTTTACACTCTACAGTGAGGTTCACACCACTTTATCAGTAAGCAGTAATATGAAATTGCTAATCATGTATGAAGAGAACCACTAATTTTAGCATTTAACCCCAATTTTATTTTGGGGTAATTCGTGCCTGATCTAGGATTCCAGATGCCCTCTTAAGTAATTCATCCTTGTGTTGACTCTGGACCAACTAAATGCGTTACCAAATCTTCCTGCATGACATTTTACTGCATGAGTGTCATCCAGATTTCAACAAATGAATCCATTTGAGAAATGTTGTGAAGTGAGATGCTCATCGTTCAGCTCTGAGCTCTTGACATCTGTTTGGTCCTCCTGCTTAAGAGCAGGTATAGTCTAGAGGCTTCCAACTAATGCTGTAAATGAAAGGTCATGTTGCTCTGAGGAAAGCAGTGAGACAGTGTTCAGCTATATCTCTCTCCCTTTCTCTCTGTTGAACAGCTGAGGTGGCTGAGGCATAAATGAGCTTGTTCACTGGGTTTCAATTAGCCATGAATGACGGTTTCTCTTTCTCCAGATGTCTGAAATACTCTCCTCAGCATTAAAAAAGTCAAAATGTGAAACATGCACACTCACTGTAAATGCCAGGGCTGCCTTATTATCAAGGCACTTCAACATAAAATGTCCTTGTTCACAACACACTCTATGGATAGCACCTGTGAAATTATGCTTGTAATAGAAAATAAAACTTTAATAGTTGAAAAATAATTAGTTAAAAAGTTCTAAAACATTGTAAAAACGTACACAGATTGTTTCAGTAGAGTGCACTTATTTTATAGTTAGCTTATTTTATTTTTTATTTTTATTTTTATTTAAAAAATTATTTTTTATTTTTATAAAAAAAATTTGATGAATCAGTTAGACCAGGAACATTTTATTAATTTTGTGTACATTGTAGACAGGTCCTTGTAGGTCTTCTGAAACAGTTGAGTGTGGAGCATGTTTGTATGCTCAAAATATGAACGTGAGCGCAGCCATACTGCTTAAAAATGCTTTAACATGTATTAGAGCACCTTACAGCAATTGCATTTGCTTCACTTATTAAAGAATAATTAAGATGAATGTCTCCAATCAAGCACGAAGATGAGCCTCATTTAAAATGGAACTTGAAATTGGATTAGTTGTCTTTCACTGCCATTTCTAACTGTACGTTCAGTATGAATTCATCTTAAGACCTGCTTAAGTCAGCATGTCTGCCTCAGAGGCCCGGTCCCATTGTACAAGCAGGTAAATGATTATGGATTATAGTGTCCGAACTCAGATTTAGACAATTCCAGCTAATGCAGTGAGCAATTAGGCTCAATATCTGCTGAAGATATGTATGAAAGCCCCATTCCCAATTCATTCAAGGAGAATGAGTTGAATGCTGATGTTTTTAAGAGGTTATTTGACATATCATTTATCTCATGATAGGTTTCAATTTAGTACTTTAGCTCTCACAAAATATTTTGAACTGTTGTGAACCTCTCTCCACATCATTTGGCTGCTGCTGGTTTAGGATGTCATTGTGGCGTCACAGTTAGATATTTCATGTGATTAATACCCTATTTGAATTGCATCCGCGAACATATCTGATTTTTTTTCTCCCTCCAATAGGTAAATGGGACAGAAATTGAATATGAATTTGAAGAGATTACATTAGAGCGGGTAAGTGTCGGTCTCTCTCTCTCTCACACAATACACATCCATAGATACGTCTTATTTTATGCTTGTGTGGATTCTTCTGTCTGATAATCCAGTCATTCACTGCTTGCCTTGGGAGCATGATCTTGACACATAACCAACAAACATGACCAGTCCCAGAATGAGCTTATCTTGTGATTAGTAATGACTCTAAATGTGAGATCATTTGAGTTAATGATGATTGCTTTTTAGATTTGTCTAGTCACTATGTGGAAAAGCTCTCGAAAAAGGGAAATTGCCTGACCATAATATTAGGTCTCCTGTCAATGCAATACTTCATATAAACCTTTTTCTACAGATTATTATAAAACTATTGATATTTATTCATGCAAACACTGACATATTACGTTTCCATGTATACATATTTATGAATGCATTGTTGTAACTATAAGAATACTTTTATAATTCATTATATATACAAACTCTTTAGAAACTATTACTGAAGCTTTCATTTAGAGAGATTTCACAGAACCCTCTTAATTGGGCCAATGTACTGTATATGCTTTATCTGCAAGTGTAGAGGCAGTGTGAGAGAGGCAAAGAGAGAGAGAATTATACGGCTGCAGATTACATTCTGGCATCTGCAACCGGATCCACATGACTAGACACAGAGCACGGACAATAGCAAAGGTCAACTACCAGAGGTAGTGCAGATTTGTCCGACCCTGGAGCCAGGAGGCTGAAAGTGTACATTCAGGGGCCTCTGCAGACTCAACTGAGATTACAAGCTAGAAAATTGGATAACTCTGCTGCTAGGGGCTTATCTGTTATTGTCACCCATTTCTCTCTCTCTCTTTCACTTTAAAACCATCTCTCCACCCTGATGCTAATGTTTTGGTATTGCCTTTTCATAACTTTGCTGTTCTATAAAGCAAATACAAACTCTCAACACAGCCAGGGAACATCTCTAATCAGCAAAGATGAATTCTCCCCATGATTCACTTTGTTTAAAGCTTAAAAGCCTGTTTATTATACCAAGGCATCACCCTGGAGAGTCCCATCATAAACACGTCACTTCAAAATATTAGCCTGTTAGCCTATTTACTTCTCAGAGATGTTAAATGTGGCTCTAGCCGCCCACGGTTGTGACAGGCTTTGATTTGTGAGTTTGCGCTGCTAAGAGGCCCGTGCCATGCTAAACTGTAAACACAGATGAGTCATGGGTAGCAAAGTGTACCTCCTACAAAAATAATCTCTCTTTCATTCATTCTATTGTGGTTCTGTTATTCAGGCTCTTTTCACTGAAGCAAAGGTCTTATAAAGGGGCCAGTCCATCTTTCATATATTTGTCTGTGTGTGTGTGTGTGTTTCCTCAGGGTAACTCAGGGCTGGGGTTCAGTATAGCAGGTGGTACAGATAACCCTCACATCGGTGATGATCCTGGGATCTTCATCACAAAGATCATCCCTGGAGGAGCGGCGGCTGAAGATGGCAGACTCAGGTGGGCTGGGGTTTCGTAGCACACATTTGTTTGTTGTGTAACATGCAAGTTTTGTATGTAAGTGCCAAAAATATAATGCATACTAAAAAGTAAAGGCTCTTTATTGGCATGTATGGTTCCTTGAAGGACCTTTGACATCCATAAAACCATTTTCTATTGTACAAAAGAGTTCTTTTTAGTGGAAAAAAATATTCTTTATGCAATTAAAATATTCTTCACACTAAGGAAAAAAGTGTTCCTTTTAAGAACTGTTCACTGAAAGGTTCTTTGGGGAACCCAAAATGGTTGTCCTATGGCATTGCTGCAGAAAATAATAATGTGCATGTAATGCAAATAGTGGTATTAGACTATTTTGACCTATTTTATGTCCATTATTGAAGTGATAATGAGTATATTAATATATGTGATAATGAGTTGATTTTAAATAGTTTGGTGAATTGATGAATTGTTGAATGAAATAATACTGTTTCTTTCCAAGATTGAGAGAAATTCAGTAGATCACTAGGTAATTTTCTTCTTTTTTTTTCGAAACATAATGACCTCGCTTATTGCTCTGGCTTTGTAGAGCAATGTCTTTCTTTCCTCCTCCCTCACTCTTCTTCCTTCCCCCTTTGCCTCTCGCTGCTGTAAATGATTGAAAGCGGGCTGTTTATCACAGTCCTAATGTCTCTCTGGAGAGCCGAAGTATCTGAAGTTTTCTGCTGACTTCCACACACTCTGACTAAGAGGTACTTTAAAAACTGTACCATCTGCGAGGTCTGTGGTGGCATGTGTGGGGATAACGAATAGACCTGACCAAATCACTATCATGTCAGTCTTCCACAGGGTAAAAACAAACAAGTATGCATTATACATTTTATGTTTATATTTAAGAATCAAAGATTATTTTCTCATTTTGTGAGATTTTACTTTTAAATAAAAAAAATTGTGACACCTTACAGAAGGAATGATGAAATTAAAGGGATAGTTCACCCTAAAAATGTGGGTTGTATTGTTTACTCACCCTCGTGTTGTTCCATACTTGTATGACTTTCATTCTTTTGTGGAACTTACAAGATAATTGTACAATTGTCTTTGTTCCTGGTATTTCTTTTATTTTATTATTTGGTTTTCAATTAAAAGTTTTGTTGAATATTAATTTAAATATTTTTCATTCCACGAACAATAAATGATCTGACACTACCCACATAAATTTTTTCGACACTCTTGCTGTTTGCCAACAATTATCTCATTTATTTCAATTATCTCTTTTATTTAGTAGAACGTTTTTATTCAATAATATTGCAGAACTCAATTAAGTCTCCTGATCTATGAAAGAGCATTCTTTGAACAATAAGATTTCTCTGGCTATTTCCTGAAGAGATTGAAGGTTTAATTGATATTGGTGAGCTGTAGGGTTTCTATTCCTGGCTGGATGTGTTTGGAATTCATGTCAGGGCCGTTCAGGAGTTGATTGAGAGGGTTGTTTTATTAGAGGGAAGCGTAATTAGATTGTGCTGGGGAGAGAGCAAATCTTTCTGTGTTTTGTATGCATGTGTGTGCAGCACTCCGAACAGCAGCTGCGTGTGACAGCCCAGTCTGAGCCTTTTGCCCTGCTCTGCTCCATGACTTGGCTGTTTTCTTTTACCCTCTCGTTCTCAGTCAGATCTGTCAGGGCTCGGAGCATCACCAATCTTCGTCTTGCTCATTTTCTCTGGGCAAGTTGCGCCACTTTAACGTTCAGTATTCGGCTTTATACCCGCAAGCGTCTTTCTCTCTCTTTCTCTTTCCATTCCCTTTCCCATGCACCCCATATTCTGCATTCTCTCTTTTAAAAGAATACGACACTTTGAACATTCGCCAGTAAGCCGTGAAAGATTTATCATGAGCTGGAGGTGAACAGCATTTTGAGAAGCAATTTCATTGTGTATGGGTTTTTTTTTTTTCTGATCTACCCTTGTTTGACTTTGGGAGTGTTGGAAGTGGAACAGTCTCTGGATAAATCATGCAGGCTTTAAAGATTGGAAGCTGCAGTACTGTGCAAAAGTCTGATGCCACTAATATTTTCACAAACTAAAAATTGTTTTAAGTCAGTTATTTCTATATTTTGCTGTAGTGTGTCAGTAGGAAATATCAGTTTACATTTCCAAACTTTATTTTTGCCATTAAATGTAATAATCCAGTGAGATTTTTGTTTGCACAAGGAGTCTGACAGCAGCCAGTGCTCCACACAGAGATCTGATCTCACCATCATCAAGTCTGTCTGAAATAACATGAAGAAAAGGAAGAAACGTGCGTGTGTGTTCCTGGTTTGGTTGAGTGTGTGTGCTTGTTTGCTGGGTCTCAGCTGCTCTATGTGAGCATGCCCCAGGAGGCGGCTGTCTTTGGAGCATAGGCTGCTGTGATCTGGAGCTCTCTGCAGGAGGCTCACCACGCACTGAGGACTCCTGAAAACTCACCCCTCGCTCTTATTTCTCTCCGCAGAGTGAATGACTGTATTTTGCGTGTGAACGAGGCAGATGTCTCGGAGGTGTCTCACAGTAAGGCGGTGGAGGCTCTGAAAGCGGCCGGATCGATTGTGAGGCTCTATGTGCGCAGGAGGAGACCAATGCTGGAAACCGTCACCGAAATCAAACTCGTAAAAGGACCAAAAGGTTTCAGATTTACAATTACCGTAAAACCTGAGCTGGTTGTTACCATTTGCGTTAGGGAGGTATCACGGTTCTTGACTGCTCTGCAAAAAAAAATTTTTACTTTAGTTTTGTTTGTTCATAGTTTTGCACATTCCTAGTTTGCATCCATTTTTTTTTTCAGATTTCTGCTGTTATAAAAGAATATAGGCTTTTACTCCATGTACACATTCATATCTAGGGTGTGAAGAGAAATGGAAAACAAATCAAGATTTGAAACTCCACTAAACCTGAGAGTTTTCACGTACTCTTTTGCTGGTTGCTGTTTGGGGCGGAGCAATTAACAGAACTACTGTATATCCTGAGAAAGACAGATTTGATGCATTATTCAGAACACACAGAGGGAGATGCATCACACATACACACACAGCAGCACTTGCACAAATTTGGAGAAAGAGCTTCAGGCACCGTAGACTCCTCAAATCCAAAACACTCTACAATGCCACACTTGTTTTCTCCTCTAGGAAATTGAGAAACTAAAATTATGTTTGAGGAAAGTGTATACAGTACTTTCTGCTCTGAGAGAGTTTTGAGTGCTGTTTATTACTAGTAGTCAGTTACTGCATCTATAGGGGGACACAGCTATCATTTTGATTTGTCATTTCTCAAAATCCTATAGGGCTCGGCTTCAGTATTGCTGGCGGTCTGGGAAACCAACACATCCCGGGTGATAACAGCATTTATGTCACTAAAATCATTGATGGGGGAGCTGCACAGAAGGATGGACGGTTACAAGTTGGAGACAGACTGCTCATGGTATGGCTCATTGACCTCTGATTTCATTGATTTGATTTGATTTGATTCATTTTGTCTTTTTTTTTTGGTTTAGTTTTCTCTTTTCAATTTAAATTAGATTTTATTTTTAATTTTAGATTCAGTATTTTAATGTACATGTTTTTGTGCAGTTTTTGTTGATGACATTTTTCTATTATGTACAATTTTATTTAAGCAGCTCAAATGGGCTCAACCAGGGGTGTGAGTTTGGGGTAACTTTTGAATGTTTCATACAAAACAAAATCACTGTCCAATCGTATAGAATCAGCCCTCAGAGATCTTTGGGAAATGGAAGCTGTATTCATAATTGGCTGATTACATTCCTGAAGTTTGGCTGTAGAGTCCGTGTCAAACTCCATTGCTTTTAATCCAGTGAGGTTGCTAAACTCTTTTAAGACTGAGTTTGATTTAATTAGCAAGTTCAGTGCTGTGTGTAATCCACTGGGCAGGACACATTTGGCAGCTCTGAATCGCCATTGACTACTAGAGCATAACTGTTTACATAACTCTGGATTGCCCGCTTAACACATCTCGCGTGTTTTCTTTTTCACCCAGGTGAATAACTACACTCTAGAAGAGGTGACCCATGAAGAAGCAGTGGCCATATTGAAGAACACGTCAGATGTAGTATACCTAAAGGTTGGGAAAACCACTAATGTCTATCTCTCAGACCCCTATGGGCCGCCGGATATCACACACTGTGAGTGATTCTTACCACATTAACCCTTCATTATATAATAGAGAAAAATGAATAATGCTTAGAAATGTAATAGTAAAATGGAAATGTTTACTTTTTTAATGCCAGCATTATGATTAGCCAGTGTGTGTATCTCTCTGTCTCTCTACAGCATTCTCACCCGCTATGGAAAATCATATATCTTCCCCTGGTAATAACGGCACTCTGGAATATAAATCCAGTCTTCCGCCCATCTCCCCTGGCCGATATTCCCCCCTGCCCAAGCACTTGCTGGGGGAAGAGGACATTAACAGGTTGGATGGTTTTTCCTTCCTACGGTAATTCCTTCCCTTTCTACCAGATGCCACTGCCCACAGGTAGACTGTGTAGCCCCCTTCCCCCATGTGTCCCATGGAAATCCAAAAGACAATCAAACAGCGTCATCACACCTAGTGATGGGATTGTTTTGGGATTTACTGTCCCATCCTTTACTCCCTCCTGTCCTGTATGTTCCATACTGTTTTCATGTTCCTGGATTTTTAGTGGTCCATGTTTGTTGTGAATGTGCAGAACAACATTGGGTCTACCTACATTTTTTTCCTTTTCAAACAAATTATGATTACAGTGGCAGATTTTCAATTAATAATTATTTACAGTTTTTGCATGGTTCTTTGCACATTACTTTTTTCATGTTTATCATAATGCGTGACTTGTAAACAAACACATTTTACTATTTGCATCGTATAACCAGCTCTTGTTTGTATAGCTTTTCTGACTTGGTAAACTTGCTCAGTAGCTCACCTGGTGCAGCATGGTATTTATGGAGCACACATGTCTGAGTACTGCAAAATAAATCAAAGATGCAAAGAAGCAACTAAATTGGCGTGGTTGCTTCAAAGTAATGCATATTTATTAGAACTTTTCTTCGTTAACTCTATTGGTTATGTTTTGGCTAGGGTTTAGCCTAGGTAGTACATTATTATTAAATGCAATAAAACACAACGGTTTTAGCAAGATTCATTTGACATTTCACTTTGAAAATGGTGCGAAATATGCAAGAAGTAAAGCAATATCATAGAGATTTAAAGGTGGTCTTTTTTCAGTATGAAACTACATAGAACACCCTAGCATACACAGCATAAGATGTTTATTACAGAAAAAAGGACAGAAAGGTCATACTGATTCAAACTCTAAAATCTGTGTTGATGTCAGTGTATGCCGACAGCATGAGCTTGTTTTTGCACGCCTGCTTGATTTTAAGGGTGTTTTGGGAGACATATGTTCAGAACTGCAGGGCTGGGGATGTGTTTAGTACACTGCAACGCAATCTGAACCTCAGAGTGATATGAATACTGAGCATCATCCCTGGAGTTTTCTGGAAAATCTAAAAAGGATTTATCATACTCCATGAGAACTATGAATTTAGAATGGCAAAAAATGTCACAACAGACTTCTGTTTTGATTAACTTGTCTCACGCTCTTTCTGTCGGCTGGCTTCTTGATGTGTTAATGTACCCTGTGGTTGTTTTGGACCTCTGAGGCATTGCATGGCAGTGTTATGAGGGTCTAGCAATGGTTGTTTAACAGTTTTTGGGGCTGTTTCCTCTTGGGTGTGTGTAGCTAAAATTTGAATCCCAGAATTCCAGTAGCCTTATTGGCTATTGGCCACCCTCACCATAATAATCTTCATCAATCCACGGGATGACATTTTGTTTTCCTGCAGTATTTATAGATGAATAACTAATTACTAAATAAATTCCAAAGTTCAACACTGCAACTGTAATTTCTCAGCTATGTTTGACACTTTCACCAGACGGCCTTGTTAACGTATCCCACTGAGAAACACAGTTAATGTACCCCAGCTGTGAAAAATACCTAGTTTTACTATGAATGCTAAACATGCATGACAGCATGCATTCCAAACAAAGAACACAACCTTTTAAAGAGGTGAGAGAAACAGATTAAGCCCCCTTTTCTCTGTAAGAGGTTTACGTGGTCTGTGTGTTAGAGGAAGCATTAGCCCACCTGGAAATTCAGCCCCCTTCAACTCTACTGTGTTAACCACAGGAGAATCTGAGAAAATCAAAGGTTTGCCTGAAGATTATAATATGTAATGGCAGAATACTGTCACCACTAAATATGTTTTTTTTGACTCAGGAATTGATTTTAAGTGAAAAAATAGAATGGGGCATTTCATGTGTATGTGCATAATAAATGTAATCTTGTATTATTGATTAGAAGTTGAATAATTAATTAGGTGGGGGTGGGGGGTGGACATGTTGGTTATGTTGCCATAATCTCAATGCATTGTTAGAGGAAAGTCATGCACACAAACATACACCATAATATTATACAAAAAATGAAAATACCTAACATTTTTCTGAAAAGATGACACAACTTTCACCACCACCACACACGACCTACCCACACCCACACAACCGCACCCTGGTCGTTCACTCATGATGAATAATAGAGCTGCAGAAGTAGAACATCCCATACCCCTGTCATGTACATACACACTCAGCATTACTACGTTGGGTCAGTACTCAATTATTACTAAGCACACCTCCAATGAACTGGACATTCATAATTATTAGATGTGTAGACAAAGAGTTCTTGTAATTCAGCAAATTGTGTATTTTGCTGAGGCACAGCTTTCTCTGAACTTAATGACTTTTATTTCTGACTTTAATTAGTGGGGCCCCTGGTCCTAAACTCACCCAAATTTCCTTCTTCTTCAAACCATTTGTCTGTCCACACTGTCAATTCAGAAGGTATTTGATGTTTAATGCAGTGCAGGATATTACAATAGTGACAGGACAAACCAACAAAAAATGAATGTATTATATGATATATTGTTCCAGGACCATCAAAATATAATCTGTTATCTATGTTTGTCTATAACTGTGTGCTACGTAGACAAATCATGTTAAGTTTGTGGTTCCATATATGTATTGTGAGTTGGTGATGCTGGCCTGTTCCTAATTCTATCTCTGTGCCTCACCGTCAGTGTGAAGTGCTAGAGGGTTTGTGTATAATAAGGGTTTTGTCATGGTTTTATTTAGCCTGCTGTGACCCTGTATTAAAAGGGTTAGTTCACCGAAAATATTGAATCGAACTGTCCGAAAGAACTACTGGTGATCCAAAAACCAATGCAGCTGGTTCTTGACTCGAGAACTATTCAATCTTTTGTTCGTTATCTGGCTCAGCTCGATGTTCATCTTCAGTTCTCTCATCTTCAGTCAGTGTACTGTACATGAATTACTCCGGGATATTGGTTTGTTTGTTTGAGGGAGTGTCAGCCACATTAAAAAAGTTAACAGCTTAAGGGACGTTAACATATCGCGCCTAAAAACACATGGAAAACGCTAGGCGCGCCGCTTTCTCCTTCTTTCCAAAGCCCTCGGGCAGTTGCGCCCCTGAGGCGTCTGTCTGTTGCTAAGCAACCATGACCCGCTCTCTCCGTGAAGACGCGGAAATTTCAGCACTAAAAATCTCTTGCAGTAGCTCTGCTACTAAATTTATTTAAAAATGGCAATCCATATATAGCTATGGTGAGCTGTTCCTTCATCTTGGCTGAGCTTTCAACGTTGTTACGGGAAAGGATGAAGCTGATTGGTTGGTTCTTGTCACAAGACCCGCGGTGCGCTTGCGGCATTCTGAAAAGTTGAGATGTGCGCATCGCGACCGCGTCGCTTCCATTATGAGCGCGCATACCGTGCGCCTACATTGGAAATATCTAACTTGCGCTCGCAAAAGACTCGATATGTGAATGGCCCCCAAGTCATTTGTGGATTAATGCGTATTGGAGACGTGAACTGTTTAAAACGATTCAGTTCGATTTGGTGAACTGGTTCAAAAAGATCCGGTTACATCGAATGATTCGTTCGCGAACCGGATATCACTACACTGTTGGTTTTGAACTCTCTCTCACAACAGACCCGGAAGAGAAGAAAATGATGAATAAAGTAGTAGTTTTTGCTATTTTTGGACCAAAATGTATTTTTGATGCTTCAAAAAAATTCTAACTGACCTCTGATGTCACATGGACTACTTTGAAGATGTTTTTCTTACCTTTCTGGACATGGACAGTATACCGTACACACAGGAGAACTAACCCTTTAAGGGCAAGGAGAAGGGGAGAACTGTGGATTTGAAGAAATGTGCTGAAACCAGACAGTGAGAGACTGAGAGAGTGAGTACTGTTAAAGATTGAAAGACAAAGAGAAAAAAGGGTATAATGTAGGGAAGGTAAAAGAGTGTTTGTCAGTCATCTCAGCCTCACACAACACAGAGTGAGGAGAGAATGTGGTCCGGTGAGGAACCTGTCACAGATATATCCCACACATATTATCTGCAACATGTCGAATGTAGTCTTGTATCCGCAATCTTGCTCACTCTTACTGACTCTGTTAGAGTCAAGTGATTATGACACATTTTAATATTTAATATTTTGTTTGTTTGTCAAACCCAGTCGTGTTGTATAAGGGGGCTTGTTGTGTTATCATATTTGATTTTGTTCTGAATTCTGTTGGTGTCCCTGTTTTGTTTCTGCATGCTACATGTAACAAGTACTGTATACATTCCAGCCGTTTAGAATGCACATTTTAACATTTCATATAAACTGCTGTCTGTTTTGTCCTCGTGCTAACTTATTGTCTGTTTCCGATCAGAAATTCCTCGTTAGATGAGATGGAAGGTCACAGGTTTGATTCCCAGCACTTCCAGTTGAGGTGAGCGACTTACGCAAGCCGTCGTTTGAATGTTCAATTATGTCTTTCTGCACTATGCACGCTTCTCCTGGCCTAATTTGGTTTTTGAACCCTAGAGACTGTTGTTTGTAGAAAATGAGACAGCGGCAGTCAGATTGAGTGATTGAGACAGGGAGAATGAATAAAAGAAAGGAAAGAGACCAAAACATCGCTGGATGTCAGTCCCTGTGGAGTCTTTTTACACTGGCAATGACACAGAACATTAATTATTAAATGTGAACATTGAAGATCTGAGGGCTTATTGAAGATGCTGATTGAAGAATCGTGAAACTGAAATAGCCTGTTTTTAAATTTGTAACACTAATTATCAAAGCTAGATGTTATACTAACCAGTTGCAGTTATTTCCTTGTTCCTCCCACTTCCACTGCTATGTGTTTCACCCTCTCTCTCTCTTTTTCTCTTAGTCTATCTTTCCCTCTCTCTGTTAGTGGTCGACCGGTATGGGTTTTTGTAATGGCAAAATATTGTATTGTACAGAATTCAAAGTTATATTGAAATAAAGTCTTCCTATTATAATTTATATAGCCATTTTATTTTTAAACAAATTTGCTTCTAGGGTTAATGTGTTGTAGACATGTAAACCTAGTCAAAAAGACTTATTTGTTGATCTCTGACACTAGGTGGAATGGCCTGCTTGTATTTCGGTCTGTCACTACTCTGTATCAGTCTACATCAGCGCACTAACTCTAGCTGCTGTGCTCTCTGCCTCTCTCTTTCTCTCCCACACCAGGCCTCCAGAGCCAGTTTACAGCACTGTGAACAAACTGAGTGACCGCGCCCCCTCTCCCCATCTCTACTCCCCAGTGGAGTTTGATAAAAGCCCCATGCACTCAATCCCCCACTTTCCTCACTATCACGCAGGCCTGCTCCCTGACTCCGAGATCTCCAGGTACTGAGCACAGCGCTCTGCATGGGACTTGAATGAGGCATGTGAATGAAAACTCTGACCACACCCTAATTTATGCTTACTTGCATGCCCCGCCCCATTTCAAAGTCACCTGCATGTCATGCTTATCATGTACTAGTCTTAGTATACCTCATTCTTTCCTTGGTGTTTTTTTGTTTGTTTGTTTGTTTGTTTGTTTGTTTAACTATCTACAGAGGTTTGATACGGTGAATACAACCTTCAAAAAGAGACCAAAGTGAAATCAATTTATCTTATTTTATTTTATTTTTTGCAGAAAATGCACTACTGTTTAAAAGTTTGAGATTGGTATGATTTTTATTATATATGAAATATGCATTAAATAATTATCTTAAGCTCACCTAGACTTTATTTATTTGAATAATAATAAAAAAAAACAGTAAACAGTAACACTGTGAAATATTGCAACTGTCTAATTGTCTTAATTTGTTGCAATGCCATTTATTCATGTGATTAAACTTTTCAGCAGCCATTCTCCATATCAGTGTCAAATGATACTTCAGAAATCATTCTGGTATGGTGCTAAGAAACATGTCTTATTAACATCAATGTTGAAAACAGTTGTGCTGGTTAATATTTTTGTAAAATCCTTTTCAGGAATATTTGAACAAAATATATAAATGTCAAAAGAACAGCCTTTATTTGAAATACAATCATTTGTAACCTTGTAAATGTCCTTACTGTCACTTTGCTCATTTTAATGTATCGTTGCTAAATAAAAGTATTAATTCCTTTAAAAAAACTTTTTACTGCTCCTAAACTTTGAAAGTGGTGTATATCTGATAATGGAAGAAAAAAAGTTGCTAATACGGTTTTATGCTGACATGCTGAAAAAATATTGCATCGAGTAGTACTGCAGATGAGCAACTCCAACAGCTTTGCATAATTCTCTTTCATTTTTATTCCTCATACTTCATTTGACGATGCAAAGTTCATGTAGAGGACAAGCGTGGTGATTGGTGGTTACCCGTGACAACAGTATAACTGAATCACATCTCTGCTGCAGCTGTCCACTTACTTCCTTCCCTTCCGCAGCCACTGTCAATTGTCCGTATTCTCATTTGTTAGACTGTATTGCTTATTGACAGCTTCCCCATGAAGGTCAGAGCTTGGCCGCTGTCAAATGCGGTTTGCTTGTGTGCCTGTTGTGTCCATCTGACGTCAGTGCATCATAAATCAGAGTGTGTTGATTTTTATCTTCCTTATTTCCTGTCTAACTAATTTCAGTTTAGGTTCAGGCAGCAGCTTGTATCGTTAATTGGATATAAAACATTATTAGCAATAATGAAACATCTTTCATCTTGCTGATTAAACGACTAGGCATATAAATGTAATAGTCTGGAGATGTATGGAGTGTAAACAGGGGGTTTGGCCGCAGAGGAAATGCTCTTTGGGACTCTGGCACAAATGGCCGAGGAATGTTCCACTGTTATCCGAATTTTTGCATAATGCCCTCAGTGTGGGTGTGCTTTGTTTACCGGTTTGTTTTGATTTATATTTTTTAAGTTCATTACTCTATGAATTATAAAGCGGTGCCTAATTGGCTTCTCTGGGATTTGAGTTGATTTGCATTTCAGAACGCCACCGCTAACACCTAATGCATCGCTTAAATCCTCAGGACTTGTGAAAAAAGCGTTCATGAAAATGCCAGGGATAATATCTGTGATTAATGGATTGCTGTCTCTCATGTTCAGGGTCTGCCGGTTTTTGGTGATGCTCTTCAAGAGAAAGCGCAGGCAGCAGTTCTGTGAAAATGGCCAATTCTGTGTTAGCGAGCATTGTGAGATTGTCAGGATCAACCCAAAAGGGAACAGTTCTCATTTTATCACACATAAACACCTAAATACTCTGTCTAAGAGCGCTGTTACTTCACATAAGCTTCTTTTGAGTAGCTACTGACAGATGCCATTAAAAAATTGGCCTATTCTAAAACAAATCTCATTTGGAGCACTAGGAATATATAGCGCAATGGATTTGACGGTAACCATGTGTCAATTTTATGGCATGTTTGGATTAAGTGATTGGCTCAAAACCCTGGTTGTAGAAAAGTGGTTCATTAGCTGATAATTTCAAGAATTTTTCTCAGGTGTTATTGACTCAATTAGGCCTCACCAGGAGATATTAGCTTACAATTTGCGAAATTATGTTTCAAACAGACTCTTTCTTGTTCAGTGTAGTCATTCTCTTTGATTTGACTAGAATTCTGATGTCTTTGATGTTTTCTTAATGTGTATCCACTTGGCAGTAGTACACAAAAAATATCCTAATCAACAACCTCGAGTGTGGTTCCAAGAGAGAAATCAGATCTGATGTATTTCAAGTATTTTGGAGGACTTCAGAGGATCCAGATCTTGTCATCTCTGAATCATCAGTCTGGAGGGAGAATCCCTCACATTATTCAATTCGGATCTAATTGGATGAAGCCGATTGGCTGAATTGCTCTTTCTTTCCAGGCTCTTCTGTATCTTCACAGCAGCATATGCATTTAATAGGGGTTGTGCACCGGCTGCTTACTGATCTGGAGGGATAGTTTTGTTTGTATCATGATTAATCATTTTGTTTGGGGTTAAAAACGAAGGGTGCATGCTAATTGCGTTTTGCTGATGTGGACAATTTTGCAGTGACATGAACCATAAATCATAGTTCCCAAAAGATTTTGTTACTTCTAATTTGGAAGACTTGTGTTCCTTTCAGAGAAAGATAAACTAGCTTAATCGAGTTTGCTGACAGTTTTTAAAATACGCTACTGGAGAATGCAAATAACAAATGTATGAGATCTTACACCATTTCTAACTTTGACAGGTGGTGTTTATGTATGTTAGCATGTTTCCTACGACAAGAATACTAATTGTACTGGAGCTTTTAAAGTATGCCTTTTCATCTTTTATTCATAAGTCATATTATCAGGGAGGGCATGAAGATGAAATTAGCTTAATTTATTAATGGTGTTTGCTAAGACAGTCTAGAATAAAGAGATCTGAACAAACCACTAACCCTATTAAACTTTGTTATTTGTCTTTTGTACTCTTTGGCTGTTTACTCCAAAGCAAGTTGTTCACTATAGATATTAAATTCTCTGAAAAGCCTCTTAGATTACTGTGAAACTGCATCCATTGTTTGTTATTTATTCCCTAGATGTCCTTTGCAATGCATTATGGGACATGTGCTTCAGTGAACCAGCAAATAATGAAACCCTTTCTTCTTAGCCTCCTTCCTCTTTTTTACTGATAGTTAACAATACAGGTTCATCTCAAATTGATCAGTGGTACTATTTTAACAAAACCCCAGGTTTGCTGTGATACACCAACCATTTGCCAGTTTCCCTTGGGAGAAAACATTGATGTTTTTAATAACAAAAGTTCAGTGTTTACAATTGTGTCCTCCTTAAAACATCCCTGGGGGACCGACCTGCCCTTTAAGAGGGACAGATAATGAAGCAGAAAAGATTTGATTGCATCTGCTGAGTGTGTTGGAGTTTACTGCTGTGATTTTGAAAGGTGCAGAAGAGGCTGCTATCTGTAGACTCCATTGAGCTAAGAAGGGAAAAGGCCATCCAGTTCTCTTGCTGAGAGAGTGTTTTTAAGAACAGCAGGGAGGTGCACATGTCAATAAATGTTTTAATATCAGATTATTTTAATCAGTGGATCTGATGAAAGTCCATTGATTGTGTTGAGGGGTATCAGATATGTTTGAGTAGGTTGATCGATCAGTGGCAGTTACAGATTTTTACAAAGCCTTAGAGAAACCCAACAAAGAGCTTAAGGTATTCATGTTTTTATTTCAGAGATCATGATTTTCTCTGCTGTGGGAAAAGGGAAGTTATGTGAATGGATGGATGGTTGGATTTCGAAAGATTCATAAAAGGACCAGCTCAAAAGAGTCATATGTTCATGAATCTAACTACACTTTTTGTATAGTTTGTTTTTGACTCGCTAACAGGAGGGCTTGAGGGTCATTACATAAGTATTCTGCTATTTTTTTCCTTTATTGAGGTTGAATCTGAAAGGAAATGGTTATATCGCCATTCAACGAATGCATAGTGTGCCAACCCATTAAAAACGAGAGCTTATGTTTCATGTGGATGAAATATTCTGAACGCTCTTACATTGGAAGAATGCTTAAAGAGAAGAGGGAGGGAGAATAACACAGGGTGACAGTGAATAAGTGGAGGAGGGTAAAGATGTGTGAGGGGTAGCATATGAAATGCCGATCCTCCCCTCTTCTCCTCAGGTATTGTGAATTGAAAACGAGCGCAATCTATTTGGTTTGTTTTCCCATTTGGCTCTGAGCTTGAAATGATAAACACTAGCTGTTTGGGACTGAGCTGCTGGGGGAGGCAGACAGGAGCTCTATCAGCATTTTTGCAGCCGTTAGGTAGAGAGAGAGAGAGAAAGAGAGAGAGGGAGAAGTTTGGAGGAGAGAAATATGCGTGATGAAAAAAGACAGAGAGTTTAATGAGTGTTACAGCCAGCAGGGCTCCAAGCACTCAACCCACCTCTGAGCCAGCCGTTACTCTAAATAAATCTATATGCAGTGTCAAATACATAATGATCAGCATATCATTAGTATCAGCATGAGTCCTCAGACTCAAGATCAGCTGTCACAGATGCTTCTCTGAGTGGCAAGCTGCAATTTATGTTTGTATAAACTGGAATAATGCAGGGATCAAGCGTTTCTTCTAAGCTTTTCCAAAAAATTCTGTATTGTTAAATAGTAGCTATCATTCATTAAAATTGTTTGTTTATTTTATTAACATGCCATTGGAATCACAGAAAGCATCTTTAAAATAATATTTAAAACATAAATTTAACTAGTGATGCAGAATTTAACGTTAATATCATTTTTGTCAGTTGTGTGATTATTATTTAAAGTTTCAGAATTATATTATAATCCTATTTTCTTCCACTTCTACCATTGAATGGATCACTGATTAAGATGAATAGAATCAGAGGCACCTTAAACTTTATTGTTGCATTGTCAGGCAATTAGCAAATATGCCACCTCTGTGCCTCATTTAAGATTTCAGTCTGTCAGCAGTGCACCTTTTCTGTTGCATTTGCAGCGTAAAGACAGATTTAGTTGTTCGAATGCATAACCTTGAGTGGCTTTTCAGTAGTCCCAATTATCATTGTGCATGCTTTAATGGTTGATGTGGTATGAATAACTTGAGCAGTGTTCAGTGAAGCTTTTGAGCATGAAACTAAGATAAGCATGTTTGAGTGGATAAATAATAATAATAATAATAATAATTGTAACTAGTTTTGGGTAATTTGTTGTGTTAATTTGTTGCTTTCTGTAGAAATGTGCTGTTTTCACTGGAATCTAAGGGTAAAAAAAAAATGTAACAGGGTGCCATCTAGTGGTAAAATGTCCCACTTTCACATCTTGGTTGTATTACAAAGTGCATAGAGAATAGGAGCTGTTCTTAGCTTGAAGTCTTTGCAGCCAGGTCATGTATTTTGAGTTCATAGCTGCACTCATTCATTTACAATATGCAGCATAATTTTATCTGATGGGTACTGCTAAACATGTGAGATCTATTTCCATAGCATCAGACTGATCATAAGATCAGAATATGTAATGAACTTGTTCTGATGTATCATATATTATAGACAAAAAAAAAACCACATTTAGAGAGTGTAAGTGGATATTTATTGCAGAGCTTTAGGCAGGATGTAAGTTGTTACACATTATCAAAGATGTAGCATTTTTATAATTTTGCTGTATATAAAACACACTTCCAAAAAATCTTGGACGGATGAATTCTTGTTGAATGTAATGTTTAATTCAATGGGCCCTATTTTAACGATCTGAAACGCAAGTGTCAAAGCGCGAAGCGCAATTAAGTTTGTGGACGGGTCTCGGCGCTGTTGCTATTTTCCCGGCGGGATAAATGCCTCTTGCGCCCGGCGCATATCTAAAATGGGTTGGTCTGAAGTAGCTTCATTATTCATAGGTGTGGTTTGGGCGTAACGTGAAATAAACCAATCAGAGCGTCATCCAACATTGCCTTTAAAAGCAGGTGCGCAAGTTCCATTATGGATTGCTATTATTATGGCGTATTTACCAGGAGCACGCCAGGAGCGGTTCACAGCCGAGGAGACTGATGTTCTTGTAAGAGCAGTAAAAGACAGAGAAGTTGTGTTGTATGGGGATGGGAGAAACCCACCCAAAATAGCGTCGGTTAAACAGGCGTGGGAGGAAATAGCCACAATTGTTTCATCGATTTTTTTTTCCTGGTTCCTGACGGACAAACCAATTTGTCAGATGTCCTTATATACATATATGACCTCAAACATGATCCTTAATTACTACAATTAGCCTGAATAATTTGTAAGCTAGATTTATGCCTATTTTTTCACATCTTCGTGGCACACCACAATGATTTCCGTCATCTCAAGTGTTAATATTTTTTTAGTGTAACAATTTATGATTTGCAAAAATAACTGTTGCATCTGTGTTGTGCACTCTATACACTATGGTCAAGCATGCGCCCTTAAAATAGCATAAGGAACAACGCGCAACGCGCCACTGACTTTAGACCAGGTTTTTTTGCAATTGTTTAATGGAACAGCAAAATAGCACCAGGGATTGTTTGCGCCGGAACACGCCTCCTTTTTTGCGCTGAACCGCCCAGGGATCGCAAGTTCATTCACTAGTTTAGTGACGTGCTTCTGTGGAGGGAAAAGCGCGCTTTGCGGGGGTGCAAAATAGGAATGACACATGCGTCGGTGTACAAAGTCAATTGCGCTGGGTGCAAGATAGGGCCCAATGTGTTGTTTGCCATGTCTTTGTAATTATTTTTTATATTAACTAGAAATTTCTAAGTGAAAAGTGTAAATCCTACACCAAATATTTCTCAGCATGTATGCCATATTTGTCTTGAAAATCAATGAACCATGATCTTACTGACTGGTACTGGCCATAGGTCTTGCGAGTTTTACTCATGAATATTAATTATAATGTTTACCATTGGCCAAGCAATAGTAACTGATTTGCTGAAACACAGTATTACTGACACAATCAGGATTACCATTTACTGGTTACATTGGTTGGTTTGATCAACTGCTGATGCAACTGGTTGGCAGAGCCTTCAGTTTGGTTTTAATGCCATTGTTTTATGTGGTCTGCCACAGTTTTCTTCTTCACACTGTAGCTCAACCCCCCCCCCCCCCCCCCAAATATAATGATTATGCCCCAAAAATGAGTTTTTTTCACATTTCATTGGATGCAGCTTGACTTAGTTTCTGTCTATGGCCTGAAGAGCATCATCACTCCGAGGCGAGCCAAACAGATGCACTGGGAGAGAGATGAAGTGATGGAGAGAGAGAGAGGATGGGCCTGCCTCCTCCTCACAACTAGGTCAGAGAGAAGACCGCACTAACGGATTAGCCTTCTGTTCTAAAATAACTCCATCTCGGGTGTCATCTCTTTGCGTTATCATCTGTAGGCTCAAATGTATCTGACAGAGGTGTCACAGCTCAAGATATCTCTTTGTTTGATTGGTCACACACTTGACAGGATGATGCACCAACTGTCAGGATCCAACGACTACCTAAAAGGGCCCAAGCTATGTGGATCAGACTTTTTGGGATCATTTTAAAACAATCTGTACAATACTTTAACACAAGCTTGGGATTTAAAATCAGTTTTAAACTCATGAATAAATTAAGATTTTTAAATTCAGGATTTTCAAGAAATTACAAGGAAAGAAAAAAAAAAGTATCCTTTATAGATAACTTTATATTTTAGGTTCTACACTGTTTGCCATTATAATTCATGTTACTTCTCAAATTAAATTTTCCATTCTAATTCCTACACTGACATTTATTTTTATTCTAAAACTTTTCATTTTTGTTTTATTATAAATTATACTATATATACACAGCATGAAGTGATTCTGTGTGTGTATTGGAGAGAGAGAGAGAGAGAGAGAGAAAGAGAGAGAGGCTGTGCGTCTTCTCCGTTTCTAGGAAACCAGGCAGAAATGGGACAAACAGCACATAAGTGGAGCAGTCCCCAATAGGTGTCAGCTGTTGGGCTCGATTACATTGTAGACCGTTTGGACCAACCCAACAGTCTGGATGCGTGTGTGCATGCACGCGTAGATGCATGTGTATGTTTACAAAGTAGTGTAGCGCGTGTCAGTGGAGATGCTGAGCCCTACGGACTCTGAGCTGATGTATTACATGAACTGTGTGTACAGGGAGCCCAGGAAGATCGTTCTGCACAAGGGCTCGACTGGACTGGGCTTCAACATCGTAGGAGGAGAAGATGGAGAAGGCATTTTCGTCTCCTTCATACTTGCAGGAGGGCCCGCAGACCTCAGCGGAGAGCTGCGGAGAGGAGACCAGATCCTATCCGTAAGTGGACGTCCCGAAAATACATAAACCATACATATTGTGCAAAATTGGCTAAAGGATATCGCAATGATCATAATAAGGTATACTGACCTTTTGTTTGTTTCATGATATAAACTGCTACTTAATGTATTAGCATTTATTAAAGTTAAAGTATCTGCCTCAGAGGTCATGGACAGATGTCATATTTTGCTATTATATGCTGTAAACCATCGTAAACATTTAGAAGCACATGTCCTCCTTAGTCTTCAAATTAGTAGTTGATAAATCTAGGTTTTTAAATGACCTTGTTTGTCTAACTTTTACATTTAGGTCCCCAAATCATAGTCATGCATGGTTATTATAATTTCATAGTCATTTAATGTTTTTCTTTTTTTAAATAATAATTATGTTTTGATTTGAACAGACATCATGTATGTTATGTTTTTAGGTAGTCATTCAAATAGCTATATAAAATTGTGCAGAACCTGTGCTGAACATTAGGTGGCACCATAACATTATTCTGCAAACCTCCGAAACCTGTGCCTGAAGTTTTTTTTTTTTTTTGTCTAGTTTTTACTCAAAACTCCACCAGTTTCAGGCTTCATTTTTTATTTTAGAGTTTTTAGCACAGATCTCGTTCCGTAACCTTTTTTGGGGCATGTTAATTGACAGCACATTGAAACAATCCAGATCAGCGATCAACTCGAGAAGCTCTCCAAGCTGATTTCCTGTCACTGATCTCATCATTTATGTTTATCAGAGCTTCATCAGGTCTCACTAGTCGTAATCAGACCCCTCCATCCAGATCCCCACCACAATTACTTTCAATGCCACTTGAGCCGAGAGCAATCACGGTCTGCCTCCTTAGGACACTGATTAGAATGAGAGAAAGAACAAGGGAGAGGAGAGAACTAGTGAGGGAGGGAAGAGATAATGGAGTGCTGGCCTGATTTGGAGTCTAAGAATAGCTGTGGTGTACCTTCTGAGTTCACACTGTTAAATGAGCATTAGGACACGCTGCTGCAGGCACGCTGAGACTCACATATGCAAACACTTCCCACTGCACTGTGGTCTCATGATGACCTCTTCTGTTTGTAGTCTTAAACCTGGTGTAGCCCAAGATCCTTTCCCCCCGCAGAGAACGGTTCCCCTGGACCCCAAAGAGATTCCACTGGCTGAAACTAATTAGAAATGATTTAGTCTTAATCATGAAAATATGTGAATGTATTTTAATTAACATATAACGTTACGTATATTGTGTTACCCAAACTGCTGTGGGATTTGAAGATGTTTGTTGCTAACAAGCTGCTACATAAGGACTACAATGGTTGTCGGCTATGACTAATTTATTCCACAAGTGAAAGTGGGGGATACATAAAATAAATAGTATTTGCCTGATCATGTGATCTCAACGTGTCGGCCACCATAAAACTGTTTTTTAGGCCACTGATTTGAGTGGAGTCTTCTTGTAATTTTTGCACATTTACCATTCATTTAGTTATTTGCAAAATCTTTTAATGAGGAAAAATGAGTGCATCTGTCCATTGACTTTCAATGGCTCAATTTGAATCATGATGATGCACACAACTTAGCCAAACTCATATTTTGGAGTTGTTGCAGACTCTGGTCTACAGGGAACAGCCGCCCACTGATCCTTTACTGTAGGCTTTTCTTGAGCCGAAGAACTGTGCATCTGGACGATAGCAGACATTTCTTGCACCAGATGACTCCGGGCTGAAAGATGCCACATTTTCTGAGAGTCAGGCGGATTTAAATATGAATTTGTTAGAGACTGTATTGCTGCACCGTTCAGTGCTTAAACTTAATTTAGGGTAAGATGAATTAGCTTTTATTATCACATGCTTTATGTATACTTGCTATGTATTTTGTTGCTGATAATAAATTCTAGCCTTGTTGATCATTCATTTAATGTTTCTGGTGAGTGTAATTGATGAAACATCATTCACAACAGATGCTATTGATGTAACAGCTTTTGTTGTGATTGATTTCAGGTTAATGGAATCGATCTGCGAGGTGCCACTCATGAACAAGCTGCAGCTGCCCTGAAAGGAGCGGGCCAGACGGTAACCATCATCGCCCAATACCGGCCCGAGGGTAAGTGTCCGTCAGCTCCTCCTGACCAAACACGGTTGCTGAAGTTCACATGATTCTTACTTACAGAGCCACTGCAGAGGTCGCCTTTAGCTGCAGGCAGAGCAGAAACACAACTCACCCAGACATTTTTGGGCCAAGCCCAGCCCGTGCACTTATTATTCCTCCTGACTGTTACAGAATAGCGCATGTGCCCTTGGAGTGTTGAGGTGCCATGTTTGATAAGTGTCAATTAGGAGGTTTGGCTGCTCTGGACTCCAGTGACCCATTCAGATGGGGTTGGATGCATCACCGTTGTCCGGAAAGAATGTTTTAGTGGCTTATCTTACTTAAAGGTGAAGTGTGTCATTTCTTCCATGTGACAGTGCTTTCTCGTGTGCTAGTTAAAGGAGAAAACTACAAGTAAACCCGGTTTCATAAATACCACATTACAAATATATTGACCTTGTGTTAACCACAGACCTTATTTAACCTTTACCCTAACAAAATAATTGAATAAACATTGACTTCCAGACAATGGAATTTTAAGTTTAAAATGCTAATTCAGAGTTTTAGGACTAATTCTTTTAGAACTCTATATAAGTAACATGCATTATTTTTCTATTTCCAATTGTTGCCACTAGAGGCACTAGAAATGAAACACTTTACCGTTAAATAGTAATCCTGTTGTCTGTGATATTGGAAACGGTATATGAGGAGTGCATAGCATGAGCTGCAGATGTGTGCTCATACAGTCTGTGATAAGGTGAGAGAGACAGATGTGGCAGCGTGATCAGGTGTGTACTGATATGTCCTCTCTTTTTTCACCCGTCAGAACTTGCCCTGTGCTCCCCACGCCGGGCCCCGCCACCAACTGCAGGTTTGTGCCATGTGATCAGCACCTGGGACAAGAGCAGTACCACACAGTCAGACTGCACAGAGCTAGTCCACAACTAAAGACTCAACTGCAGATTTTACAGTTCCTTTGTTTTGCCTTCCTATGAGGCTTTGGGAATTCCAGGACAGTTGGAGCACAAAGATCTGAATTATACTGCTCAGGTTCTGTCTAACTCTTTGCAGTCTGGCTGAGGAACGTGGTCTTATTCTTGCCCCAGTGGTGTCTCTGACCATGGGCCTCTCATTCAGGGAAAAGGAACAGAGAGAGACCTTGCTCTCCTGATAATCCTGTGTGTATCCTGTGTTCCCCCTGCCTGCTGCCTCACTTGATAAACTCCTCGGATCCTGTTGTGTTTGTTTTTTGCTCTAACCCGCTCGTCCAACACAGACGGCTGCTGTTCAGTACATACACATCCACATATTAATCCTGGTAGATCGAGACATTTTATAACATTTACATTTTACCTTTAAAAATGTTTAATATAAATGGACTTCGCAATGAGGTACATAAGTGATAATCATAAATATTAGAATATATTGGGGTGGATGAGATTTTTATTTGTTTTTGTGTATTATGCACTCCAATGTTGCTTTTTTTTCATAAAAAGAAAAAAATCAGTAATAATGTTAAACATTATTACAGTTTTTTTTATTATTATTATTTTTTTTATTAATATTTTTGTGTAAACCATGACAGATTTTTTAGGATTCTTTGATTTAATAGATAATTGAAAAGTACTGCATCCATTTGAATACATTTTTATAATGTTCTTAACATTATAAAAGTCTTTAATGTGACTTTTGATTAATTTAATATATTCTTGCTGATTAAAAGTATTAATTTATATAAAAAATAATAATAATCTGACCCCAAACTATTGAACGGTAGTGTCTATTTAATTGTTATAATCAAGTGTGAGGAAGGACTAATTCATAAGAATTACACAATTCAAAATGAAGGTGTATTATTTATTATTATTATTATTATTATTATTATTTAGCATTGTTGGAGCTTCATTTTATGTTATATTTTATTCTAAAATGTTGATATTTAGCATTTTAAAAGAGGAGGTTCCTTATATTTCATCTTATATATTTGGATATGTATTTTGGCTCTTATTGTTTGGTCCATTTAAGAAAAGGTTTTAAAGGTTTTTTGCATCTTTTTCTGATTTAAATTTGCCCACATTTTTGTACACCATCATGTAGATCAGTGTTTATCAACTCCTGTCCTGAGGGCCCGCCTCCCTGAATGTTTTGGATGTCTCACTAATTAAAACATGGATGTTCATCTAAAGCATTCTGGGAGTGTGTTCCGAGATCTGGAGTTGAAAACTACTGATATAGATGGCCTCAAAGCTAACAAACATGGGCTAAAAACTACACAAAAAAAGGGTCAGGTCCGGATCAGCAGCCTTGCTTGACTTACTGCACTGCTCACTGTCTCCATTCCTTTTCTGCCTCTCCTCCTCTTTCACCTTTGACCCTCTCTCCCAAATTACCCCCTGCCCCCTGCTGAAACCAACACACCCTTACCAAAACACACAGAGATGACACTCACAGAATGGCAGCATGTTGGCCCAATCACAAACACAGACTACTTTTTTTGGGGTCTATAGCAGATTCCTAAACTAATATGTTTGAACATATTAGTACAGATTCAGTCTGTTTGCTGATTAAGTTTGAAGATGCAGCTTGGTATTTGTATTTAATGCAGTAGCATTTGTACATTAAGTGTGACTTAAATTTATAAAGATTTGTTGGGACCACTGTATATATTAGTGCATGCATTATTTAAAATTAACACTACACATGAATGAGTGTCCTTTTACATTAAAAATAACCATAAGGCATATGACTGACACATGATGGTTTATTTTAGCATTCAAATATCTTTCTTATACTGTATGATCCTCTGCTGTTCCTCATCTGCTTTGAGTTGATATTATTTGACTTTAAGAGAGCAGAGGCCAGCTACAATCATACTGAAGATAAGTGTTAAGATTCCTGTCATTCTAAAGACTGCAGTGGAGTCTGACCAGTGATTTTCTAACCTCCAGTATATATCATTGGATGAGATCCTATATAGAGATATGTGGAGGAGAGACATAGTTAAGGTGACAATCTCTGTTTGGCAGGAGCTTAGAGGGGCAGAAGTGCTCTGAGGGAATGAATCTGGCAAGTGCATAGGATTCCCCATTCATAAATAAGGTCTTGAGGACTGCTTTAGCAGATGGAGGAGGTGAGGATGCTCCAGAGGAGTCACCGGAGGTTTCAGCTCCCAATGACTTTTGACTTTCTGTTCTATTCCTGAACCAGTAACTCCCAACATTCTCTGAGCCCTCTTGCAATGTTTCCTACATTTTGGCTGAGTTGTATAATAATGTTGAACTTTTGCCGGCCAAGCCTTTGTTATGGGTATTGTGAATCCACAAAAATCGATTCTCTTGGCATTAACATTTAATTCTAATGGCAATTTCCTCCGTTTGCAATATAGCTGTGCACCCACTATGCAAAACTGTTTAGTATAGATGTTTTGCGGGTTTTTACAATAAGTTTCAGAGGTGCTTATGCAAGTTTGTACTGTAGTAGTCAGCATTATGAGTATTTAGTCATAGAGTCGTGGTTCCAACTAGGCTGGTCTTTCTCTGTGTCTCAATCCAATTCCCCTGATGCTCTCGGGATCGATTCTGGGGAGGTTGAGCTCATTAAGGTGCAGGGGTAAATGCAAGCTTGCACTTTTTGCAGGGGTGTTGTGGGACTGCTGAGATGGGCTTTACAATGGTCCTTTTCATCAGCAACTCCCCGAGTCATACCAATACGACATTCTCGCTGCGCAGCTAGCCACACAAAAAATTTACAATTGCCAGAATACCGAAAATGGATTGATAGTCAACCGAAATCATAGCGAAGCTAAGTTGACATTCTTACAGTAAGTCTGTCAAATCAAAACATGAAGTAGACTCATGTTTTTATTCCTCCTCAATTATTGAGTGACTATTATTTAAAACTTGAAAGGGGTTATCTCATACATTTAGTTATGATTTGATCATTTTCTGTGATAATTAGGACTAACGATGGATTAAAATTAATTGCATAACATTTACTGTAAAAAGCCCCTGTGTAAAGATAATCTAGATCTGAAATTGCTCTTATAGAAGGAAATTAGTTATTTAGGAATTAAAGTAAAGATTGGGGTCATGATTAAATGAGTTAGATTTTTACAACATTATTTTGTTGTTCATTACCATTTTGCACCATCTCAATCTCTTCTCTGCCTTCAAGACTTTTATGTAAAAGTTATTTTTTATGTTTTGCAGAGCCACAAATGCTTTGATAAAATGGTTTTATAGCTTAGTTTTAATAAAATTGAACTACAAAAAAAAAAAAACACACAAAGCGGCAAACACTGCCCGAACCTTGGTAATTTCACAGTAATGAGTTATACAGTGAAACTCACACACAAATCCATATATTGACTGACAGATCATCCTCTCTTCCATGAGTGAATGAATGGATTGCTGAGTTTTATTTCTAGCTTTCAGCACCATCGCTACAAAAAAAATCGGTAGCCTACTAAAAATCATGGATTTACTCCCAGAACATTTTAAAACAGAAAACAATAGGCCTTGAAAAGCTAACAAGCCATTACTCATTTAGCTGGATAGCCAGAGTACTATGAATGAGTATTTTACTCTAATATTGTGTGTCCTGCTGATTTATGAGAACCTCTGCTCTCCCCCATCTCATTCTTGCTAATGAAGCCCAATCATCTGAACCACTTCCACAGAGAATGAATCTTCTACAGTACTATTGTTTTACTGTTCTCTGACAGATTGTACCACATCCATGCAAGTTTTGTGTGTGTTACTAATTTAAAGGGCAACATTCAGAGAGGAATTTTTCCAGAACATGATTTATAATAATTAGAATTACAATCTGGCTATTTTGTCATGAGCTGTACAAAACTGATTAGTTTAACCTTCTGAGAAGTAATTTTTGAGATCCCGCAAGGTCATCTCTCATCCTCTCTGCTAATTCCTCGTCTTGGACATGTATTATACATCAGATTGTGCAGCTTGTTGAGGAAAGGTGCTATTACTTTTCGAAGCAATTATACGGTTTTCTCCTGGTGGGTGAGGAAGAATTAATCGCACAGACTTTGAAGGAAGAACCTGAGCCATATTTGACCAGAATATCATAAAGACAACAACATGTATATTTTCAGCTACTGAGAACACCCTAGCAATCACATAGCAACGCACTAACAACCACTCAGAACACCTTAGCAACCATCTAGAAGACCCCTTGCATTGTTTTGCATGGTAAGTATAACATTTCCTATAGAAAGTACAATAAAGTTGTCTTTTAGAGCACCCCTTTGCTTTACTTTATAGTAGGGAAGTACTGTATGCAATGTTGGATGCAGCCCATAACTTATTATTAAGCAGTTCTTCATACATCTGCACTACTGACAATTGACCTTTGCACACAAAACTTTGCTAATGTGAGTGCATCTTTAGATTGTCAACATTACAGTCATTGCTCACCACTGTCTTCCTATCTCAGCGCTGCAGTCTGTGGATAAAGTGGCATTATTTAGCTAAAAACTTGTTCGCTGACACATTACTGATTATGCTGGCTTAATTTACAGTCTCTACTTTCCTGGAAATGTTACATCGCCAGTTCTGTAGCTCACTCATTGTGACTGTACCTTCTGGCACAATGATGCTCTTTACCCCTGCTGCGGGTGGAGCTGTATTTGGCATGTTGGAGTCACTGCACAGCAGCTAATGAGACTACACAAGCTGTCCTCCATTAACTGAAAGCATCTCACTGCAGACTGCCACAAACATACGTGCGCGTGTGTTTGTATGAGTGACGCACAAGGGCCGCTGTTTGCCTTGATGTGTCCAACTGCATTCACACTAATATGAAACCAACATTCATGACAGTAAATGCAGTTTTCTGTGCAAAATGAAGACGGATGTTTTGAATGCACCCACTTTAACATGCATGTTTGTTAATAATAGTTCTACAGTTTCTTATCTTTGTCTCTGGATGGGTGGTAATCCATCATCCCAAACAGCCTGTAATCTTCCTCAAATTTCTCATCTTGAAATGCAGGTCTGGTACAGGCAGAGGTAGAAAGCTTTTCTTCTGTCTAGAAGGTGAAAATGTGCAGCAGATCCCTGCTGTTGTTCTAGGGAAAGGTGCAATTTTTGTGAATTATAGTAGAATGTGAACAGAGTCCTGGAGATCAGAGATTTAGATTTAGCCTATATATATAAAGTTTGTTGTAAGTTTTTCTCTTTTTTTCCCTTTTTTATGACAGACATATAAACACATTCATTGAAAAAAAAAATATTCATGAAAGAATCCAGAATTTTTTTTTATCACTATTGTTATACAAAAATATTAAGCATCACAATGGTTTTGAAGGACAGTTGAAAATGAAATATTTGCTGGATTTGTGGGTTGTTTACCTTTTAAGTGAGCTAATACGCTGCAGATTGAAAAACACACAGCTGACATCAAGAGAGAAAATCCAGCATGGCTTTTGATCTGAACTACTTTAGGGGAAGGAGGGACTCTAAGACACTCAACCACGCCCACTCTAGAGTCCCGGCCAATGAGAGCAGGTCTGGAGGAGAGCGTGTGTGAGAGAGAGAGTGGAGACGAGGTGGTAGAGTGGCAGTATTTGCTTCTGTGTAGGGAGCGGTCAGTCTCTCACGCTGCAGTCTGCGAGCATCCTCAAGAGTGAGAATCTCTTTTTATTCTCTCTTTCATTCATTCTTTCTTTTTTCCTTTATTCCATCCTGTCTTCCAGCCCCCTCACCTTTTCAGCTTCTCTGCTGTTGCTGATTGTTTCTGTTTAAGTGAGAGTGTATTTGCAAGCACACGTGTGTTTGTGAGTGTTTATTGCATGTACTGGGGGGTCTGTAGCATTCAGTTTGGTTTAGTCGAGGTTATATTTATGTTATACTTTAGAAAAGTACAATTTATGTTGAAACTGTGCATGATATTGTTATCTTGGTATTGTGTTTCCTTCAGTGACAAGTTCCCTCTTGAATAGTTCTCAATGTATGAACTTTTTTCAATCTTTATTTAGAAAAGAATGTCAAATATTTCTAATGATGTTCCCAAAAAACATCTCCTAAAGGTTTGTGTGCTCAGCCGTCTTTTATTTTATTTTTGTTGTAATTTTTTGTTCGGGATGAGTGCGTTCCTCACTGCGGGATTGTTTTGGGTTCTCCTCCGTCTGAGCTTTGCACCACTCTGAGACTTTTGAATCTGTTTCTCTCTCTTTCTTTTTTATTCTGCCTTTTTGTCTGGAGAAGTAACATCTACTTTTTATTCTTTTCAAATTAATTGAGGCCATTAGAGAAAGAGGTAAAGCTTAGTTTCCAGAGGTGGGAGTGAATTGAATAGCGCCTGTATATTTCATTTCGAGGAAATGTGGATATATTTGTGAGTCAGGTCTTTTTCATGCTTTTACTGAACATTTCTGATTGAATTATCATCATAATTGTCCTTGATCTTCCTCTCTCAGCCTGCAGCCTAATGAAAAATTTTCTTTTCATTTGACCTTTGAGTTCCTGCAAGGACAGACGGGGCTCTCAAATCAGCCTTATTGCATGTAGACCCTTTGATGACCCTCATCAGAAGCTGCTCAAACCATCTAGTTGATGAGTGGTTTCGTTATCTGCATAAGATATTTTTAGACCAATTAAATGTGTTAAAGGAAAATGAAAGAAACTAAATAAAAGACAACCAGAAAAGGATCCAAATGAGCTGTAACATGTTACTCAGGTGTGGTAGGTGCTCTATTGGGGCTGCTCTGCTTGTTGGGGTGGTCTAATGGTGTTCTGGCTGGGCTTTGGGGCATTTCTGAGTGCTCAGGTTCAGCACACAGTCTGTGTGTGTGTGTGTGTGTGTGTGTGTGTGTGTGTGTGTGTGTACACTGGTCAGCATCCACAGCAGATCTAGTTCTCTGCTGAAACAGGGCTGAGGTGTGCAGCACCCTCAACAAACTGCCATGCCATGCACTCGATTGCATGCTGAAAGAGCATGAGTCCTGTTTGAGGAGGGCAAATCTGTGTTTTAAAACTCACGAGTGTCTGTGCTTTACCATCCTGACATATACGCTACAATATTACACAACAATTAACAAAAGAAAGCCAGTAAAACTAATATTATTAAAGTATGTTTTACAGTAAAATACAATTTTGGTCTTCTTACTTCATAATTTGAACATGATTTAATGCACTGTTATTTGCTGTTGTTTTGTAAGTAATTCTGAAATCTTTCAGTGAAAATTGTTTCTACACCAATTCTTTTTTAGTGGGGTTGGTAAGTTTTTGTTTTAATGCTTTTGAAAGTTTTAGTCTGTTATGCTCATAGGAATCAAGAATATAATTGTCAAATATTGTGAGACATAATTACAATTTAAAATAACAGTTTTTATTTTATTTTAATATATTAAAAAATGTGATATATTCCTGTAATGGAATATAAGTCATTATATTAAGCTGATTTGGTGATCAAAAACATCTTTATTATTATTATTAATTTTGAAAACAGTGGTTTTTACAACAACAACAAAAAACTTTTGGGCAGTTCTGTTTTATGAATCAGATGTAGTTAAAACTATCATCATATTTTTTAAGTTATATTGGATCTTATTATAGATATGAAATGTAATCTTTGATTTTAACCAGGGTGCACATAAATTTAGATTTATTTTATTTTTTATTTTTTTGGGAGGGGGCGTAAAAGGCTTATGGCTTGAACCCCGCTAAAGGAGGTTGTAATAAAGCACAACAATAGGGGTTCTTAAAAAGTCCATATACTAAGTAATGGATAATATACATTTAGCTGGTTATTATCTTGCAGAATGATGAATATTTGAATCCTTTAGGAAACTCTGGAGATTCAGTGTCAGCCTGCATATAACAAAGAGACAGAAGTGGGATGTTATCGGATATCATACATTTGCACCACAGTAGATACATAATATGACTTTACCATCTCTCTCTCTCCTAATCTTTCTTAGACATTTCCTGTATTGATTGTGTGACCTTGTGCTAGAAGTCAGCATACAACAGTTACTGTAGATTATATCGATCGGAGCTGTCATCTCGCACACTAAGACTCTACAACATCACACACCCAAGAGATTGTTTTATTAATTCTTTGGTTTCAGACTGTTTGTTTGCATGTGCTCTGTTCTTTTCTAGTGATTTTAGGGATGCCGTTGCAAAGCTTGATGTTTGATTTGGGGGGTGGAGGGGCTTGTGTTGCATTATGTTTACACTTGCTTGGTTGTGTTTGTGCTTACAGAATACGGGCGTTTCGAGGCCAAGATTCATGACTTACGAGAGCAGATGATGAACCACAGCATGAGTTCTGGATCGGGATCCCTCAGAACCAATCAAAAACGCTCGCTCTATGTCAGGTAGACCTCATTCATTTAAACATAAATTCACACACACTAACACAAAACTGCAAGAATTAATATCTTTTTATTTGTATGTTTTTTTTCAGTAAATTATCCCTCCCCTCAAAACAAAAAGCTTCAGATTTACACTAATGACAATTTCCTTCTCTTTTTTAAGGAAAAACTTTAACTTTAGTGTGACTAAAGTTAAAACTAGCAAAAAGTTATCCTTTAAACACCCCCCCCCCCCCAAAAAAAAAAAAAATGATATGTGATAAATATCACTGTGGTCTCTCTGGAGTGAAATGTTTGTTGGACACATAACCACACATACACATACTTCAGGGGTCTGTGTGTGAACCTGCAGGGAATCTGACTGAGTGAGTCAAAATTCATCAGTCCACTTCGCCTTTCTTACACACACACACAGACATACATACACACACAGAGGAGCACATGCTGTCTTATGTGTGCGCACTAATCCTAGATCAGCCAGAATTGGGGATCATACTGTTTTACATGACATTTAGAAGGGCTATTGATATTTAAAATCAGTAGGAAACTGGCAACAGTGATCCATTATAAGATGCTCCAAGAAACCTCTTTATTCACCTGCTCTCTGTTCTTAAGTCTACATGAAACCAATTTTATTTCACAGTGTGACATATATATCCACAATATATATATATATATATATATATATATATATATATATATATATATATATATATATATATATATATATATATATATATATATACTAAAGATATAAGTTATCTTAATGTTTTGTAATAACAAAATCTTATATCTATTTAATATATATGTATAATATTTATTTATCATGTAAAAATATTTAAAATTATTCCTTTTTTGTTAAGAACAAGCCAAAATGATAATAGTTTGAGCCCATTTCCAGAGGTTACTAAATATTTGTAAATATTTTCAAGAAATTGTGAAGATAAAGAGTTAAATCATAAGACCTATGTAATACATTGTAGCCACCAGGTTCACTCCAAACCTCCCATGCAACTGCACTGTTTGGCTGCTACTCTGCACAGTCGTTGTGACTCTCCCAGATATGTTTCACAATGCAGTCAACAGAACAGAGATTAGTTCCTCATTAGCTGGTAGCGACATGCAGCTGTAGATTTCTGAGTTGGCTTTGTAATTATGTGTTAGGTGGAAATTTTCAGCAGAACCAGTGCACCTGTGGAGATCCATTGTGATAAATAGCCCTTCTGTCAGCAATTATACATACACACACCTCCTCTCCTCATGATGTAAAGCATGCACTGCTCCCACGGCATTAAAAGAGGCTCAATATCTTTTCCCCAGCTGCAGTCTAATGCCGCAGGCCCCCTCTGTGGGTGCTAGATAATTGTACTGTGCCGTAGCCAGTCCGAAGAGCTGGCCGGTTTTTGCAGAACACGGATGCTGGGAAAAGCCGAGACACTGAGACATTTATGTTCTGCAGAACACATCAGCACAGATCAGCTCACTAAAGTCACATTTATTTTGTGTGTGTGATTTTACTAATGCTTTACTAATGGGTCATATTATGAGGAAAATACTTTATCTTATCTTCTCCTAATATTTATTTTAACATGTTTTTTAATAAGCCAAGCTAAATTGCCCATTAACATGAACACCCTAGATACCTCATAGAACATGTTAAAAACTACACAGAAACATGCAGGTGGTGTCTTTTAACTTGGACATGTAAGGAATCATTCAGAACACAATATGTGCTGCTTAGCAACACCCTGACAACCACCTTGAAGGTTGGCTCTTTAGACTCTGGCCAGTAAGCGAGCCCCTCGATGGCAACTATTGCAATAAGCACCTCTCACATTTTCTTAGCAAATTGTAAAAATGTAGTAATCACATAAAATCTTCCGTTGCTGTAATCTACAGTATGTAATGTATCATTCTTGCAAATGTCAGCTTGGGTTGTGTCATTTCACTAGCCCCGGCTCTTATCGCTATGAGGCCACTGATCTACACATACAGACTCCACTCCATTTTACTCTCAGAGGGCTTTTAAACATCACATTTCTCTGTAACATGTAAAAGCACCACATTACCTGCACCTTTGCCAGCACTCTGACACTTTCTTCTAGTTTGCGTGTTTTAGATGTAATGCATTTTTTCCCTTTTGCCATGCTGATGGCTTCAGCTTTTATCTTATTGCTTAGCAAATACTACACCCTTTTTTCTTTTTCAAGGACTGATGCAGCCCTCACTCCTAAAAAATTATGTTACAGACATTTGCTGTAGTGGAAAAATGCTGTCCATGAGGTTCATCGCCCATGGATGTACCATTTTCTGCTGAGCATTGTATATTACTCACATACTGCACCTGTACTGTTTCTCTTGCTGTTAGACAGAGATCCAGCCCTGCAGCTCTACTGCAAGATCCACACAATAAATCACTAGGAAAAGAAAGAAAATGACTTTCATTCACTAAACAGTTTTACGTGCAGTATCATAATGTAAAAACCTGCACTAAGCCAGATTCAAAACTGTTAGATCTATAAAAAGTTAAAAATCTATAAATGAAATTTAAAGATAAATTAAATATAAAATAATAGCTAATTCAAAATATGAATAAATACTATAATAGAATATAAAAGGTGCTAAAACAGTACTGACCTGAACTTGCATTATCCACATGAGCACCATGTGGTTCTTGGTTCTTTCATCAGGTAATTTATCAGCTTTATCAATTTATCAGTAATTTGATCAGCTGAATGGTTTACAGACAAGAATATGTTTTATTTATTATTATAAGGGCATATAATGGCTGCAGAGGGGAGAGCGCATTATTCATATGTCATATGACAGTACACTTTGAGTTTTTGTCAGCAGGTTGCACTTCCACATGATGTTGTTTTGGAAGAGTCTTGAGAAGCGTCACTGTTATAATGATGCCATGGAGGAATGAATTCACTCAAATATGCTGAGAACCTGCCAGCGTACAAACATATAAAAATATTATTTATCTCCACTGTACTGTACGTGGCTTGCTGTTTCCATAACAACCTTGACGTCTTTATTGGCCGCTGAGAGGGAGCATGTGCTTTTTTCCCTAGGCATGTGTTCCAATGTGTGTGAGTGTGTGTGTTTTATCCTTTAATTAAGGAAAGGTTAATGAGGACATTAAAGACAACACTTTATTTGTGTATAGTGTAGATCAGTGGTTCTCAATTCCAGTCCTTGCGAGACATTTTGCATTTCTCTCTTTGTTAACACACCTGATTCAGATAATCAGCTCATTAGAAGTGAGCTCCGTGCATGAACTTCAATGCACTTTGAATGGAACATAAACGTTCGCTTCGAACTGGAGTCATGGCGGAATATCCTGTGATGTCCACTTCGCAAGGCACTTAAGTTCGAAAAGAACCAACTTTTGATAAGAGAAACATACAAAATGTGCAGAGCAGGGGGGCACGAGGACTGGAATTGAGAACTGCTGGTGTAGATGATTGGTTTTTGCACTCAATATGGTTTGTAACAGATCCGTAATGGTGACTTAGCGCCATTACACTGTATATTATTGCCTGCTTTATAAATAATGATGCACTGTAGTGACCCAAACAGACACATTTGCACCATCACTTCACTAGATTAGAGCATTTTGTCCAAAAATACAACTTGCTTGCATGCTTGTGAAATGAAATCTGTGAGAATCAATGTTCCATTTATTAGAGCAACAAATGTGCAAGCCATTATGTGCAGCCCATTTTGTCATGCAGGTATCTGCTCACAGCAGTGCAGTATGGGTAGCGTGTGTATCTTTTTATTGATTTCATCCTTGGGATGATATTGATCACCTACACAATATGCAGAAAAATTATGTTTTTAAAAAATATATTTTTTTATTTTTTTTGTTCCCCGAACTCACACTTTTATTCAGAAGAGCCTCTTATGTGAGAGCTTTTATCCTGGTAGTATCATGGTGCTGTTTAGTTTGTGGTGTCATTGCAGCATTTTAGGAACAGCTTGTTCTAAAATGATAAATCCTTTAATAGATGTCTGGTTTTTGTTGTTGATGTTGTTTTTTGTTATCAGACATCCACTTATTTTTGTGTTCACATTTACATCAAGGGGTCAAAGTTTGGTTTACTTTGGCTTAATTACCCTCCGATTGCCATTCACAATTCATTTTGAAGTATCATTTTTGTAAGCCTTTGCCGTTAGGAGGTGGGTATCATTCAGTGTGGCTTCTTTGTTTTCACCCAAACATAATAAGAAATTGTATAGACATTAGAGAGAAACATGAAATGTAATAACCCAAGTCTGCATTGAAGCATTTTGGCTAGGCTTGCAGTGACTAAATGTACCTGCAGGAACGGGCTTAATGAGCATTGTTGCTGTTATCTCTTGTATTGTGTACTCAGTAGGTCTACAGGAGACCGTGGCAGCCTGTCTGTTTTTTTTTGTTGTTTTTTGTGTGTGTGTGCAGATGCTTCTTAGTTATAGTGCTTCTTTTGACTAGTGAAAACAGCATGGCTGTATATCTGTAAAAAGTGTTTTTGCAGGCACAGTTTGAGAACATAATAAAAAGTACAAAAATATTACTTCTCCTGCTTATTTTTGAAGAACACACTAAATTCATTGGGTGGCTCCATTCCACATGCACCCACCCCTCAGACAGTGTTCTCATCTGGCCTTCGAGTCTACATCATCAGTATAAAATCTGCTCTTAAAATAGAGTGTTTGTGTCTCTTTCTAAGCATGAGTACATGAATCACGGTTATTTTTGAAATGGTAGCCTGTTTCTGTGGATAGTGCTCCTCCATATGAGGATGAATGAGAGGTTTCTTCTGTCACTGCATAGTAATACATCCACTTCAGATGGCAGGAGTGCATAGTAAACTGTGATCTCCTTTGAAATGGCTTTGCATTTCTGATCTCATTTGTGATTCTCTCTAACTGGTTTTCTTTTATGTGAAGGAGCTGAGATTTCTCATTCAAAATGATTTGAAATGTATCATATACTTTGAGGTATGCAGCATCTGAGAAAAAGACCTGGTTCCCATGTTTACAGACTGTCAATCAGAGGTCCCTTATTCTCACCAATGCTGCATTTATTTGATCCAAAATACTGTAATAAAGGAATATTGTGAAATATTATGACAAATTAGAAAGTAATTTTTTCCTGTGATGATAAAGCTGAATTTTCAGCAGTCTTCAGTATCACACGATTCTTCAGAAATCATTCTGATAGGCTGAGTTGCTGCTTCAGAAATATACATTTTTGTTATAAATGCTGAAAACATTTTTTTTTTTTTTTTTGCGGAAACCATGATACTTTTTTCGGGATAGTTTAATGATTAGAAAGTTCATTGAAATAGTTTTTTTGTAAACGTGTTATCAAAAGTCTTTACTGTCACTTTTGATCAATCTAATGCATCCTTTTGAAAAAAAAAAAAAAAAGTATTAATAAAAAAAAAATTCCTACCAGCCACAGAGTTTTGAATGTATGCATATTTTTGTAATATTGTGTCTGTCACAGTATATGTTTACCTTACAGCAGAGAGGAGACAGGAAATAGGGCAGAAGTTCTCTGAATTTATTGTTTAACTGCTTCATTTTTTAAAACAGACCACAGAATGGCGCTCTAGTTGTATCCCACAGATATATTAATTTAATATGATGTTCCCTCCCTCCCCAAGCTTGGCAAGAAAAGTGATGGGAACTGCTTATAGATTCCCGAGGCTAGAACAAATCATTCAGTTGTTGTTTTAATCCATCATATCCCAACATCATTATATACAAACACACACACACACACACAGTGCAACTCTATAATATGTGCTGACTGTGGCTGGTGGCACGTATTGTACCTTTTACAGCTGTATCTGCACATTTCACACATGCTGCTTTAGAATGAGTTAGCCATTACTGCCAATTCAAGACCGTTTTAGTGACAGACGGATGCAAAATGTTGCATGAATGTGTCAGCTCTGTAAAACTGATGTTGTGTGTGTGTGTGTGTGTGTGCCTCTCTGCAGGGCTCTGTTTGACTATGAGAGGGCAAAGGATAGTGGGCTGCCCAGCCAGGGTCTCAGTTTCCGATATGGAGACATCCTCCATGTTATCAATGCATCTGATGATGAATGGTGGCAAGCCAGGAGAGTGACGCCCGAAGGGGACAGTGAGGAGATGGGCGTCATCCCCAGCAAGAGGAGGTGAGTTTTGTGCTGAATCAGCTACATGACTAAACACATTTGACCAGTGGAGATTAATTACCACCTTTTTTCCAATTAGTAATTTGATAATCACAATCCACATCCAGTCTTACTTTTTAGATTAAAAATACAAATAAATATCATTAATATGCTAAGTGATCAAATTAATCTCAATTAATTGAATATATCAATATTTACTTAGCACAGCCACCTAAATTATTGAAATTAATTATTAAAAAACATAACATGAGTGCTTCCCTTTTTTAAGGAGTGATATTTTTACTGAACTGTTTTTTATATAGTTAATTGTACTAAATTTACATGTGACAGCCCTAGTTCTAATCATCACCCTACTGCCCTATATTTAAGTTGGCTCTTTAAAGAGAACACACAGTGGAAAACTGATATGAAAGAGTTGAATACAGCATATGAATAATAAGCAGCAAAAATGGGTCATTCATTAATATTAACCTATCATATTCTTGTCTATTATTTCCTTTTTATTTACATAAAAATTAAAGCAGAACATGACTGTTTGATTTGATATATCAGGAAAAAATGGTTATGTAAAACAAAATCGTTTAAGGTTATAGGTACACATACTGTGTAAAAGTTTGGGTATTGTAATCATTTTTAATAATTTTTAATGAAAGAAGTCTCTTAAGTTCACCAAGGCTTCATTTAATTTTATATTATAGGAAAAACACAATAATATTCTGAATTACTACAATTTAAAATAGCAGTTTTATATTTAAATCTATTTTAAGGTGTTAATTATTCCTGTGATAGCAAAGTCTCCAGTGTCTCCAGTGTCACATCATCCTTCAGAAATCATTCCAATATGCTGTTTTGGTGCTTGAGAAACCTGTGGTAAACCAGCACAAAAAGAAAGTTTGTGCTGCCCAATATTTTTGTGGAAACCGTACATTTGTCTGGCTGACTTTGTCTCTATTACTGCGGCAGGGTGGAGAGAAAAGAGAGAGCCCGTCTGAAGACGGTAAAATTCAACGCAAAACCCGGTAGCCTCGATTCTAAAGGGGTAAGTGTTGCATTTGTTGAGTGATGGTCTTTAAAATGGTTTTATCAGTGCCAACATCCGAAATTCTGTTCGCCCCAGTTTTCATTTATAAGCAAGAAGGGCCCAGTTATTTAATGACAGTTTAGACACAGTTCACCAGCAGCCCCTGTTGTGTCTCTTCACTCATCTAGTGTAATCTAACTAGTCTCTCTCTTTCCTTTCTTCAGTCTGTCCAGTTTAGTTTCTGTCGTGCCATCATCTTAAATGTATTTCCCCTTTTCAAGTTGTGCTGGTGGGTCATTGAGTCAGTCAGAGTGAAAGTGTGTGTGTGTGGGACTTTGTCCTTCTGCCGCAGTGTGACAAAGTGAGCTCTCAGCATCAGTGCAGCAACGCAGGCAGCTCACGGAAATAGCCCAAATATTACATTTCTACATAAATGTGTCTCCTATAGCGTCTTTTGCTGAATCAGTATGGTAAGGTCGTCTGTAGCAAATATTTCTCGTTTGTGCATGAGAGGTGAACTCAATTAAACTGAAGGATGTGGGGTGTATTTTTAGTTCGGGACACAACCGCAGCGCCGTTCAGATTTTTAGCCTTGTGATTCCCACTAGTATCCATAGCAACATTGCAGCCAGACCTGCAAATTTCAGTTTCTTTCTTGTCTCGTTTCTATTTCTTTTTTTCTCTCTCTCCGTCTTTTGAAGATGGGAGAGGAGTGGGGGTGTTGGCACTGATGGTTTACTTGACGATTTGTTGTGTGGTTTTGTCTTTGTGTTAAGATGAACCAACTTGTGTATGTATCATTTCTGGTTTATGATTCATAGGATTTCACTGTTGATTGAAAATGCATTGATTAAGAATGTTTATGTGCCTTATAATAGAAAGGATTAGCATAGTGATGAATATTTTCTTTTGTCACTATCAGGGGTACAATTGGTTTCAATCGTACACTGTGCTGAAAAAAAAATAGTCAAAGATGCACACAAAACCACACAAAATTATATATTTATTTTGCCAAACATATATCTTTTAATCTATTAAAGAACTGTCTGGGTTATATTTCACCCCAAAATCATGAGAAAAAAAAATAATGTTCTTGTTAAAAGAAAATTTAAGCCTATTTTTAAAACCATTTCAGTTCTTGGTAATTAAGCACAATAATCATGATGTTCATTATTGTAAAGTAAAAAAAAAAAAAGAAATCACATTCTCATTACACTTTATCACATTATGTCTGGACACATTTATTTTATTAAAGCATTAATTAAATTCAGTAAAAAATAAATAAATAAATGAAAATAAATTATAATGATGTTTCATACTTTAAATCTTTAAAACTAATTTTTCTTGTTTCTTTCCTTTATGGTTTTTGCATTGTGTAAAAAGTAATTTTAATAACATTTCATAATAAAAAAAATCTTAATGATCATAAAACTATACGATTTGTAATAAATTTCGAATAATTTTACATAATTTTTCCTTTTAATTTTGGGGTAAAAGAAGATTTGTACATATTCTAGATGGGTCTCACTATCACAAATTGTAATTTATCAGGAAAATTACATTCATATCAGACAGCATATCAACAGCATATCAACCTCAGGTTCACCAAATCAGCTAGAAAATCACATCAGTCATATATGTTACCTCATTTATTTTTGTTGCATTTCATAGCCATTTTTAAAAACAATTCACCTTCACAACATCATAATAATAATACACACAAGCAGCACAAATTTGGCCCCTTTGGTCAGCATGCCACCCTCTCAGGACTGTCCTGCATGCGTGGTATTTTAATATGAGTCATTTTTTTTAAAATCCCATTTGCCTTTGCATGGCACTAAAATCAACTTCAGTTGGTTTTTTGTTTATCATTGTTTACCTCCCTTGTATGTTCCTTCCAATTGAACATGTTTTAATTTGAATACATTTGAGCTGTCTGAAAACAGCTCAGGTGCTGTGATGTCATGGACAGCGGGGTTTGGATCAGCCTTCCCAACAACCAAAGATCACCTTTACAGGATCATCCAAGCACTTTAAGTTCCAGCTAAAAATAATGTAATTAGTTCAGTACAAATAAAAGCGTATTTAATATGTGTTAATTACTCATTCGATTTAGGTGCATGATCCTGCCAATAAGAAACAATTGGATGTTTGGTTGTCTCCTAGCTGTTGTCCCTCACGTCCAGCTCCGGTCGTTGTGTTGTTTTTGTCAGCATGATTGTGACAGCGTTTAGAGCCCCCTGTTTGCACCATGCTCTCTCTCCGCACAGTCATTCAGTGAAAAACGTAGAAAGAACTTCATCTTTTCACGCAAGTTCCCTTTCTACAAGAACAAGGACGCAGACGAGCAAGACGGCAGTGACTCAGAACGTAAGTAGCCACAAACACACGTGCACTCTCACACGCAGGTGCATAAAAACACCACACGCTCACACAAACGCATCCTCGGGGTGAATTGAAAGGTCTAGGTGTGTAGGTAGCTCCAGGAAGCCCATGCCCTCCTTCTTCTTCTGGCATTACTGCCCGCCCCACCAACAACCTCACTGTCTCTCTCTTCCTCTGTCTCTCTGTCTCCCATCCTCTCTCATTCTCTCTCTCCACCCCCCCTCGCCTCTCTGATCGGCTGTGTGGTGTAGGACATCTCTGGAATAGGGGAGGACGGGTACGGAGCAAAGACACTGAGTAAGTGTGTTAAAGAATGGACCCAGTAACCCTCTCCCAAGCACATATGTAACATTTCAGTTCAGATTTTTTTTCTTTTTTGTTGCGTCATCCTAGCTGTCTCAAACAACCACAGGCCTGTCTGCATGTCAGAAAACTTATGTATGTTTGTCCACAGGTTGTAATGTTTTAGGGATTCCTGCTATTTTATCCTTAGGTTTATGTGGTAGCTAAAATGTTGCATGAACATAATGTGTCAGTAGTTGTCAAATTATTTTTGTTAGTTTGTATGTCGAAAATGCGGTGCTATTCTCTATGTAAGCTTATTTCTTAAAAATCAAATCAAATCAAAAAGGTAATTGCAACTTTTTATCTTGCAGTTCAGACCTTTTTGTGCAATTCTTTGTTTATATCTCATAATTCAGACTTTTTTTGCAATCAGAGAAACATTCTGAGAAAAAAATACATTTTGTCAATAAATAAATAAATAAGATTATGCTTATCAAAAGATTTATAAGTACGTATTATGAAGTTCTCCTAATGGAAATCTAGACATTCTAGTCTTTTTGTGTGTGTCTTCTGATGTCTCTGCAGTGCTGTGCCAAATGTTGTCTTGTGTTTTTAACAATGTATTTTTATGTTCTCATCAGGAGCATTTAGCCAACACAATTAATAAAATATGGTTTTAAAAAACAAAAGCTGATATATATGATCAGAAGAGAGGATATTTCTTTTAGGTTGAGTGTGTTTATCTCTCTTCCCTTAGTACTGGGTCCCTAATTTAATCTCCTGTGTCTAATTTTATTTTATTCTTTAAACTCAAGTCTAATTTTATCAACCAAATACAACCAATTTTGACTGTAAAAGTTTATAGAACACATAAAACAACACTTCTATAAGAAAAAGTTACTGAGTAACCTGATGACTTCAGCTCAGTTTGTTGGAGATAAAGTATCATAGTCCAGCTCCAAAGCGTTAGGTGTCAGGTTTTGTAGTCATCTTGAGAGTGGCAGGTTTTCAGACTATGTGTGAATTCAGAAGTCTCTGGATGAGCTTGTCACTTTGGACATATTAGGTTTTTCCATGTAATGGTCATTATGGCATGTTGCTGTTCTAGACAGCCATTGTCAACATAATGAAAAATGTCTTGTTTGTTTTCCCCTGTCTGTAAACAGGATTTGTGGCTTTTATTTAATTTGTTTTGGAAATGGACAAAAAACGCATTGATCAGAAATTATATGTGCTGTCAGAAAGAATCATTTAAAGTTTGTTTGCTTTAACATGCAGAAAGATACAAGTTTTGCCACTGATGGCAGTTTTAAGTTTAAACATTTCAGAGTCACAATTCAGCAAACATTTCATTGATATGAATATATGTACACTATTATTTGGGGACAGTACTTTTTTTAATGAAGGAAGCAAGGAGGCATTATATTGATTAAAGGTTACAGTAAATACATTTATTTCATATAAGTGCTACTTTTGTGAATTTTATATTCACCTGAGAATGCATGAAATATTTAGCACTGTTAATAAGTAGTGTTTCTTGAGCACCAAATCAGAATGCTGAAAGAATATTTGACAATGAAGACTGGAGTAATGGCTGCTGTAAATTCAGCTTTGCCATATCAGGAATAAATTAAAAGTTATTTCAAATTGTGTTCAAATACTATTTTTACTGTTTTTTTGATTATAATAAATGCAACCTTGATGAGCATAAGATACTTTTCTTTTTTCTTCTTTTTTTTTAAGTCACCATGTCTTTCATGTGATATTAGTAGAAGCATAATTCTTAAGTTCAGGCTCTTATAGCTGAGAGTCAGAGGGCCAATGTCACTGTCCAGTCTTACAAAATGATGTATGATCTGTCTCCACCACAAACTCCAGGCATTGCTCAAACCCACATAACCTTGTTTAAAGTCTTCACAGATGCTGTCCCCTCAACTTGGCTTCTGTTTAATGCACAGAAGTTATTTTGCAGAATTCTAAAGAATATACAGCTCAAGCTTTGTTCAAAGTGAGCTGCCTTGTTGATTATTACCTACACAGGCAGCTGCCTTCTCAGAGAGCCATTACTGATTTGGAACACTCTACATAACCAGCTATGTGAGACTCAACTCGCAATAATATATTCAGTTGAGTCTGGTGCTAACAATAGAGCTCCACTCTAATCAGCATAAAATTTGCATGTTCAGATATTAGGTAAAATAATAATTTTTAACTCAAAATTTTATAAGTGTTGAATAAAATGTTTAATTATAGTCAACATTTTTCTCATCGCATCTGCTTGAATGGGATCAGTAATGTAAACATGCAGTGTTGCCATTAGAATTTGGCCAAACATGAAATATTTGGAGGCAAAATATTTGTAACATATTTTGATGCCTCAATATTATGCTTCTGTGGGCAGTTCATTAGGTTGCCAAACAGAGCTTCAAAATGTGCTTTGTGTTTGTAAGGCTTTAAATGGACATAATCCTTTGTGTTTATGGCAATACTACACAAGAGGCCATCTAGCATTTCCACAGCACTTAAATAGTTTTCTGTAAGAGTGGAGCACTACACAGAAGCTGATTTATGTGTGATTCATTCTCTATAGTTTAATATTACCACTGCCAATGAGAACAATTAAGCTCTAGCTCAGAATAACACTCGATCCTATCTGGGATTGAATCGATGGATAATAACCATATTGTGTTCCTGCAGCAGCCTCCTTCTGTTCGTTCCAGGTCTAAAAATAAACTCCTCTGGCTCTCTAAGTCCCTGTGTGCGCAGACCACCTCACAACTAGCGTCACATTGGACCTGGGTTTCCATAATTGGACTATTATATTCAATTAGTATTGCCACTTTCTGAAACATCAGTCTCATCTGCGATTAAATTGCTTTTCTGTTGTCCATCATCGCCTTTCCACTGATACCTTTAATCTCCCAAATGAGCGCTAACTCAATTTTGTCACACTTTTTTTATTTTTCTCTTTTTTAATATAAATGTCCTTGTCAACAAGCACGTGATGACATTACATGCTCAGTAACTCATTTACACTTCCACTTGAGCTGTGCTCTGAGATGAGAGACCTTGGTGAAGGGCGCACCAAATGTGGCCATGCTGATCACCGGCGTTCTGCAAAAAGCAAGCGGAGTCCTCTCATTACCACCCTCCCCACTGAGTATGTTGTTCTGTTCTGTTTCCAGGGAGTCAAGAGGAACTGATCCTCTCATATGAGCCCGTCATCAGACAAGAGAGTAAGTGCCTCTCCACTGTCTCTCATTCTTGAACTGTATGACGTTCACAGTAAGTGTAAATAGATTACGTGATTGGTGTTCGATTTGAAACCCGAGATTTTCTGTGCCTGTATTATCTGTTTGAACAGTTAATTACGTTAGACCAGTAATAATCTTGGGGCCCATGAAGGATAGAATCAACGATGACCTCATTTCCGAGTTCCCTGACAAGTTTGGATCATGTGTGCCACGTAAGTACCCTACAGAGATCATGCGGTTCCTGCCCAGGTGGTTAAATTATTAGATAAACTAAACTATGGATCTTTCATTAATTATTTATTATTATATCTTTAGTATGCACAGATACTAACCTTCAGTAGAGGCTGACTCAACCGATATCTTAAAAGAGCCCAACTGAGCAATATTGTACTGTGTTATTCTCACTTGGGCCATCATGGATATCAATTGGAGTGTTAGAAAAACCTCTGGCCAAGGTAGTTTGTAATTAAATCCAGTAGTCTTGGGGGTTTTTAAGCCTTTGTGCTGATAGCAGTTCTGGTGGGGTTCATCAAAATGAGATGGTAAGGTGAGTGGCCTGACCATAAGAGTCCGTGGTGTTCCCTACTGTCCCAGTGTGCTTAAATCCAGTTCCTAAAAACTAATTTCATTGTGCTGTGATACAACTTCAAGGTCTGCTGATTAACAAACTTCAACTAAGTCACTAGTGATGTTTTCAGAAGTTACAAGTGGTCTAAAGAGTAATTACATATAAATAAAAAACATGAAAAGCATTTAGAGCAAACCTTGAAGGTATCCCTTCGTAATCCACAAATTGTAACATTTCCTTTGTTTTCTATTTGTCCTTCCCTTGTTTATTGGGAAAGAGCTTTGTTGGCTTGTGCTACATATATTAGTCAAAATATTAAAATATTGACAAAACTATGTAGGTCTTCATCTCAGAATAAAAATCCCATGTCATTCTGAGAGTTTGCTGATGAGTGCCACAGAGCTCTTTCATGTTTTACATCTTAAACAGTTTATTTATTGTTTGTTTTTCAGTTTTCCAGAATTTTATTAAACCGTTTTTGTTTGTTCATAATTTAAAAAAGCGGCTAACAGTTCTGATCAAGAAGGTAAGTCAGAATATTAGTCTGCAGTGAGCAAGATTATAAGTAGAAAGTGTAATAGTTATTCCCTGTAGTATACAATTCATCTAGTCAGTGGGATCTATGGGTATTTCTGCTTAGAAATCTCCATCTCTTAATATGTCACCCTGAAAGGTAGACACATAATAGTTCATTTGTGATTGAAAGTAGACTTTCCCTCCGTCCTCTGACAACTTAAGGTATTTCTTATTAACGTGTATGTTAATAATAATGATGATGATTTCTATGTGTTGTAGAACAGAGTACCCAAGTGTACCAAAAACTAAAGCTTGGATTTTTTTTTTTACTAATTTCAGATACTACCAGATCAAAGCGAGATTATGAAGTGGATGGGAGAGATTATCACTTTGTGTCCTCGCGAGAGCAGATGGAGAAAGACATCCAAGAGCACAAGTTCATCGAGGCTGGACAGTACAATGAAAATCTGTATGGAACCAGTGTACAATCTGTCAAATACGTGGCTGAGAGGGTCAGTAGTTTTATAACCACAGCATTACTATTTATACATTAATGTTTATATTCTATTAGCGCTTTGAAATTCCATTGTGAATGAAATAATGTAAATAAGCTTTCCTTGCCTAAAATAAATTTCACAATTTGGGTTGCCTAGCCAGTTTAGCATGTTCCAGATGTACAGTACTTGCCAGTAATGTGGTAAAGAGTCAACGTCGATATTTTAGAGGACTTTTCCTTGCTAAACATGTCATAGGCCAACACTTGTCCTTGTGGCCTTGAATGTGTCTTTTATGAATGGCCCCTTACTCTACTGTTCAGCTTCCTAGAATTTAGCAAGAACTTTTTTGCTTTTCTAGGGAAAACACTGCATACTTGACGTGTCTGGGAATGCGATAAAACGACTACAAGTAGCACAACTCTACCCCATTGCCATCTTTATAAAGCCTAGATCCATTGAGTCCTTAATGTAAGTTTACCACACACTTCTATGATGCCATATATGTTCCATAAATAATACAAATTCCTCTGCACTCAGACTCAGGGACTGATACACTTCTAAAATCTGTGCGTTTCAGGGAGATGAATAAGAGGTTGACGGAGGAACAGGCCAAAAAGACGTACGACCGTGCCATGAAACTGGAGCAGGAGTTTGGCGAGTATTTCTCAGGTAACAGAAAAATTTCCTAATCCATCCAGAGGACCTGAGAGGCCCCTTTATGCTTGGATATCACCTCATTTGCATATTCTGATATTCTCTTGCATATACATTACCTCAGAGGCCAACCCCTGCAGCCTATTACATCCATCATGTTTGACAGCAGAGCCATGTTGCTGATGGTCTCCCCTGAGTGAAACACATCAACTTGCTCTTGAAATTTGCATTACCGTGACCCCTGAGAGGAATATGAAAAAGCGTGCAGTGACATTATGATTAATATGAGGGCATTTTGAACACGTTTGACTACTGCTTTTTTTTGCTCTGCATCTGCAAGAAAGCTCCTGGAAGAGATTTAAAAAGTCTGTTGCTTTCCTTATAATGTTGCATGCTTAAATAGAATAATTATTTTTCTTAACAGAAATAAAATACAAAATATTTTTAAATGAATAGGCATAGGCTACATAATTCTCACTACTTTGTTAGATATTCTGTTGCTGGGTATTAGCTGTTCTTAAAATGTATGCACAAGAATCCATAGCAATAATGTGGCTGATGGGCCCTTAAGTTAAAAATATCATTATGAAACTGTCATCAGGGTTTCTTACCTCTTGTGGTGCAAAATGACAAAAACTCTTTCTCTTTTCCTTACAGCGCTGGTTCAAGGAGAGACGCTAGAGGACATTTATAGCCAGTGTAAGATGGTGATAGAGGAACAGTCTGGACCTTACATCTGGATTCCCTCAAAAGAAAAACTATAATAAAAAAAAACACATTACCCTGGCAGGGACCTTGGACTGGAGAAAAAAAACACACACATAGAAATAATTTGTAATATTATATAAATTATTATTAAGGCAATGTTTATTGTTAACTCTTAAAGTGATTTTTTTTTTCAGTTTGTTTGTTTGTTTTACATTGCATTTTTCACTTTCAATATGAATGTTCCTGAATGTACACCACGAAGTGTTAGAATCATTTTTAGTCTCAACAAAAAAAGTGAACTCTTTGTTTGTATATTTATTGGTTAGCATTTTAATTTAACAAAGAAAAAGAAAACAAATTTAGCTCCGAGTATTCTTCTTCAAACAATCTTCGGTTGGGATTCCGAACAAAAGGTCAAAGAAGTAGGTCAGATCATCACGGATGATTTCCACACCCCATCACCACCTCCAAGAAGAAAGAAAATCAGGCTTTTCTTCACTTTTCACCCAATCGGTTGGTTTCACACATCTTTCAGACTCATTTCACAAACTCTCTAGCGTCTATGCACTCCTGTGGCTAAGAACACGCACATTGATTGTGTTGCTTTTTGTTGTATTATTTTGTTAATTTTGTTTTGTACAGACATCCATTTTGTTGAAAGATTTAGTTCCAATTGTACATTATTTCTATTGGATCCTTTCAGAAAGGTATCTTGTATTTTTAAGATGCTTTAGTTAGTGTAAATGGATAAGGGGATTCAACTAGCTATAGGAAATATGACAGTATATTTTGCTATTTATATTGATAGAGGCCACAACAGCACAGAAAATATTTATGAAGATGGTATATAACTTTGTCTAAAAATCATTTTGGAAAGGAGATTTTACTCGTACTGTTGTATCACATTGTGTCGTCGCTGTTGTGTTGGTGAGAATGAAAGGTAATGACTGCATGATTCCGACCAGTTCTGGAATCCGCTAATTCTAATCTGACAAGAGTTCTGAAATTCTCGGAAACTCAACTTTAATTGGCTGAGGATTCTACTGAATGTGAATTAGATAACAGGAAGGAGCCTGATATTTGTGAATCATTTGTTGAAGATTTGTTTGGCCTCCCTTGAGCACCCTCTAAAGTGTTTACAGTACCTCAGCTACAGTTTAGAGATAAATGAGGGCCAAAGGGACAAGGTCTGCAAGAGGTCCTGCTCCTCCATAAATGTAGTTGATCATTTTAATTTATTTGTATTTATTTATTTTTTCATTTTGGCATGCTTTACACTTATGAACATGACCTTGGCTTCCTGTCCACACATTCATGCTGCATACTTACGTCATTTGTGCCCTTTACATGTATAGTTGAGAGATATTCCCCTCCTTTTACATTAATTGTAAAGCTCTCGCCATTTGTTGAAACTACAAATGCCAAAAGCCATTAACTCTGCTCACTTGTTTCAAATGCAGGGGGAATTATTTGTTGCAATATTTATTGGGAGTTGATACAGCACGGTTCTGTGGCAAGAGTCTTTTGACCTACTGGTCACCACTTGCCTTAAAAAAAGGGAAGAGGCTTTTCGGGCTAGATAGACATTTTTTACGCTTTCTTGAAGACTGAGCACTTTTGTATATTTGAGAAAATTATTCACAGATTGTGTTCAACCAGATGGTGGACACAGAGGGGGATTTTCAGAAGAGAGAAACTGAATATCACAGTGAAGCTCTCAATGGTGTAATATGAAATTTATTTGATAGATAATGTATATGTTATTATGACAGTGTAAACCATGGATGGCAACAGTGTCTATCAGAATATAAATTTAACATTTTAAATGCTGTGAAATTATTTTTTCTCCTCTAAATGTGTAGTTTTTTTTCTCCTTATTCAATGTGATTGTGATTGTTCATCTGCATATCATTTTATAAATTTGGTAATGCACACAATGTGTCATGAAAGCATCTCACAGGATTTGGGGTACCCTTTTTGTTAGAAATACATTTAACTCTCAAATAAAAAGTGAATCTCAAATGATGCTGTAGCTTTAGTGAAAATCAAAACCCTGCAGTTTATACACACTTGAATGAGGGTCTCCGAGCCTTATGGTGCTCATAGTCTGATTCGGTCCATTAATTCCAAGTGAATGTTCAGCTTAGTCAAACGTGCTGATATGGGGTTGTTTTTGTCTCAGGGTTGCCAGATAGGGCTTAATCACTGATATTAAACCTTCGAATCAGAGTGCATCTGTTTACCACACAAATCTTTTATTCTTGATACCTGAATTGCATTCAGTCTACTCCTTTGTTTTGGAGTGTCTGTGTCCGGTGAGTTCGCTTTGTGATTTATTTATCCCCAAACAAGCGATGCAAATTATTTTCAACACATTGCTTTCTTTTTTTTTTTAAATCCCAAATTATATGTGCAATTTTGTATATAAATATCTGTTTACACTTATTGTAGTTGTTTAGGAGATCTTTAATTAACACTGACCCCCAAACCTCTGTTTTTTTTTTTTTTTTTGAGAGATTAAAGTTAAATTATTAAACACTTACATCCCCCTTCTGTTTGTAAGTATCATTTCCCAGCATTCCATGGGTGTAACAAATTAAGCACACTTAGAAAAAGTGAGACTGTACCGTTAACAATTGTTACAAATTTGTTACTTCAGTCTTTTTCTTTTGGCTTTTCTGGAGGAAAAACAAAGAAAGGAACATATTCTTTGCATCCTGTGGCAGTAGGCCTATGTATCCCTGGTTGCTTTGAGGAATCCAAATAAAGACATTGCTTTAGTTATACATGAAGGTACTCACCTTCAAAAATTGGAGAGAAATTTACTCTACAGATGACTGACAGCTGTCTCTCAAATGCTTCGACCTGTTTTGGTCTCTTACTGTGCGCTGTGAGAGTGCACCTCTTTACTGACATCTAGATTTGCCTTTTAACATCAGTTAATCTGCTGCTTACTTCATGTCATAAATTATATACAGAACCTTTAACAGAGTTAGTCATGCAAGACAAACCGATTTTGCTCTAAATTGCTCTGAAAAGTTGTTTATCTAATCACTGTGTATGACAGTCACTAATGAGTAGGGTGGACATTTTTGACCTCTCACAGTGTGCATATGTGTCACTTCAAACATTGTTTCCTTGACATTATTGCAAGATGCTTAAGTACTTAATGAAGTCCTTTTATTATGTACTTATCAAGTCTGTATAATGGTGTTCATGCTGTGCATGATCCAGTGCCAAGCGCAAGAGAGGAAACACTGCTATATTTCAGAATGATGCTTAGCCTACTGAATGTAACTGTAATCATGAAACTATTTTTAAGATGATTTGTCCATTAACAATGTTGTTGCTGTGTCTTTGTAATAATTTAGAACCATCATGGTTAAAACTGGTAGAGCTGCTTCAGTCTCGGGGAAAAAAGAAAGGTAAAACAAAAACCTGTTAGATGCGATGCCCAATAAAAAGTTATTAATATGTACACTTTAGGTACTAATATGTACTTTTCGAATACTATCATGTACATGTAATCTATTATTACGCACCATTTAGGTGTAAATAAGGTAAGCTACATTGTTGTACCTTTTAACTTCTGTAAATGGAAGCCACTCCAGTGACAGCTTTGCACCTTTTACTGAAAGTTTGTTTTCAGCTGTTTTTGCTTCCCTCTAGTGGTTGATCAGGACCTAACGTTTTTCTTCACCCGCTGCTTATAAACTTGTTGCATTTGTTTGACTGCACCAGATTCATGAACATGAAAGTGTGTGTATTCGCTGTTTTCATTTCAGCATGTTTGGTAGTCTCTTATATCAGTTGTTATTCCTCTTCAGCATCAGGACACGCTGTGGACTGTTCACTAGACACACATTCATCTAGAACGACTGTTTCTCCCCTGCATGTGGGTCCGACCTCAGAGTAACCAAAGTCCTCAAAGTGTTGCGCTGCAGCTGAGGCCTGACCGCTCTCTTTCGGCTTAATGAAGTCTGTGTAGACGTACGGTAAAGGAGTCACCTCTTCAGTGGCAGGTACGTCCTGAGAGGACAGGAGTGGTCGGAGTAAACAGGTATTATTAATATGTTTATTTAAAAAAAATAAAATCACATGAATCATTCATGCTGGATATACGGAGATTGTTTCATGACTTAAGGACCCCAATGAATGACCTGACAGTGGTATTTTGGCTTAGTGAGCACCGCAACTTCCGGTGCAGAGCAGTGTATTTAAATCGCGAGAATATTAAATACAATATTAAATCTTTTAAGTGTCACGCAACAGGACAAAACTATATAATACTAAATGTTATGTTTCTTATAGTTTTGTTGTTTATTATTTATTTATTGTTTATTTATTGTGTTTCTTATAGTTTAGGCCATTATATATAATATTATATATAATATTATTTTTAGTTACGCTTGACGAATTTAAGAGACAAACTATTCGCCTTTAACTTAACTTATATTTAATTTAGTTTACATTTCAAACAAGAGCCATGACTTCTGGTCAGAAACAGGTGGTGATATAATGTTCAATTTTATTAGACAAAATGTTGGGAGATGCCCATGAGTGCAAAATTAGACTATCTACTGAAAACCTGATTTGTTCACATGTATTATTATATAGAGGCATCAAAGGTAGTATTCTACAGTATACATGAAATAAAAGCCACAAAACACTTTTAGTATTTTCATAAGGGTCTTTAAGATAATGAAGACTGTGCCTTAAATGTTCATCATATTAATGTCAATCTAAATCTACTAAATTCATTATAATAAATATGTTTATTCATTATTTTGATAGTCTATTACCTGATAAATAACAAGGTCATTGTCTGCACCCCCTGTGAAGTATACACAGATATTATACAGTTACAACGGGTATAAGTGTATAATTAATACAAGATTATTATAGATAGTTAAATAGATTCGTTTTTTAATACCTTCATTTGTAGTTCTGCCATTTTCAGCTCTTTGCCCTAAAAATACAACAACAGTAAAACATTTACACAGTTAACACAAGTAAATGTTATTGCTGTAATTGTATTTTATGTTTTAGGTATAGCTGGGGAGTTTTTAAAGGGGAAAATTTGTCAGGTTTTTTTGTGTTTCTATAATTCTTTTTTTTTTTTTTTTTATTCAACCTGTTGTTTTTGAGAACAATTGGGTGATAACTGAGATGCTGAGATTACGTGGTGTTGAGGTTCATGATCTGAGGCACAGAATACATCTAAATCATGAAGGATGTGGGTTTCAAAAACAATTATTTTACTACTGCAACATTTATGAACATGTATTTGGGAGAAAATCTTACTCTGATGGTTTTTGTAAAGGCAGAAGAACATGATGCACAGTCCTAAAACTCCTGCGAGTGCAAGTCCACTTGAAAGCACGATCTGATCAGTCTGAGTTTTACCAGCAGCGCTATTTCCTCGGTTAACAGTTGAGTTCTCACCTTAAAAGAAAACCAGAAAAATACATTATTGTGCAATGCTTCTTTCTTTTTCTTGATTTTGTTTCTGTTGAAAGATCTTTTACAAAACACCCTTGTGTTTAAAGATGTGTTAGGTTTTGTTGCCCTAAGCAGAATATCACAATCTGGCATCATTTTGTGGATTCATGTAAGATGAACAACGAATGATCTACTGCTCACCTGTAATATATGTGTGTTGTTCTGATTCTCCATATTCATTTGAAGCAATACAGCTGTATGTCTCATAATCAGAGCTGGTTATGTTGCTGATGTGTAGAGTCTGGTTTCTCTCACTGAATGAGTGTCTGTGTTTCTCTAGAACAGGCAATCCTTCTCTCTTCCACATCAGATGCAGAAAGACGCCGCTCACTTCACATTTGAGAGTCACAGATGTGTTGGAGGTCCAGGAGACCACAATTTCTGTTACATTTGGAGGGTCTTAAAGTAAAAAAAAAACGAATGAGCAAAAGTACAGCAAAATTAGATGAATCTTACATGAATAAGCATGATTGTGATTGGTCTGACTTACACTGAATTAATAATGTGAAGTTTTGAGATTTTGTAGTGCCGTTTCCTCTAATTATTGTTTCAGTGTAAACTCCTTCATCCTTTGCCGTCACGTTCTCCAGAATGAGGCTGTTATTGTTTAAATAGAAATGAGCTCTTCCACAGCATTGACTGTATTCAGCACTGAATGTGGTGTTTTTCTTAAAACATAGACATGTTACTGATCCATTTCGTTTGGTCCATTCCACCGAGCGCAGAGAATCAACAGTTTGTTGATCAAGTTCCTCTCCAGTCAGCTCAACACGACTGTATAAGCCCATCTGCACTTCTTTGACTTCAGTTTCTCTCACTGTCAAATCAATATGTAAGGCAACATGTAAACTACAGTATATCTATGTATAAGTGACCATACATGTAAATAATTGGCCTAAAGAGATTCAGTTATTCTACATAGTATTTAAAGTGTACTTAATTTATATATTACAAATCAAATATGCATAATAGCAAAAAGAAAACAGGAGCACTGCAATAATTATTAGCTATGAATTTATTAGCCATACTTACCAAACACAGCAAAGAAACAAAGCCAAATGAAATATCCAGGCATCGTAAGTCAGAAGTTAGACTTAATGTTTTAATAGCTAAATTAGCATTTTATTAACATTGGCAACCATTAATCAGACCGTTCATATTTGCAGATCTTTTTTCTATGACACGCTTGAATGCACTCCGAGTTGAAACTGTCACCTCAGAGTACAAAAAATAGCCACTAAAAACCACAACAGGAAAAATAAAAAGCGGTTAGAAGAAGGAAGAAGGCAGGGCTGCTTTTATTCAAATTATCTAAAAGAAAACACATCTTGTACATTGTTTTACACAGTATAGATTAATAACTAACTCATAAAAGACAACTTACTCTGGTTCAGTGTATCATTTAAAACTGATTATGACTATCATTTCATCTCGCTTTGCTAAATGCCTTCCATTGTTTCAAAAGCCTTTCACTGTTTGCTACTGATTCAGTTTAATTTAGTATTATTTTTCTGTCATATTTATACAGTACATTTATTTAACAGTATATCCCCTAAACAATCTGTCAAGAGTCTGGATGTTGTGATACTAAATATAAAGTAACATAAAACATTTCTTAATGTAAGAAGTGGAGTTAAACAAGGAAACCCATCGTCCTCTGGTTTACCCTTCAGTAAGAAAAGACCAGCTCATTTCAAACTGTAAAATAATCAGCCAGTGGACTGATGAAGTAGCTGTGATGAGTTTTGAAGACACATTTACAGACTACAGTTTGAGGAAATACGCTTTTATTAAAGCAATCTAAGATGCAGAAGAGAATGCAGTTCCACAGCTTCAACTGGTGATACAACAGCTAACAACAAAACAGGATGTAAGAAAATAGGCCATGAAAGAGACTTCAGTCCAAAGTGAGTTTTTGATTCAGCAGTGACTGCATGTGAAGCAGGCGGTGTGTCAGATTTTTGGCTATCTACAGATTTAAAGTGCTGATCACAGGAGAAACCAAATGAGCTCTTCAATAAAACAACCCAGACTTCAACATCTAAAATGTGTGAAAAAAAGTGAATAAATGTCACATACTACAAGCAATTTATCACACACAATTTTGACATAATCTGCCAAATCGCAGTCAATATCTGCGGAGGGGAGATTGACCTTGTGAACACATGGTGAAGTGAAAGTGAACATGACTGAATTAGCAGATATCATTTTTAGCAGATATAGATATAATATAGCTTTCAGTCAAGATCTAACCTTCTCCAAAAGCTTCTCAAACTCAGGCGGCCACTCTTGTATGTCAATATCTGGCATGGGTCTGAACAAATATTCCAGAATTTTTCAGACTATAAGTCGCAACTGAGTATAAGTCGCATCATTCCAAAAATACGTCATGATGAGAAAAAAAAACATATATAAGCCACACTGGACTGTAAGGGTGCTTTCACATCTTTAGTTCGATTAATTTGGTCCAAAGCAAGGGCAAACAATTATACATTGTAGCATTTTTCAGCTTTTTTGGTTCCTTTTCACACCACACTGATTGCTTTGGTCCTTACCAGTTGAAACGAACCAAAATGCAGTCACAAGACAACATCTGCATCACTCATTGGCCATGAGTTTCCTAAACTGCTTTTCGATTGGTCAGTATTTACGTGCGGGAAAATTCCAACATAAGAGGAAAAGCCAGCAAACAACACAAAGTTTTTGTCCCTGGCCATAATCTATTAAATTTTTTGTGTACACCACAATATGCAAAAAATACATTTCTATAATGAAGCGCAGATGCAGCTTGAAAACAACGTTCTAATGCACTGCAAATGGCGAGCGGGAATCGTTCGTAACTTCAAGTGGAGACGTGCATTAATTCTTCTTAACTCTGACATGCTCATGGTCATCTGACCAAATTTCTATGAGGCTCCGCACTTCCTCACTACTCCAAGTTTGTCCATGAGTTTTTTGCACTGTTAAAGAGTTGGATTCCCATGCTAAACATGGACAAAGTTTCAAAAAATTAAGTTGTACGTTTGAAGGAGTATTTTTGTTCCCAAAATACTCCTTCTGGTTTGTCACAACTTTCGGAAAGTTTTTTTCGAGTATGGCTCTGTGTGACGTTAGATGGAGCGGAATTTCCTTATAATGGGTCCTGAGGGCACTTCTGCCGGAAGAGTGCGCGCTCCCGTATAGCGAGGCTGAACACAGACATTTCACTGATCAGAGCGATTCACTGATCAGAGCGAGAGCATCGCGAAAAGTCACAAAAAAAGTGTGTTTTTGGTTGCCAGGGCAAGACAACCCTGCACAGATTACCAAAAAAAAACAGCATTAAGGCACCAAATTGGTGCCTTAATCCATCCAGTGGATGGAGTTTATTTTTACAGAGCATCAACGGAGTTGTGCAAGTGTTTGTGTTTGTTCCCTGCATTTCGAAGATGCTTGTTTTACAAACAAGGCCCAGTTTGACGACGGATTTGCGTATCGTTTATTTCTTAAGCATGATGCAATCCCAACGAAAAAGGGTCACGATCGTGTGTTGGAACCGCAGGCGGTGAGTAAAACTGCTTAAAATATCTCTGCCTCCTTGTTAGTGCGTCCCCTCCCATGCCGGAGACCCGGGTTCGAGCCCCGCTCGGAGCGAATCGTTGCTGCTGCTGCTCTCGTTCAGTTTCAGCCTCGGGATCTGATTCTGGATCATAAATAAACGGCTGAATCTGACTGTTAGCCATGGTTTGTTTTGGATGATGGTATTTCCATCACGGTAATGTCACAGTTTCCACATGCTCTCAACGCACATGCTCTCTTTAGCTCCGCCCTCACGTCACGCCTCCTGCCGGTCATGTTTTTCCGGGAAAAATCGGTACAGACTATCTTTCTCTTATGAATATAATAAAACTAAATACTTTTTGGAGTTATGAAGGATGCAGTACTACTCTATAGGTACTCAAGATTAACAGGATATTGAGTGAAAACAAGCATCTCACCCCCCCTTTAATTTTGATAAATAAATCGCACCTGACTATAAGTCGCAGGACCAGCCAAACTATGAAAAAAAGTGTGACTTATAGTCCGGAAAATATGGTACATGACTCTTGTTATAAAATGAGAACGCTGATGTTATGTTCTGCACTCTGGATGTTCGTGGTTGATTCATGTCAGTGCTTGCCTTGTGTAGTGTACAGAAGCTGGATGCTTGGACTGATACAACTCACTAATGCTCTTGATCCAGTTGTCTATGGCTTTGGGGTTCTTTGAGCCAATAAAACTTTTCATGGTAAAATCATGTTCCCTCATCTGCCTGTTTTTAAAATATCTGGGCCTCTATATTGGTTCTCTATTTTATTTATTTATTATTATTTTTTTATTTTTTTATAGTAATTGTTAGTAAATAAGTGTCAAAGATTCAATTAGCCTACAGCTTTTTTGTGACTTTAGGCATTAATCAAAATCCAGTAACATTATGTATTCAACCACGGTGTGTGTGTTAATATCTGTTTATGTACTGTGTATATACAGTGCAAGGCATAAATGAGTTCACTTCCTCTAAAACTTAACAAATTCAGCAATAATATTTACTTAGAAGACATGTTATTATTCTTTGAAGATATAATGTTCCAACAAGCCTATTTGATAAATTACCAAAGAAGAATGCCAAAATAATTCAGCAAATTAAGATTTTCTTATCAAAGTGATATTATTGTGTGTTGCAAATGTGAGCACCCCCTTCTGAAAGATACTTAATAATAATAATAATAATAATAATAATAATCAAAAGAAGTTTATAGGTTTAAGGCTATTTTTGATCAACAAGTAAGTATATTAAACCAAAACTTTTAAATACAAAGTAAATTTCCTGAATATTAAAAGTGTTATATAGCCTACTGAATCATACTCAGACTTAATGCTGGCAGCAGTTGGAACCACTGGCTGCAGGAGAGAACCGCAAGGTGATTTATTTCTTAGTATAAAAGAGGACAGTGGTACAAGAGGAATACTGAATTATTGTTTTAAGTGTGAAAATATAGCAGGAGTAGCACTGACATTCAAAAACAATGGACTTGTGATAAGGCTTCTGTAATAATCAGGTCTTCACTTTAAGTTTTCATTTAGTGATGAGTGAATTATTGCTAGGATAATTATATATAATTATATATATAAATATATAATTATAATTATTATATAATTAGAGCAGGAGAAATAGCATGCAGGTGTCTCAGAGTGGGCAAAAGCTTTGAAAACAGTGACACTTTATCTCACAGAGTATGAAACAGCCTGCAGAAAGCACAGGGTTGTTGCCAACACTAGAATTACCAACTGTAGCAGAGCAAAAGAAACTCATTTAACCTCTTCCAAGGCCCATATTTACAAAACAGAGACTTCTGGGAATCCATACTCTGGTCTCAAGAGCTTTTATATAGGGATGAATGAGTGCTGAAAGTATGCTTTATCAATGGTGCCATGAATTCACACACTACTGTGTGATGTAATACAAAAACTTGAAACAGAAGATGCTACCCTCACCTCATTCCCAGCATTATTGGACACTTTTTCAGCATGACAATGAAGATATTCATTCTCCCAAGGTGAAAATCCTTCAGTGGACATGTATTTCACTCATTCTTAATGCTCTTGCGCAGCTGGGGGATTCTGTAGAGACGAGCTGAGCTAAACTCGTCATTAAAGACCAGAGCATTTAAGGAAGTTGTCCAGGAGTTAAACAGGGCAGAGACACACTCAGTGCCAAGCAGGGTCAGAGCAGTATACTTTAAAGGGATACTCCACCGTGTTTTCATATTAAACTATGTTTTTCCCTTAACTAAGATGAGTTGATACATACCTCTCTCGTCTCAGTGCGCACTTTTAATATTCAGGAAATTTACTTCGTCTTGGCGCAGTAATATCTTCACTCGTGAAAAATCCTCTCACCGGCCCCCGCTCCCTCTAGTGAAGATATTACTGCGCCAAGATGAATGCTCTCTGCAATCCTTCATTTAAAAAAATTGGCTAATTTACTTAAATTAAAGAAAATATTGTCATATATTTTGTTGTTTTTATCAAGTATATGTTTAATACTTTTCAATTTTGCCATCTTTCCATGATTTATATTAGTGATCATTAAGAAAATATATCTTTTATATTTATTCAGAGGAGGTGTAGGCTACTCATTTATGCTGTGCCCTGTATATATATAAACAAACATCTCATATATATATATATATATATATATATATATATATATATATATATATATATATATATATATGAGAAGAAACTAGTCTCAATTCTATTTGTATTTGTAACCATTGAGATGCACAATAAGAAAATTAGAAAAATCATTTGGAAACATTAATTATATGCAATTAAATATGCATTTTTTTTATTTTTAATGAGCTATGTGAGTAAAGGAGTAACAAATAAACAAAAGAATAAAATGAAATAACAATGTAAATGTATTATTTTTATCAAGTGGGTGACTGACATATATTTAACAACATAAACAAAAAGTATTCAGTAAAGTATATATAGTTCAGTAAATAGTTATTTAACCATGATTACTCTATTCACTCATTTAATAAATGCCCATAAATGCAAATAAAAGAAAGAAAAAAGAAATAATAGAGAATTGATAAGAACATTTATTAATATACTCTTTAGCACATTGACAATAATAATTGATAGATCAAACATAATCATAATTTTAGCAAATAAAAAAAAACTTTCAGCATTCAAAATAAATGCAAAGGCATTGTTGTTAATAATAAATTATTATTAAATATTTTTCATGCTGCAGTGATGCTGAGGCTGGGTTCTGTTACATCATGGTCACGTGAGCTTGTATTTGGTATAACATATAATGTTTGGTTTTATATTTGTCACAGCAGTTAAGCTTTAAAATATAAAATCCCCCTAATATAAAACAGCTCTCTTCTGCCTGAAGTGTTACTTTGTCAGCAGGCCTAACTTCCTCTATTCTGTCTCTGTGTAGGCTATTATATCATTTGTCGTATCCAGCATCAGTACACGATGTAGACTGATCATTAGTGACCCAATACAGAGTGACTGTTTCTTCCCTGCATGTGGGTCCGACCGCAGAATAGTCCTCAAAGGAGGCCTGACTGGGCTCTTTCGATGTAATCAAGTCTGTGCATATGTACAAAGAAAAAGTCACCTCTTCAGTATCAGGTACTTCCTGTGAGACAGGAGAGGTCAGAATAAACAGGTATTATTTATATGTATATAAAACATATACATACATCATTCATAGAATTCCACTGGATACATTTTATTATTTGACTTAAAGACCCCGTAAAATTACTTGAGGATTGACACTTTTTAATGCTTTTTTGTGCTTTACCTGATAAACTCCATGGACTTTGTCTGCATCCCCTGTGTATGAAAGAGTGAGGCTATAACTGCAGCTCAGAAAAAAAGTACATTATTTATATGTTATTTATTTGGTTACCCTCATCTGTAGTTCTGGCATTTTCGACCCTTTGGCCTTAAACATGGCAAATATAACATTCTTTGGGTTCATTGCTTTATTTACTGACCTATATACTGTACTGAATTCTTTTAGATTATGTTGTTAAATATATATAAAGTCATTGTCATCCACTTGATAAAAATAATCAAATTACATTGTTATTTGTTTTCATTCTTTAATTTATTTGTTACTCCTTTACTCACATAACTCATCATGCTAACTAAATTGCACATAATTAACATTGTTGATGTATTTGGGAGAAAATCTTACTCTGATGGTTTTTGTAAAGGCAGAAGAACACGATGAACAGTCCTAAAACTCCTGCGAGTGTAAGTCCACTTGAAAGCACAATCTGACCAGCAGCGCTATTTCCTCGGTTATCAGTTGAGTTCTCACCTTAAAAGAAAACCAGAAAATTACATGATTATGCAATGCTGCTTTCTTTTTCTTGATTTTGTTTCTGTTGAAAGATCTTTTACAAAACGCCTTTGTGTTTAAAGATGTGTTAGGTTTTGTTGCCCTAAGCAGAATATCACAATCTGGCATCATTTTGTGGATTCATGTAAGATGAACAACGAATGATCTACTGCTCACCTGTAATATATGTGTGTTGTTCTGATTCTCCATATTCATTTGAAGCAATACAGCTGTATGTCTCATAATCAGAGCTGGTTATGTTGCTGATGTGTAGAGTCTGGTTCCTCTCACTGAATGAGTGTCTGTGTTTCTCTAGAACAGGCAATCCTTCTCTCTTCCACATCAGATGCAGAAAGACGCCGCTCACTTCACATTTGAGAGTCACAGATGTGTTGGAGGTCCAGGAGACCACAATTTCTGTTACACTTGGAGGGTCTTAAAGTAAAAAAAAAACGAATGAGCAAAAGTACAGCAAAATTAGATGAATCTTACATGAATAAGCATGATTGTGATTGGTCTGACTTACACTGAATTAATAATGTGAAGTTTTGAGATTTTGTAGTGCCTTTTCCTCTAATTATTGTTTCAGTGTAAACTCCTTCATCCTTTGCCGTCACGTTCTCCAGAATGAGGCTGTTATTGTTTAAATAGAAATGAGCTCTTCCACAGCATTGACTGTATTCAGCACTGAATGTGGTGTTTTTCTTAAAACATAGACATGTTACTGATCCAATTCGTTTGGTCCATTCCACCGAGCGCAGAGAATCAACAGTTTGTTGATCAAGTTCCTCTCCAGTCAGCTCAACACGACTGTATAAACCCATCTGCACTTCTTTGACTTCAGTTTCTCTCACTGTCAAATCAATGTGTAAGGCAACATGTAAACTACAGTATATCTATGTATAAGTGACCATACATGTAAATAATTGGCCTAAAGAGATTCAATTATTCTCTTTAAGTAAACATACTACATAGCATTTAAGGTGTACTTAATTTATATATTACAAATCACATATGCATTAATAGCAAAAAGAAAACATAATTATTAGCTATGGAATTTATTAGCCATACTTACCAAACACAGTAAAGAAACACAGCCAAATATAAATGAAACATCCAGGCATCGTAAGTCAGAAGTTAGACTTAATGTTTCAATAGCTAAATTAGCATTTTATTAACATTGGCAACCATTAATCAGACCGTTCATATTTGCAGATCTTTTTTCTATGACACGCTTGAATGCACTCCGAGTTGGAACTGTCACCTTGGTGTACAAAAAAATAGCCACTAAAAACCACAACATGAAAAATAAAAAGCGGTTAGAAGAAGGAAGAAGGCAGGGCTGCTTTTATTCAAATTATCTAAAAGAAAACACATCTTGTACATTGTTTTACACAGTATAGACTAATAACTAACTCATAAAAGACAACTTGCTCTGGTTCAGTGTATCATTTAAAACTGATTATGACTATCATTTCATCTCGCTTTGCTAAATGCCTTCCATTCTTTCAGAAGCTATTCAGTGTTTGCTATTGGTTCAGTTTAATTTAATATTATTTTTCTGTGATATTTATACATTACATACTTTTATTTAACTGTATATCTCCTATATTATGTTCTGCTCTCTGGATGTTCGTGGTTGATTCATATCAGTGCTTGCCTTGTGTAGTGTACGCTGCAGGCTTGGACCGATGCAGCTCACTAATGCTCTCGATCCAGTTGTCTATGGCTATGGGGTTCTTCTCTGGGTTTTCTATGCTCATTGCTTTCACTTCCTGTGAAAGAGATGTGCATCACTTTCTCATTTCACTTAGGCTAAAATCATCAAAGGACCTTAAGTCTTCTAGTGTGAGTGTGTGACAGCCACATGGAAAGCTGAATGTTTAGTGCATGGCTCATCCAGAACCAGAAGACCCAGATTGTCAGCTGTCCCATCTGGTCGTGGTACCTGTGGGTTGAACAGAAAGATTCAGAAACTGAAAATTGGACACTCGTGTCCAGTACAGATTTGAAAATCATCACTCACTTTGAGGAAAGCATCAATCTCTCCCACAGCTGGAATAAAGTCAGGGATAAAAGGCTACAGTTTGTTGTCAAGCTCTATCATCTATGGAGTATATCTGAAAGAAACAGTCATGCAGTTAATATTTGTGAGAAAACAGTAGTCAGAAGAGTGTATTTTGTGTTTCTTCAACTATAGATACTTTTATTGTTCCAAGTGTAAGAGGTGAGTTTGCCAGATGTTCCCCTCTTCATGTTTCATGTGCAGGTGCACATCAAAAGCTGTGAAGTTTGTGCATGCTAACCATATGATGTCCTGAAATAGCTCTTTGGTCTCGGTTGACACAGGAAGATGCTCATAACCAGTTGGGTCATATGCACTGTGAGAAATCATCCACACGCAAACACATCTACATTAAACAAAAAAATAACATGGCTTTTTATCTTGAGTAAATATTATAACTATAATGCTCTTATCACTATTGATATAACATATTACTGAAACGTGTTGCAACTTATTACAATAGTTTTATATGTATATCTCTTCCTGGATACACTTTAATTTTGGCTTATCATAAATTAAACATTAATATAAATCTCTCTCATCTTGGACAGCATACCTGTCTCAGATGAGTGGTCCAACCGTTCTGGAGCAGATCCAGGCTCCCCTTCCTCCTCATCAGACTCTGTGTCATCAGAATCATCGTCATCATCCTCCTCCTCAAACATCATTCTGAGTAGTAGCACGGGCACCAGGTGGCAGTTCTTTATTTCTCTGCTGTCAGATGTGAACGGGTCATTCAAATTTCATTTTATGGCATTCTGGTTCTGCCTGCCTGTCTTCCTAGAAACTGAAATAAAAACACAATGGCATGATAAACAGATGATGAATGGAAGGTAAAAAGTAGAAGAAGGGGGTAAACAGTCTGACCTCTCTGTCTTGGGGATGATGTGTGCACACTGACTGCTTCCTCTGCATTCACCTCAAAACTCTTGAGCTGGTTGGTCCAGAGTTGAATCTGTTTGCAGATATTATTTGCACTTTTTAGTTTTTACTAAAACTGGGTTTCGAAGCCTAGGGAGATGCCTACCTACACTGTATTTTTAAGAGTCATAGTGATACCAAAACGCTGCTGACTCAGGACGTGTTTGTGATGCCCTAAAATGGGGAAGTCGTGGCCTAGTGGTTAGAGTTTGACTCCTAGCTCTAAGGTTGTGGGTTTGAGTCTTGGGTCAGCAATACCATGACTGAGGTGACCTTGAGCAAGGCACCAAACCCCCAACTGCTCCCCGGGTGCCGCAGCATAAAGGCCTGCCCACTGCTCCGTGCGTGCGTGTGTGTGTGTGTGTGTTCTCTGCTGTTTGTGTGTGCACTTTGGATGGGTTACATGCAAAACACAAATTCTGTATTACCATAGACATAAATCGAGCAGCCAATGAGGCATTTAGGTATTTATTATGTCTATGGGTATTACATATTACATCATTAGCAACAATAGCTACCACGAAAAAAAAGTGACATTATTTTTAGTGCTTTAAAAACATTGAAGGTTTGTGAATACTTTAAAGTCCTTTACATTAAACATTTCTATTAAACACCCATTTCCTGTTAATTAAACATTCTAAATCCTTATAAAATAATCTTGTGTATATACAATAAAACAAATGCAACCTTATTTTTCCAGTCCACAAGAACGTATACAAAATGTTCAGCTTAGATGGTGCCGGTCTATTTAATACCTGGCAGGCAGATTGAATGGCTGTAGAAAAGTCCTAAGTCCTAGAAGTTTACTGCACAAATCAAATAGTTCACACTCACGTCATTAAGAAACCTTGTGGTTTCCCTCAGTCTGCTGGGATATGGCTGTAGTAAGAACAGGAAAACTAAAAAGCATTATATAACTAGGGAGACATAGATTTTACTGATTCAGTTAACTTTCTCTTTGTGCTTGGTTTTTATCTGTGACACTTAAATGTGAATAACTTGAGTGAGTGTAAAGCTGAGATTCTTGATTTTAGTCACAGGCTTAGGCAGAGCTTGAGAAGACTGTCTTTGGTTTCACAAACATACTGAAAAAGCCATCGACAAAGATGACGGGAACTCTTCGGTTCAGTTAAGAGTCAACATTTTGAAAGTTGAACCTGTTTCAACAAGGGTAAAACAGCTTCATGCTGTAAAAGGGTGCTTTTAACCAAGCTTCTTAGCAGAGCGATTCTAAGCATCATGGGTCAGCACTTGAGAACAGGATGTGGTTGTTCGCACCTTTACTTGCTGGTTCAGCTGTTTAGCTTTGCAACGTTTGTAACTCACCAAATAGTTTTAGAAAACTAGACACTAGTGAAGGTGTAAATAAATAGATCTAGATTTGTTCAGAAGTTTTTCTCAAAATAGTGTTTTACATACATTTCTGTTATTTTGCCCCTACAATGTAAAACACTGTTCAAATATTTCATTTTTTTTTTTAATTTCATGACAAATTAAGAGCTCAACAAACATCTCGGCTAATACAACAAAAAACAATATAATAACAAGTTACAAGTCAACGATGTTTCACATTTATTAATGACACTTTTACAGGCGTTTGACATGGATTATTGTTGATTAGTTGCTTCATCTGCTATAATGAGTGATTGCGATACTAATTAACTATTATACAGAAATTATTAAGGGGATGCAAAATAAAGTTGTGCAAGTTTTCTTCTATACTGTGCCTATGGTAGCTGAATTCAAAGCTTGAAAAGGTCACGGTCTCGAAGTGCAGGTTCTTAAATGTTATCACCCACAGTTGGTTTGGATACTTTCCAGTTCAATCTGATATGATTTTGCAGACTACACGGATGAATACATTCTGAACAGCTGTAATCTTGGTCTATGCTATCAAGCCTATAAATAAATCAAAACCAAGAAGATGAGTTGCAGGAGTTAGTTAATTAAGAACTGTTCAAAGGCCATTCAAGTAGTGTAGAGCTGTTTCTGCAGCAGACCCTAGTCAGACATCTGACCCTAGATCAGCACTTCTTCTTTTAATATGATCTCCAGTCCAGCTCTCAAACATTCCTCTTGGTGTTAATGAGTAGATCTCTGTTGAATTCAGCCTCCAGATTCCCAGCTCCACTCTTTCCTCCAGGAGGATCCGTTATCAGAGTGAGTTTGTTAAACACTCCTCGGCCAAAATAATCAGCGATGACTGAGAAGCCATCATTAGAGCATTTCAGCTACAAGAGAGAGAAATTCTAATCAATTTTCATTTGCATTTTTATTTTTATGTATTTAGTTATTACTGGCAACTCTGATCAATTTAAAATGTCCTGCAGGAGAAAAATCAGTACCTGTCTGTGGAAATGGTCATGCAGATCTCGTTTCTGATCTTGCGCACGCAACATGTCCATCACTTTCCTGTTCTCAGGGGTGCAAGTGGGGCACTCGGCCTCACTCTCAGCAAAGCTCTCTAGGCAGTGCTGATGGAAAGAGTGGCCACACAGGAAGTGCACAGATGGCAGCTCTAGCGGGCTGTTGCACATGCTGCATTTGGTCTTCTGGAAGATCTTTGCACTGAAAGAGCAATGTCATTTTTTTTAAATATGCATTTGCATTCCTATACTATCAATTGTAGCATCCATTTTTTTCATGCTGTTGACTAAATGAATCCTTGATTCGCTCACCATGTTTTAAGTTCCTGTATCTCAGTGCGAAGATGGGCTGTTTCCTCTCTATACTGTCGAATCTTCCTTTCATCTTCCTCAATCTGCTGGGTCTCCCGCTCTAGTTTATTTATCAGGTAGTCTTTTATGACTGACAGCGATGCTGTGGAATTATGAGCCAAAGTCTGCACCACTGCAACACAGACATTCATATAAAGTCAAAATTATGCGGAAGAGTTGGTTCACATTCTACATCATGACTGAAAAAGAATTATTTGTGTGAAAAGGTCACGCAATTATGTGTGAAAAAAACAACAGAGGTGTTGACCACAATATTTTTTTCGTATCTTTTTACTCACCCAGAAGTGGAGGCATCAAGTTATTTTCATCAATGTGCTGCAGGACTTCACTAATGTAGGCCTTGCAGTTCTCTTCTTTGCGTGCAAAATAACCCAGAGCCTGTTCCCACAAACACACCTCACTGTCCCCATAGCGTTTACAGGCCTCCACGACCTTCCCGTACTCTTCGTTCTGCATGTGGTAATGCATGATCTGCTGGTACCTGCAGAAACAGGCTGTTCCGTCACTTATTTTACTGCTGTTAATAGATGAAAGCTAAATGTAATGCAGATGTAGATGCATTTAATTCTGAACAGAATTCAGTCAGTTCCTGTGATTTGTCGTCACACAAATCTATAGTATGGCGGTAGAAGATCTGTAACAGTAATAACTTTTCTAGCACCTTCTAAGTAAGTGAGACACTGATTAGAAATAGCGCTTACAGTTTGCCCTTTTCATACAGATACAGCACTCCTTCCTTGAAGTTGTGCATCTGGCAGAGCACCAGGGCTTTGTCGAACACAGTGTTGTCGCTCCTCAGCAGGGACAGTGCTGCCTCCTGCAGGACTTTCTTCTTCTGTCAGAAGGCAGAAAGAGTCATGGGTTTTTTTTTTTTACAGTAAGCAATCCAAATGTACCCCAAAAAATGGTCTTGAGATTGTATTTTATAATGCAGTTACAATGTAATAGCTATGACATAGCTCTGGGATATGTATACTTTTTTCTAGAGACACTGATATTAAAATTCTAAAAATTATTTTAATTAAATGATTTTAGTGTTATTAAAAAAACTAAAATCTCAAATCAATTGTGTTAAATGCCACCTTATACTATGCATTATAGTATACACAATGTATTATAATGTTCAATATGAAATATTTATTTATTTGAGAATCTGCAGAATTGCCTTTAATTTGGTAATATAAGTTTTATGGATTCCCACACTTTTATTAATTGCCTAAAATTATAATCAAATTAGCAAAAACATCTAACAAGTAAACAAGTCACATTCTTCAGATCCAGATGTTGTCAGTAATAACATAATATAACATAATGTGTACAGGCTGCATAAAGCATGTTTTACCCCTGGGTCCTGCTCATGTGCCCAGTCCTGCAGTCTGAGCTCTAGCAGAGTGTCATAAACTCCCTCAGGTGAGAACGGGTCCACCTCGATCATGTGTTCCAGGAACGCTCGCAGCTCTCGTGGGTTATTGGCAAAGACTGGGATGAACTCTTCTGGATTGGCCTGTCAAAAAGAAAGAACATTTTGAGATAAAATCTCAAGTAATTTGTCTCAACTCACTATGTTCTTGAATGTCAGATTATTTAAAGGTGTTAATGCGAATACAAATGAATGACCTTGTTTTCCGCAGGCCTGTCCAGACTGTCCCTGTCGGTTGAGTCTTTGTTAGGGTGATAGTCAGTGCAGAGACGTTTTAAGAGGATGGTGGAACTCTCCGGCACATGGTGCATTAGAATTTTACCATAACGCTTCATATTACTCTCTGCCTGATCGAATGGTAACCGTCCGATGTAGCGTAAAGCCTCCTGATAATTCTGAAAAGGTTAATAAAAAAGGGTAAAATAATTGAATAGATATTTTTCTGGCAAGAGCAAGTCAGAGAAACGTTTTTGTTGACAAAATGAAAAAGCATTAGCTTACCTAAACTTATCAAAAAGAATGTCATAAGAGTTTATATCATAGTACACACAAGAAAAGCTGTATTTACCTTCAAATCCTCTAGCTGGATCTTTAGATACCATTCATGGTGCATGTGTCTCTCTGCCAGAAAAACGGCATGACTGTGATAACCAGCCTGTCGTAGCACCTTGATCGCAATTTCAACATCGAAATGCACCTCACTTTCATTGCTCTGTATTCACAGGAGGGATGCAGAGTATGCAAAGCGTCGTCAGTGGTCAAGGCTCATTCAAAAAGCTTAAATGCACATTCAGACCAAAATAATTTTTCTACAGACCTTTATGAACTCTTCCAGCTTGGAGCTGTCCTTCAGTTTGGTGTAACAGTTGAGCAGTAGAGTAGTGTGGTCAGCATTAGCCAGCGATTGCCTGTGGAGGGCCTGTAGGTACGCGGTCAAGTTATGTATCCTCTGTGCATCCAAAAATTTGCGGATTACATATGAGGGCTCAAGCTTCCCAATGGTGCTACAAGAGAAAGAAAGTCAGGAGGTAATCACGAATTACTTGATGAAATGTGTACCTAGAAATCTGACCTGCAAACCTACCGAATATACTGCTGGATGGCTCCATCATGATCCCCTTTGACGTAGAGATGGTCTCCATACTGTCTGAATATCTCAGACAATCCATCATTGTCCAGATGTTGACTTTTAGCCAAGTTAATGGCCATCACAAACAGGTTCTTCTTAAACAGCATCTAAATAATACATTATTGATTGGTAATGTATATTCCTTTATATTTCAGGTAGAAACTAAAAACTATTCTAACCTCTAGCTTGGTCTGTGTGTCTTTTTCTTGCAGCATATACAGTGTTCTGTCCCTCGTTAGGACATAAAAAGAGCCCCATTCTGCCAGAACGTCAATGACATCGTCAAACGCCGCACTGTAAGCGATAAACTTGTTGTCCAGGTCATAAATGGTCAAGATGTGTTTTTCTGTAGGGGATGTCTGTCTGCTACCATAGTCAGATCTGTAAAATGAAATTTCAGAAATGTGAATGCATATTAAAAAAAGACGGATAATCCATGCAATAGAACGAGTCTTACTTGCTGGGTGACTTGTTATTGTGTGTGAGCAGCAGCAGGTAGCCTCTGTGCCAGTGAGTTAGAAGCTTGTGCCCATCGAAAGCAAAACAGGGCCCTCTCTCATCAGGCTGGTACAAATACACACAGTCATCTCCAGCCACTATGAACTGTGAGTCCTGCGAGGGGTCTGTGAGCGCCGAGCAGCGGAGGGCACAGCCGTGCGTGTCCAGTTCTATACGAGGGTACTCTTTCACTGATAATGTGTAACACTGTCAACATATGAATAATCCTGCTTTCAGTTTGTTATAATCTGTAATCTGTAACTATAATCACAGTTTTATTACAAAGAAAAATAAATAAATCACATTCTATGTAACTAACATATACCTGCACTTTTTCTAGAGTGGCGACAAACAGGTGTGTGACTTTGCCGGCCTGTCGGAAAGCCAGGCCTGTGATTGGACAGTTGCCCTCATGGAGGCTGAGAGTTTTACTGTGTCTGTCTCTGGTGATGTCACCCTTCGTCAGCACAACACTGCCATCTGTAAAACCTGAGCATTCAACACAGATATTAGAGTCAACAGAAAATTCATTACTGATGGATAAAAAGACTTTGTTTCTCAACTAAATTTTCTGTTTCACTTTGAAATGCGTCAAAAAAAAGGGCTGCAAATGCCATTTAGTGTCACTGAAATTATTCTTATATAAGAATTGATTTCAAGTTATGTTTATTTATTTCTAGAAAATCAAAATCAAATAAATATAACTAGCATTTGTTTACTTTTGCAACATTAAAGTGTATTTTTTTATTATTAGCTGCCCTCTTAACATTTAACTGTAAGGGAATTATTACCTTTATGAAAACTTTTTTTTTTTTTAACCATATAAAATACTAGCTACTAATCAATTCAATTAATATTTTCAATCTGAATATGATGAGATAAGATTTCTCATTTTGGGGGAGACCTCAGATTTAGATTTTCAGTGACAGCCTTAGTTTAGTATAATTAAAATATTAATGTTTTAAATTCCTTTTTTTATATTTTTGGTTTTCATTTTAATTTTAGTTCTTATTGTAATTTAAATTTTATTATGTGTTTTTTACTTTTGTTATTAGTTTCTGTGTTTTTAAATATGGTTAGACTAAATTTTTTAAGTAAGTACAATATCTCTGTTTTTTTAATAAAAATAAAACACTCCTACCGATAGCCATGAAATTAAGGTTTTCATGTACACTGAGACAAGACACTTCAGTGGGTTTGTTTCCAGGTATGGCAGGGAATATCCGGGTACACAGAGGACTGCCGCTGTCCTTCTTATCAAGGTTCCACACCTTCACCTGATAGGCAAACACATAAACTAAAGCTTAATTTATTGTGCTGAGATGTAGTTTCAGAAGAAACCTGTGTGATTCTTACCAGAGGGTTGATACCAGGCTCGTCCTGACCCACAGACACCAGGATGTTGTGTTGTTTCAGCTGGTACAGGTGTGTCACGCGCAGCTTGTAAGCCTGAAAGCTGGATAGCTGCAGGGACCGGGTCAAAAACCAAATCTGCCCATCCATATGTGCATTATATGAGTTAAAGGAAACATGATCATATGGCATAATTGAAATCAAATATATTGAGCCAAAATGGACTGAATATTGGAATTATACATTTTTTTAAATAAAACCCATGCAAAAATTAATTTGACAATGCAGGCTTGTTGTAACCTATTATATGCTACGATGTATTACTTATACAACTATGTTAATGAAATATCCGTAGTATTATTGTTTATCAGTGTTATAATTGCTAACTAGTTTCAAGCATGACTTCAGCATTTTAAGGATATCTCCAAGCACAATGTGTCCTCGACCGGAATCACAGGCCGCTATTCCCACCGGTAGTTGGAAATTTTTTCCATTTTCGCTCGGATCTTTCACCGTTTCTTTATCGAAAAACACAAATCGTCTCCACTGTAAGAACGCTGCCATTTTCCAAGCAGTTCTTGTTTAGCAAAATCATGTGACTCACATCACGGTCACGTGACTAGTGTCAGGCTATTCTTGTTTTTTTGTTATTTATCTGTATTCGCAATAATATAAGGTTGGACATAACGAGACACAAATTCACTTAATAAAATGTATTTCAATATATATTGTAAATTAAATAACTAATGCGGTTTAAAATCAAAATACACACCAAACAGAAAATAATAAGAAAAAATGTATACATATTTGATTTTAATGTATACTTTCAAAAGTTATTAATATGGCCTAAAAGACATAGTATAACAAAAGTGTATTAACGATGTCCGATTCTTGAATGAACTGCTCTTGTGATTCGGATCTTTTGAATGAATCTCTAGAACCGGTTCACGAATAGGACTGATCTTAACCGGCTCATGTGTCAACCATAGACAGTAAAAGGTGCCAACAAAGCACTGAATGAATGCAAGTTGTCTAGTCTCTTTCATCGTGATGAGGCGAAAAGTAAGTTACTTTTATTGCAGAACTGTTTAATATAAAACATAAGCGCACATTTGAAGAAAGGTGGTTTAATAAATATTGTTTAGTTTTAAACACTATAATTGAAAAACTTAATAAACAGAAATATGCCGTACAACTTTTGGGTCTTTTTTTTTTTTTTTTTTTTGCATATGAAGATATAGATATGAAGATATATATTACAATGTTGCATATAAATGTTCACATTATTACAAACAAATAACAAATAATGAAAAGGGTACAGTTTACTTGTCTATGCTGATACTATTAGAAGTCCTGAGATATGTTTTGTTTCGTTTTACATTTGAAAGGGAAAAAGTGAAGTGACATTCAGCCAAGTATGGTGACCCATACTCAGAATTTGTGCTCTGCATTTAACCCATCCGAAATGCACACACACACTGTGAGCACACACCCGGAGCAGTGGGCAGCCATTTATGCTGCGGCGCCCGGGGAGCAGTTAGGGGTTCGATGCCTAGGGCACCTAAGTCGAGGTATTGAAGGTGGAGAGAGAGCTGTTCATGCACTCCCCCCACCCACAATTCCGTCCGGCCCGAAACTAGAACCCACAAACCTTCAATTGGGAGTCCAACCCTCTAACCATTAGGCCACGACTTCCCCTTTATATACCATATTGCAATATTGTTTAAATTAGTTGATAAAATGTAAAAAAAAAAAAACATCCTATCACTTCTATTTATATAATTTGAAACGTCCCAATTACAACCAGTAATTGAATAATATATGCTTTATCCTTTTCTATCCCATAATCATTAACATATATCATTATATCAGACCCACCCAGTTTTACAGCTGTATTAAGTTTTCTTGTAATTAAATTCTCGACATCAACCCAAAATATCTTTGTGTGAATATAATAAAAAAATTCACACGAATAGTCAATATTCAATTTAAAACGTTCCAATACATGTTTTACTGTATAAATTATATGTAATATTTTAAATAAAACTTACTTTACTTTGTTATTAACTAAGACTTTACCATTCTCCAAGCATTATGCCAATTTAAATCTCCAAATATTGATGACCAGAAAAATCTAGCTGGAGGATACATAACATAAATTTCTAATGTATTTATTTGGTATGCTGTTTTTTTTTTTTTTATATTGATATTTCCAGTAAATATTGTAATAGTTGTAGGCTATAGTCCAGATTAGGGTTATTACAGCATTTATTTTTAAGAAGGCACAATACTTGATTAGGTATAGCCTCCATTACAATCGCATATTATCTGGGTCTAAGTGGAATTTTAAATTTGTCTACATTTAATTTTGATCACTATTAATGAACTGACTAGCCAAAAATATATTATTTTCAAAAAATAGATTAAAAATGGGGATTTATGTTTATATAAAATGTCTCTGTTATTCCAAATAATACTTTGGCCGTTTTATAACATGCAATACATACAAGGAATGACGTAAAAGAATCACTGAATCGGTTCTTCGAAAATAAGTGTTCAAACGAATCTATCCGCAGAAATGAGTCGGGCTCCAGTCGCTGCCATCAAAAACTACAACTTGTCGCACAGCCGTTATGTTCCCCTATTTCACGTGGACCAATCAGATCCGTGTTTAGTTACACGACTGACCACTCGCGCGCACTGGTTGGCACGTGGACCAATCAGCGCTCTCCATTCAATAGTAAAGAGGCGGGACTTACGAGCATAGCGATTAGCGCTTCACTCGGCGAGCAGCGAGTTGTGTGGATCCAATGAAATCACGCCGCGTTCCGGGCCCAATGTGTTAGAACAAGCCGGTGACTGCAAGAGCAAAACCAAGCGACGCGGCGTGGTCAAAGAGCTTTGCTGATTAATGCGATCTTCCTGCTTTCTGTAGGACATTAGATATTAAGGTTCAACACAGAAAAGTTTTGGTTCATCATTAGGACAGGATAAGCGTCTCTAAATATTGTTGTTCAAGTGTCAAGAGGAATCTTCCAGTCAACAAGAGCCAATACAAAACTTGATCTCGCTAAAGGTAAGTGCCATGCCATTACTTTTTGTTGATGTAGATGTTTGGGCTCATCTAATTGGTTGAATATGTTCATAAATGTGTGTTTATTATCCTGGTACAGTAGAACATCTGCAAGACCACCAGCTGCATTTACTTACACATGTGAGCCTTTAAAAAGAAAGCGTTATGTTTTCTGCTCATCATTAAACTTTGACATGGTCATGATGCTCTTCTCATTAGGATCCAGCAGCCTCATTCACGCTTACGTCACACAGGCTGTGCAACTAGAAGTTTCCTCTTTGCATTTTTGTAGTAGCATTGGAAATGGTCTATCTAGGGAGAACTGTGACTGTAAAAATAATGCCAAATTGGATTTTAGAATACGTTTTTACTATGGTTTCCTTGTATTATTTTTGCTCCTTGGCTCTAGTGTCTAAGTTCTTGCAGGAAAGCTCTTGCAAGAGTGCTTCCTGGAGCCCCCCTCCATCTGTGTTTAAGGCAACAACCACAATATACAGTTGGTGGGGCCTCCAGGAACAGGTTTGTGATGCACATGTTCTCAAGCTTTGTCTCAGTGTTGTGGGTGGGATCACATCAAATCAGCATGTACCGATCTAGACCGGTCACTGCCGGTGGCCTCCACCTACACATCCATAAATGACATTCAGACACTTTTTCATATCAGGATGTAGTACTGTCAGTTTTAGTAATAGAGTATGACATGATGATTTTAGGGATCTTGCATGGTTTTGATATGCTTCCTGTTTTATGGACCCGTCACAGCTGCATTGTGACTTTTAGCCTACATGCTATTGAACCAGGCTTTGTTTCTTTCCTGCAGGTCACAATGAGGGAAAGGTTGTCATTATGGGCAGCTTTTTGCCTAATAGTAGCATTCCTGCCTTCTCAAACTGGTAAGCAGAACAATAATTGATATAGTCTTATATTTGCCCCATTTCCTTTGGTTGATGCCCATCAGGATGAATTGAAATCTATCAAGCTTGAATTATTTTTATGTTATGGTTTTCTTATTTGAAGCACAGAATTTCAGCTCTTACTGCCATTTTTGTTGCAGGATCAGTTGCTGTGATGTCTGTGGACTTGGGCAGTGAATGGATAAAAATTGCTTTAGTGAAACCCGGTGTGCCAATGGAGATTGTATTAAACAAGTACGTTTTAGAACCGTGTGTAAATTTTACACCTAAAATCCACAGATGTCACCTGATTTAGGTCTTTTAATATAGAATTTTTTTTTAAAGACAGTATTTTACCCTATTGTGACATTTAGCTTCTTTTTTTGTGCAGGGAGTCCCGACGGAAAACTCCAGTCGCAGTGTGCTTAAAAGAAAATGAGAGGCTTTTTGGAGACAGTGCTTTAGGAGTGGTAAGTCATTGTATGGCAATGCACATATATATGTGTATATATGTGGGAATGGCATCAGAATGAAGGCCGACCTGATTGCTTGGAAAAAAAATTTTTTTCATCACTATCCCTTTTTCTGGGAAGTTTATTACTTTCTATGAAATGTATTACTTTTTATATTAAATATTACACAGATTGTAATTGTGCTGCTTGATATTTTGTGGAAACGTTACAAAAAAAAAAATCCTGTCACTTTTGATGAATTTGATGCATATTTGCTGAATGGAAGTATTAATTCCTTACCCCAAATTTTGAATGAAAGTGTAAACCAGGTACATGGATTAAGGAATAAAATGGTCTGTTTTGATTTCATGCTGTGGAATTTCTAGTGGAAGAAATACACCCCTTCAAATTCTGTTTGTCTCTAACACCTTGTTGCAGCATATTTGACAAACTTTGACTCCAGCATATTTTAATTATGGCAGGCTGTAAAGAACCCCAAGGTGGTTTACAGATTCCTCCAGAGCATTTTGGGAAAGACCGCCGACAACCCACAGGTGGCACAGTATGAGAAACACTTCCCTGAACACCAGCTGCAGAGAGATGAGAAAAGAGGAACTGTGTTTTTCAAATCCTCCGAGTAAGTAATGGATCACCTGCAGGTGAATTTGCTGGAGCTGATGTGTTTTACATTAATGTGAATAATGAATCTTTTGTCATCCAGAGAGTTGCAGTACACTCCAGAGGAACTTTTGGGCATGATATTGAACTACTCTCGTGGTCTGGCTCAAGACTTCGCAGGTTTGATTTATAAGCAGTGTTTTGAACAAGTGTCTTGGTTTTTGCAGATTGGGAAATTTGGAAGCACCAATAACTTGATTTCTCCCTCACAGAGCAGCCCGTTAAAGATGCTGTGATCACAGTGCCAGTCTATTTTAATCAGGCAGAACGCAGGGCAGTCTTGCAGGCTGCCAGTATAGCAGGTCTAAAGGTCCTTCAGCTTATCAATGATAATACTGCCGTGGCTCTGAATTATGGAGTCTTTAGAAGGAAGGACATCAACTCTACTGCACAGGTACTTCTAAAAGAATTTGAGTGAATTAATTAATTTATTTGGTCAACATTGTGTCAGCCAATGGTGTGGGTGGGACTATCTGTTTGGCCACCCAGTGGCAGACTGGAAAACAAAAAATTGACACTTTCATCATTTTGGTGATGCAGAAATTAAGTGGGATTTTTTTTTTTTTTTTTTTTTTTAGAATATCATGTTTTATGATATGGGATCAGGCAGCACAACAGCCACGATTGTCATGTATCAGACGGTGAAGACCAAGGAATCTGGCACCCAGCCGCAGCTTCAGATCCGTGGAGTAGGGTCAGTCATGCTTGCCCCTTTTTCTCCACTTCTTTTTGGCCACTTGGGAGTGCATGTACATGTATATAATATTGTGTTGACTGACTAGAGATGTTTTTCTTTCAACGTTTAGGTTTGATAGAACACTCGGTGGCTTTGAGATGGAGCTGAGGCTCAGAGATCATCTTGCCAAGCTCTTTAACGAACAGAAGAAATCAAAGAAGGACGTGAGGGAGAATCTGCGTGCCATGGCCAAGCTCCTCAAAGAGGCCCAGAGACTGAAGACTGTGCTCAGTGCCAATGCTGAACATACGGCACAGGTATCTCAAACTCAAATAATTATCTTAGTTGGTCAAAATGCAGTTTTATCAGTTTGCAAAAATTAAGTAAAAATAATAATAGAATGCATACTATTATTGTGAGCCATTCATCCATCCATATGTTTCCTCTATGGTCTCTTTTTTTAAATGATAATATCATAACTCAATATTCTTGGTGAAACAACAGACTTCTCTGGTGTCATACACCAGACTTAAAACCCCCCACTTTCATACAATCAACTGCAAAATCACATTTTGATCAATGCCCAAAATTAAATGAACAAACCAATGTATAGAACAGATTTGCCAACTTTTATTTTGACAATTCATTTCACTCAGATGTGTCACAATTCAAAAGAAAATCTGTCACTGCTTCCCCTTCATTGTGACTTTAAATGTGTGAAATTGTCAGTAGAAATTTCTAGGTCACTATTCAAATGTAAGTAAATTTGTGAGCTTATCAGACGTTCTTGTTCTTGCTTCCACTGACGCACGACATGCTTGGTATCATTCTCAAATTTTGTTCCTGTTGAGGTCATGCAGCTTGAATGTTGAGTAACTATTTGGTTAGTTTTATTCAGAACATTATATTTGCCCACACTGGATGGCCTTGATTAGATGGATGATATCAAATATCTTTCCTTGACTGGGTGAGATTTGTTAGACCTTCATTATGTGTAAACACAAAAACAACACTAGAAAGATACACTCAGAGTTAAGTAATCTGTGCTGTGCCATTTCATTGGATTGTCATCTTCAACCAACTCTGGGTGGTTTCATGACCTGTTGACGTTCTTTCTCTCCAGATTGAAGGTCTGATGGATGACATAGACTTCAAGGCAAAAGTGACTCGCTCTGAGTTTGAGGCCCTCTGCGAGGATCTGTTTGACAGAGTGCCAGGGCCTGTAAAAGAAGCTTTAGCTGCTGCTGAAATGAGCATGGTGAGGAGCTAAATTGTATGGCATCTGCTTTATACAGGTTGTCTAAATAACTACGATTTAAAAAAATTATCTGAAATACCTTTGTTGTCCAACAGGATGAGATTGAACAGGTTATTTTGGTTGGAGGATCCACCAGGGTGCCCAAAGTGCAGGATGTGCTTCTTAAAGCTGTGGGAAAGTATGTTTTTCTGATTGGCTGTCAATGGGAAAAGATGCTTTTTAGGAACCGAGTGGTGTAATTACAACCTCAACCAGCAGGGGCAAACTGGGACGTGCAAACCAGCCAAATCTTGGTTTGCCCCCGTTGTCTAGTAGTAGTTTAGGTTTGGTTCCTCCTTTGAACAAAATCAGAAACATTCAAAGAACATCTAATGCAATTCCAACATCTTATACAATACGCATTAATTAACAAGTGAACAGATGTTACCAATAATTAATTGGTTTTACATGTCTCCAGAGAGGAACTGAGCAAGAATATCAATGCAGATGAAGCTGCAGCGATGGGTGCCGTCTATCAGGCCGCTGCGCTCAGCAAAGCCTTTAAAGTCAAGCCTTTCTTGGTCAGAGATGCAGCTTTGTTTCCCATACAGGTGAGAGGGTCAAGACAAAAACCTTGTTCTCTTTTCAAGAATTGGATTTGTATTAAGTTTTTACTCCATTCTAACCGAGAACACAGATGTTTAATTAACAGACAATTAATCTGCCTGTTTAATGGTCATACGACAGTGCTTAAGTTCTCATGTTTTCTGTCACCTTCATTAGGTCGAGTTCAGTCGTGAGACAGAGGAAGAGGATGGCATGAAGACCGTGAAGCACAACAAGCGCATCCTGTTTCAGAGAATGGCCCCGTATCCCCAGAGGAAAGTTATCACCTTTAATCGTTACACGGACGACTTTGTCTTCAACATCAACTATGGAGACCTCAGCTTCCTCAGTGAACAGGACCTGAAGTAAGTGACCAAGTTTGCTTTATGTTCCGTTTTATTTGTTTACACTTTTCACAAATATCAGGAACATAATCAAGATAATATCAAACCGATCTTTCTTTCTTGCTCAGAGTGTTTGGATCTCAGAATCTGACAACGGTGAAATTGTCTGGAGTGGGCAGCAGCTTCAAGAAACATTCAGATGCTGAATCTAAGGGCATCAAGGCCCATTTCAACATGGATGAAAGTGGAGTGCTAAATCTGGACCGGGTTAGTACTGGATTTTAGTTTGTAATGAATCGTGACATTAGGACATTTTTTCAACTATATCACTATGAAGTTTTACTATTCCAGTTTAAGGCAGAAAAACTGAATTCTTAACTTTTTAGGTGGAGTCAGTGTTTGAGACTGTTGTGGAGGAGCAAGAGGAGGAGTCCACGCTCACAAGTTAGTTTTGGAAATGCTTAACTATTTTGTACTTGCGTGTGCACACAAACAAGGGATGTAACGATTGACTCAACTCAAGATTCAATTCATGGAGTTTTAAGACAAATTATCAATTAAATTTTATTTTTTATTATTGTTTGGACAAAATGCTGCACATTTCTTTGTGAAATTCAAATATAACACTATATAATACTAAAATAGCACTTCCATATTATTGCTCGTCTGTTGGGTTTGATTGCTTCTATTGTCACTTTGGATAAAACAACAGCTAAATAACAAAATTTAAATATCATGTAAATAACAAAACTAAACTGAAATTTTTAAACAAGCCCCAATCAAATCTATAAATCTTGTCTGTGCTCTTTTCAAATGAGAGGCGACATTGCTTTTTAATCATGATCCAAACATGAGCAGTTTTAAATCTAAATTAGATTGAATAATTTCAAAATTTGTAGCAAGTGTGAAACTATAAAAAAAAAATATCTGAATGAAACCGACATATCAGTTCTGGCTGAACGAGATGCAGATTCACTCTCTTAAAGTTAGTGTGTCCTTGGTTTCCGCTGTTAACAAAGCAGCGCTGCACTTTTGAACTCAATATGCATTATAAAGAAAATACCATCTAAACTTTTCTGAAGACCGTAAGTTCCCCTTACACATTTATTCATATAAACTCCTTCCCAAAATTGAATCGCGATTTGGTTTTTTCATTTCAACCGATTTTGAATCGTCACATATTTTAATCGATTTTCAACCGGTTCGCGGTTATTCGTTACATCCCACACACGCACATACATTTTATATTATATATATCATATATTTTTATAATATAATGTGTGTGTGCATATCTACACAGAACTTGGAAACACCATTTCCAGCCTGTTTGGTGGTGGAAGCTCAGAGCCAAATGCAAATGTGACTGAACCAGTTACGGTAATTCTGCATAATGACTCTGACAGACATTTAAATTATTATTTATTAATTTATTTTTTTTTCAAATTTGTTTTTGACTTCATTTTTTATTTTTATATATATAACGGTTCAGGATGAGGAAGAAGTGATTCCAGAGGCTGGAAAAGACCAAGACCAGTCAGAGAAACAGGAAGAGTCTGCCCCGGAGAAATCCGAGGAGGGAAAAGAGGGAGAGCCTCAGGCAGAGGAGCAAAAAGACGACAAAGAAGATAAAGCGGAAACTCAGGTGAGATGATTCCCAGTTAATCACATTTTTGGAGAGGTGCAGAATGATTATAGAACCTCTGGGCTTTAATGAGACTCTAGTTCTGACCTGTTAATCTCAGGAGTGACTTTTGACTTTATACTGACTAGAGTGTCTTGTAGATTATTTTAAATTATTTCAGTGTACTGTAATATCTGATATATTGATCAATAATACAAATGATTCTTTATTAGTAGGAGTTCTTTCTTACTGACCATTGAAATTGTATTTTGCATTATTTATAATAAATAATATTAAACGGTTATTTTAATTTTAAGAGTTAGGGTTTTTACTGTTTTTACAATTACAGTGGGTTTAATTTGCTTTTTTCACTTCGACTATTAATGACCGGGTTCCCATGGTCCTGAAAAACCTGGAAATATCAGGACATTTAAATATTTGTAAGAGATAAATTGATTTTGCTAAAAAAATATTTACGGGTGCAAAATCAATTTTCTATCTTTTTTTTTTTTTTTTACCTTCCAGTCAGTCATGGACTTTCAAATGGGGGACAAACGTCAAGGTTTAATTGTAGTGACAAACTCCGTTGTATTGTGTCACCGACACTATATACAAGGTTCTGCCCCTCTTTAAAATTGTACCTGTTACAAAAACGTGAGAATGTGAATTATTAATCACTTACGTCAGCAAGGGGTCTGACTATATTTCTTAAACTGCAATTTGAACCATGTGTTATATTGCAGTTTCATATAAAGTTACCAGCCCCTCTCGAGTTACTCCTTTTCATTTAGTTCTTGAATCTGTCTAGAATTGAACTCTCACCTCCATCACACAGGGAGAGACCGAAGCCGAAAAGACTGAAGAGAAATCAGAAGCTGAGAAAGCGGAGGAGACCGAGGCGGAAAAGAAATCCAAAATACAGAAAAAGAGCAAAATCTCAGAAGACATCACAGTGGAGCTTGAGGTGAACGATGTTCTCGATCCCAGCACAGAGGACATGGAAGTGTCCAAAAAGAAGTAAGTGTCTCTTGCTTCTCAGAAGTAATTAACGTGGAGAATGAATTAACAGAGCGGGAAATGGGACAGACACTCTGTAGAACCTGAAGAATCTCTAAAGAATTCCCATGTGTTCCTCCCTCATATCAGGCTGCAGGACCTCACTGACCGCGATCTGGAGAAACAGGAAAGAGAAAAGACCCTGAACAGCCTGGAGGCTTTCATCTTTGAGACGCAGGTATAATGAAGCTCTGTGAGTCAGTGCTTGAGCAGTGACTCATAGATCCAGTGGTGTGACAAAGAAGCCTAAAAAGCTTTATTTGCAGAGCTATAGGTGAAATCTATAGTGGACTTAAGGCTGAATGATGATGGATTTTTTTTAATGTACAACACATTTTTTCCTTCTCTCGGTCTAGGATAAGATGTATCAGGATGAGTATCTGGCTGTTGTGACTGAGGAGGAGAAAAAGCAGATCACAGGCAAGCTGAGCGAGGCTTCTAGCTGGATGGATGAGGAGGGATACACTGCTGGCACTAAGGAGCTGAAGGAGAAGCTGTCTGACCTAAAAAAACTTTGTAAAGCCATGTTCTTCAGAGTGGAGGAGAGGAGGAAATGGCCTGACAGACTGGCAGCTCTCGACAGCATGCTCAACCACTCCACCATCTTCCTCAAGTGAGTGAGAGCTGCATCATGACTTCATCCCATTTCCTTTTTCTCTCTCTTAATATTTTTTTTTTTTTTTTATAAAAATTGAATTACAACTATTAAATGTATACGTAAATTAAGTTTTAAATTTATAAATAAGGCAAATATAAAAATATTGTAATTTATTAATTTAATACTTGTATTTTAAATAAATGTGGTGATAAATATATTTAATGAAACTTGTATTATATATTTTTTTTAAATATGTAAATATTTAATTAATTTTTTTTAATACATTTTATTACCTTTTATTACTTTTTATTTTTAAATAAGCAATGGATCTAAAACATTTTCAAATAATTCTTACAAAACTACATTTCTAAAAACATGTAAATATTTAATACGTTTATTAATTTCATTGCCTTTTATTTAGTCATATTCATTATATATATATATATATATATATATATATATATATATATATATATATATATATATATATATATATATATATATATATGTGTGTGTGTGTGTGTGTGTATATATATGTGTGTGTGTGTATATATATATGTGTGTGTGTATGTATATATATATATATATATATATAAAATATATATAATATATATATGTGTGTGTGTATGTATATATATATATATGTGTGTGTGTGTGTGTATATGTGTGTGTTTTAGGCCTATTTTATTTTTAAATTAATAGTTTTTTGTCTTTGTCCCTTCGTCTCTTGTAACTTCCGTGGGATGTTGTTCATAGGAGTGTTAGACTGATTCCTGAGGCAGACCAGATCTTCACGGAGGTTGAACTGAAGACGCTAGAGAGGGTCATCAATGAATCAATGGTATGCATTGCATTTCTTAACCCACATTCAGATTTCTTTCATCCTTCCTCATCAATTCTACACCGAAATCTCTTTTGACTCTCTCTACATTTTGTTTTTTTGTTTTTATTGCAGACTTGGAAGAATGAGACTGTTGCTGAACAAGAAAAACTGTCCCCAACAGAGAAACCGGTTCTGCTCTCGAAGGACATTGAAGCTAAGCGTTCCCTCTTGGAAAGGGAGGTCAACTACCTGCTGAACAAAGCAAAGTTTGCCAAACCAAAGCCTAAAGATAAGGCTAAAGACAAGAACACCACCTTTACAGAGAACAGCAAAGCTAACAACACCACTAACAGCACAGAAGAAGCGGAGAAGGTTATACCCCCTAAGAGCGATGATGGTGAGGCAGTGATTTTTTTTTTTTTAACCGTAGCATAACTTTATTGTATCAAATCAGTAGACCCCTAATATAGATTTAACAACTCTTCCTTTAGTTCCTTTTCCTGTTAATATGCAGTAAATCTGCTATTTGAATTGTGCTTTTAGCTGAAGAGGTGAAGCCGGCAGAGGAGCCTCCAACTGCTGAAGAAAAAGAAGAAACCATACTTGAACTAAATCCAGCAGAAAATACGGACACAGGTAATTCACAGTCGACATCAGTGTGGATGCAAAGTCATTTCAACATGCTCTGTGATCAAAAATAACAATCTATTAATTGAATGGCTTTATATAAATACATGTAATATGTTTTGTTTTTTTTGCAGAATCAACAGAGAGCAGTAAATCAGAAAAACACATAGCGGATGAATTATAACATCTGGAATTCTTTAAAGTTATTTTGTTATATTTATTGACTCTGTTAAGTGGTTAAAAAAAAATTATAAAAATCCCCGGCCCCCTGAGCAAATTGGAACATTTTGACACATTTCAGTAGTTTTAGTTCAGTGACCCTGAGCCAAATGAGAATACCAATCCCAACTTAAAGCTTTGTGCTTTTTCCATTTGTTTAATTTTGCTTCTTAATCCATAAATGAATGATCTTCTCCCTCTCAGAAATATGATATCTGTCTGTTTGAGTCACAAGGAAATCTAAATGGCATGCTTGACTAAAGTAAACATGCTGCTGTCCTTTGTGTGTGTAAATGCAGATCATTTTGAAATGGTCGTTTATTTCATGTCCTCTGACTCTAGACAACTTTGCTTTGCGTCCAGAAATGTACATTAAGGAAATGTGAAGTTCCTGCTGAATAGTTGCTTAGCAGTTTGTCACATCTTGTCAAAATCTTTTTTTTTTTTTTTCTGGTTCACCTTTTTCCATTACTGAAACAGCTGTTTGTATCTGTGAGCATCTTCTGTGTTAAACATCTGTATTTATGGACTTCAGTATGATTAGCATGCACTGCACTGACATCAAAAGATTTTCACACAAAGGTTTTTTTTTTTCTTTACTGGTTTTGTCTTTTACTTGTTTTCATGTGCAAGTCTGTGTGGAGAGAAAAATGTGGAAATGGGAAAAGATTGTTTGTAAACCATTAATAGTCTCTGTTTAGTGTTTTTTTTTTCTTTGCGCATTTTGGTTAGAATAAAGTTACTTTATTTTACTGTATTTAATATAATTTCTGGATTTAATTTAGTGTTTTTAAATAAAATAAAAAATAAAATCAATTATATATATATATATATATATAATTTAATGACAAACACCAAAATGAGTCAATGAAGTCTAGTTTACAACCATAAATTAATATTTCTTAGTGTTGTTTTAATTGTTCATGAAATTACAATAGCGAAATGCTTTTTTACAAGAGTGCCCTGCTACAAAAAAACAAAAATGCAGCTATATAAATGGAATATAGTTAAAATCATAATGAACATTGGCATGCAAATAATTATGTTGAATCAAATCCATTCAGTAGACTGTATAACTGTAAGGCACAGACCTATTTATAACTGGTTTTGTGACATTTTATGGCATCATCTACTCATAATCCCATTGCTGTCCTGTAAACCTTGGGCTCAACCAAACTACAGGTCTAGATGCAGAAGCCCTGTCTATGAGAACAACTTTCATGGTGATGAGACAACCATCTCAGTGAAGAAGAATGGGTTCTCTGTTTGAGAGCTGTCAGTGGAAGAAGCTTGATTTGTCTGCAGTGAACTTGTCCTTGCGGATCTTGTAGATGAGCGCCGCCAGCATGATGAAGCACAGGCCTCCGAATACCCCTGCTGCCACAGAGACGCCCACCACCACCTCATCCTGCTTCAGTTTCTTATACACTGTGCAAACACAGACACGCCAAATTGACCCATTAAAAAAGGAAATGACGACAACACGTTTAGAAGATATCTCATTTGCTTTTAAAGAACAGAAAACAAGTGCATACCTGTAGCAACAGGTGCAAACGGTTCTATGGGATTACAAAAAGAAAAAAAAATTCCCATGAGTTCAAACACACTGTATTATAATAAAAGTTAATATACATAAAGAAATAATGCATGTGCAAATGATATTAGAACATCTGTAAAGTTTATTTATCAGGGGTTCTGCAGGTTTAATGAAGGTAAAGTTTAAACCAAAATAGGTCCCTGTGGTCTCATAACTTCTAATAATAAATAAAAATTAAAACAACTTATTGTTTGAATATTTATGCTCCCAACCACTATAATAATGGAAATAACTTAGAAATTACTATACCTTCTGACCATAAAATGAAAAATAATAAAATAATTAATCAACAGTATTTTTGTCTAAAAATCATTTTGCAATGTTTTTTGCATCTCAAGTAAATGTATCTTGTTTATGTTTAGAAATTTGTGTTGGAAAAACAAAAAAAATCTGAAGAAGGTTTTTTGTTTTGTTTTTCAAGTGCATGCATGGCATTTATGAGATGAAGTCTTTCCGCTGTTATCTAACAGCTTTTTAAGACCAGCAGAAACCCTGGTTCATGCACATTTGAATGATTTCTCTCAAACAGCTGGTTGCTCTTACCGTCCACTTTGGTGATGACTGGCCCAGAGCTCACTGTGGCAACATCACTCACTGAGGTTCCCTGAGCTGACTGGACAGCCCTGCGCTTCCTTCCGGAAGTTGTGCAATTCTAATGCATGCATCATAAAATGCATTTAAATACACTTCAGTTAGTGTGTGAAGTATATATAGAGGTTTTTATTAGCCATGTTACAGATACGGTTGTGTTTATACCTGCCGTAAGGATCTACAGAAAGAGCTCTCGCAGAGCCTAGTGGCACAGTGCAGATAAAAGGTGGACACCGTCCTGTTTCTGTGCTCCACAAAGCGAAAAGTCTCGAACGAGAAGCGTGCCACCTGCTGTTCTCCATTCACACCCATTATGGTTTGTGGATCAAGGTTGCATCTGAGAATGACAGAGGATGTTGGGTACTAACAGATCTGGATTACGTAATCGGATTTCAAAAATTAAGCACTTAATTATAAAACACTTATCTTCAGACTACAGTTTCTATTGTTTCAATACAAATTTATTCATCAATATTCAACATACATAACAACAACAAAGAATGGAAAAATTTTTCTTTTAAAATATATTTATATATATTTTTTATATGCTGTCAAATTGCATTGCCTAAAATGTTTAATGCAATAGATTATGTTATATTAACTATAATTTTCGTCATGTTTGCAATCAGTTTGTATGTACACCCTGGATATAACGGAACTGTGGAATCACTTTTAGATGCATATTTGTATTTGAATCATCCTCTAGCAATCATATTTACTAAAGTTCAGATCAAAAGTGAAAATGAAACAAAGATTTATGTATTCACACATACCCGACAAACAGGTCAAATGATGTGTTGTTTCCTGGGTAAGGACTTGTGGTTGTATAGCATCGATCCAACAGAACATTGAACCTTTATGGGGAGAATTAAATTAACAAAGTGATATATCAGCTTAATAATAATTTTTATCATATCGTAGGCCACCTTATGATGAATATCATAATTCATAAGAGTCTCAAACTACCTCTCTGTGAGATTAGTTGCTCGGACTTCCACAAAAACCCTGGTTTTCAGCATGAGACCCGTTGGAGGCATGAAGAGACGAGTTGTATATGTGTAGTCCTTTGAGTCAGTGCAGAAAGACAGTTATGAACACATGCAGCTGGCAAGTTTCAATAACTCCCTCATGTTATTGTCAATAATGTGTTTTGCGAAACAGAGCCAAAGGAACATATGATACCTCAAAAAGAACCATTCTCAGAGTGCTGATGAAACTACCATTATTGTCTTTAATAGCCAAACTCACTCCAGATCTGCAGAACAACACAGGTTTGTGTGTGAATGATCCGTAATTCATTTAGACTGGACACATTTCACATATCAAGACATACAGCGGAAGCCAAAAGTCTGAGATCACTGAAAACACTTTTATTTAAACACTTTTTATTCATCAAATTTGTATTTTTGTAGAAGTTGGATGCAAGGAAGAACATCTGACCGTTTGTATAACATTCAGATCACAAAGTTGCTTATTTGATTAGTGAACTTAAAACATTTATTCTTAATTTCATGGTTTAAAATGACTTTTTTTTTTCTTTTTTCTTTTTTTTTCCATAAATCCCAGGTTTTTTAGTGCGGTCTCAGACTGTTGGACCTCACTGTTCAAGTTCACTCCACTCACACACTGATCTCCGTGTTGTTGACCAAGTACTGCAGTGGGTATCTACAGGAAAAGAGGTATTTCATCTCCTGCTTGTATGTGATGGTTCCAGCATTCAAGTCCTGAGTATTGACCGCTCCAGAGATGTTCACAGACTGAACACTAGAGAAGTCTGAGAACAGCCCAGATCCAATCTCTTGGGTGATCTGTTAGATTACACGAGATATACACCTTTAGAATATCAAAGAAACATATATACTGCAAGGCAACTTCAGATAAACCAGAAAGTTTACTGCAACAGAAATTGGGTTGGGATTGATTAATTAAGTATAACTTAAGTATTTTTTTATTTTTTCCATGGCAGAATAAAAGGAAAACAGACTATAAAAAGCATAAAAGTAACTAATTTAACAACATATACAATTTATAGTAGTTTCCCAAATATACATTGACAATAACGTTTAACCAAATAGCCTTCTATGTATGTATGCATGTGTGTGTGTGTGTATAATGTATTATTGTATAAAAGTATTATGATTTATTATGACACCTATTATTTTTATTACATTTGCTGAAACATGTCTCATACCGTTAGCTTATTGGAGCAGACAGATATGTACGGTTCAGTGATGTAGAACTGGAATTTCACTACAGGTGGGTCGACGGTCCAGTCAGCGGTTCCTCTGCACTCAGGTTTGCCGAACTGACCATTGAGAGCCACCAACGATTCGTTGTATCCATAGAAGTACATGGGGCACAGCAAAATCAGCAAATCCATCCTGTTTGTGCCACACACAACTGTGATATCAGAGCTGTCTGTAAAAAAAAATAAAAAAATATACAAATAAATAAAACAGTTGTCACAGTAACCTCTTATGAAGTTTATTGCTTGTAAATCTTTGGTATGGAAATATATGATGTTCTTTTTATGCTGCTAGGACATTTAAAACCACATGAACCATAACGAAAAGGAGGACACATCATTAAAATAATACTTCATGTTAAAGAGAGTACACTCCTCAAATTGCTGGGCGGTCTTGGTTTCCTTTGTGGTTCCAAAGGATATGAAAGGTGAGATCCTGAAGAGTGAATTAAGGATGTATAAAGAGGAAGAGGAGAAGAGGAGAGGACACATGAATGTGTGGACTGACCCGGGTTTCTGAATGTTGGGTGGGTGAGGCAGGGACTCTGAGCCTCTGACTGGAGAATCAGGACGAGCTGACACACTAGGAGGAACGGCCACATGATGCTCTGGCTGCAGGGAAAATCCCACGCATCATCACATTATCACCTTGACCTTGATTAACTCAAAAACACATTTAAAAGCAAAAACACCTACTTACAATCTGATCACGCAGGCTTTCTGTTCTGTGTTCAGGTTTCACCAACAAGCACTGAATGCAGCAATTCAGTTGAATCTAATGTCACTGCCAGGTCACACGTTTTTTAGATTTTGATGAAGGAGAGCGCAAACAAAGGACTTCTGACTCCTGTTTTAAACAACATAAAAATACATATATTAAATAGGTTGACTTTTTTCTAATACTTTATATTACTCATTTACATATTTATTTAAATACGATAATCTTGTACATTTTGATATAAACATGCAATATATATATATATATATATATATATATATATATATATATATATATATATATATATATATTTATCTTTACATTTCTTGTTATTTACATTATGATGGGCACCAAAAATTACATTATGTCAAGATTTCTGAGTGGTAATGGAACTACGGGGGGGGTTGTGAGTTTAATTAAAAGCGAATAATTAAATTATAAAAAAAGTAAAAATTAAAATAAATCATTTATAAATAACAACAATCAAGATAAAAAACAAACAAAATAATAATAATAATAATAATAATAATAATAATAATAATAATAATAATTTGTTTACCTACATGTTATGTGACCATTAACCAAATCAGAGATCAGTGAACTTAAAAATGTGATACGTATTACCTTAAAATCTGTCAGTGGAAAAAATGCAAATACATAACTAAATCAAATTTTACACAATTTGAAAATAAAAACATACAAAATAAATAAATAGCATCAATATTAGGACTTAAATTCAGACTAGAACTTAAATCATAAAGATGTATGTATTACCTTGGTCACCTTCTCTCTTTTTGCTGTCTTTCTCTCTGTGTTTGATGATGATATATCTATTTATACTGGCCCCTTTCTAGGAGTGAGGGAGGGCACCAAAAAAGAGACACCAGATGAGGAACACGAGGAGTTTTAAGAAGATCATTGTAAGTTCAGTATCAGGTAACATGTCTGGAATACTAAGAGATCTTGCTGCTCATATAGCATTAACTTGGCTTTTGCATAGAGTTATATTCTATAAATGCATTATATCACTGTGTATCAGGCTGCACTTAACTGTGTCATTATAACAAAGCAATAAGTAACAAAAATATGTCCTCTTGAAGACAAAAGATGGTCAAGTTATAAAACAGGACTTAATGAAACACATGGTCTATTCTACATTATGTCACACTAATAAAGTCTATTCTAACAGATTTATGGTTCATTTGTTGAAGAAAATGCCTGGTTATAAATTACATTTCTATAATAAAATTAAATGATTTATTTTTATTATAGAACAAAATAGTAATACAGTAAATAACTGGTTGAGAATAATTATATACGCATCTTCTTTTCTCAAAAGGACGATGAAATCCGGTCCAAAAATTAAATAGCCTGTATTCCAATTTCAGAGCTCTGAACTATTATATTTTATGTATTGAAAGAAACGAAGAGCATCATAATACCTTCCTAAAACAGACAATAAAAGCAGTATTAGTTGTCTAAACTATTCATGTGGATTTCATAAAATACACGCACATAAACTCTCAATATCCTTTTTTAGTTTATGTGGTTTCAGGTATGCAGTCTTCGTGAGAAAAAGATCTCGTCACCTCATCGTTTTCTAGAATTAGATATCACACCCATTCAGACAAAGCATGTCATCATCAAAGCATTATTTCAACAAAGAGAGCCCTTCTTAAAACTACACGGGAAAGGAACAATCATGATAATGAACGACCTTCTAAGACACTGTCCATCTGGTTCCCACTCACACTGGTTCATTTCTAAAGCTCTGAACCAGTCAACCTGGGCCCTAATTCAATATATATATATATATATATATATATATATATATACAGTTTTGTTCAAAATAATAGCAGTACAATGTGACTAACCAGAATAATCAAGGTTTTTAGTATATTTTTTATTGCTACGTGGCAAACAAGTTACCAGTAGGTTCAGTAGATTGTCAGAAAACAAACAAGACCCAGCATTCATGATATGCACGCTCTTAAGGCTGTGCAATTGGGCAATTAGTTGAAAGGGGTGTGTTCAAAAAAATAGCAGTGTCTACCTTTGACTGTACAAACTCAAAACTATTTTGTACAAACATTTTTTTTTTCTGGGATTTAGCAATCCTGTGAATCACTAAACTAATATTTAGTTGTACGACCACAGTTTTTTAAAACTGCTTGACATCTGTGTGGCATGGAGTCAACCAACTTGTGGCACCTCTCAGCTGTTATTCCACTCCATGATTCTTTAACAACATTCCACAATTCATTCACATTTCTTGGTTTTGCTTCAGAAACAGCATTTTTGATATCACCCCACAAGTTCTCAATTGGATTAAGGTCTGGAGATTGGGCTGGCCACTCCATAACATTAATTTTGTTGGTTTGGAACCAAGACTTTGCCCGTTTACTAGTGTGTTTTGGGTCATTGTCTTGTTGAAACAACCATTTCAAGGGCATGTCCTCTTCAGCATAGGGCAACATGACCTCTTCAAGTATTTTAACATATGCAAACTGATCCATGATCCCTGGTATGCGATAAATAGGCCCAACACCATAGTAGGAGAAACATGCCCATATCATGATGCTTTCACCTCCATGGTTCACTGTCTTCACTGTGTACTGTGGCTTGAATTCAGAGTTTGGGGGTCGTCTCACAAACTGCCTGTGGCCCTTGGACCCAAAAAGAACAATTTTACTCTCATCAGTCCACAAAATGTTCCTCCATTTCTCTTTAGGCCAGTTGATGTTTTCTTTGGCAAATTGTAACCTCTTCTGCACATGCCTTTTTTTTAACAGAGGGACTTTGCGGGGGATTCTTGAAAATAGATTAGCTTCACACAGACGTCTTCTAACTGTCACAGTACTTACAGGTAACTCCAGACTGTCTTTGATCATCCTGGAGGTGATCATTGGCTGAGCCTTTGCCATTCTGGTTATTCTTCTATCCATTTTGATGGTTGTCTTCCGTTTTCTTCCACGTCTCTCTGGTTTTGCTCTCCATTTTAAGGCATTGGAGATCATTTTAGCTGAACAGCCTATCATTTTTTGCACCTCTTTATAGGTTTTCCCCTCTCTAATCAACTTTTTAATCAAAGTACGCTGTTCTTCTGAACAATGTCTTGATCGACCCATTTTCCTCAGCTTTCAAATGCATGTTCAACAAGTGTTGGCTTCATCCTTAAATAGGGGCCACCTGATTCACACCTGTTTCTTCACAAAATTGTTGACCTCAGTGATTGAATGCCACACTGCTATTTTTTTGAACACACCCCTTTCAACTAATTCAACTAATTGCCCAATTGCACAGCCTTAAGAGCGTGCATATCATGAATGCTGGGTCTCATTTGTTTTCTGAGAATCTACTGAACCTACTGGTAACTTGTTTGCCACGTAGCAATAAAAAAATATACGAAAAACCTTGATTATTCTGGTTAGTCACATTGTACTGCTATTATTTTGAACAATACTGTATATATATATGAGTGATGCATAAATATCCTACATCTGCAGGACCTTGTTTAATGCTGTGGTAAACCACCAATCTATTCACTAATCAATTCAGATTCACTGAATTGTCATTTGATAAATAATATCATGAAAATATCCATAGGTTATTATATTCCTCAAGTAATTTACCCATTTGTATATACTTGGTTACTTGATGTGCACGATACACATTTATTCAAGGCCAAATGTCACAACATTGTCATGTTTCCTTACTCTCAGCACTCTCTGTCTGCCTGCAGGGACGTCATGATCAAATCATCTCCCTCTATGTCCCAGTAACACAAGCTGGGTGAAATCACAGGAAACAAATCATAAAATAAGTAACCAGAGAATTCTTCACCATTACTTTTAAGTAATCTGTTTTAAAGACATCCCTTACTAAAAATTAACCGTGGTTTTATGGTAACCATGTTTTTTGGCGTACTGATTACTGCTTGTATAACCACTGTTTTACTACAAATACCAAGGTTAATTTGTGTTTACCATGTTTAGTAACCATGGTTTTTGGTTTTAATTGTAGTAAAGCCATGGTTCATTTTCATAAGTTTTCTGAGTTAAATCTGCTCTGAAGTGGCTCTGTGCCTATAAAGTTGTTTGTAAAAACACAATAACACTCAAATATGCCAGCACTGACCCACCTCAGTCCCTAATTCAAAGGTGGATCAGAGGAGCATTATTAAGCTTTGTTGTTTTGGCAGAGACTATTTCATGAAGACTGAATGTAAGTACACATTAATGAATTCATATTGAAAATGTTTATTTAACAGTGGGCAATGTGAACTGACTAATCTGTAAAGAGGTTTAAAATGAAGCACTGGTGTTTTCTTTTATGTTTGATGGGTAAATCTATAATAAAGTCATAAATAATGAGTGTTTGTTTTGTTCATGTATCCTCCAATAATCGTGCAGCCTTCGTCTCTGTTGCTATGGTTACCTCCTCTGGCGAGTTCTGCTCGCGAGCCAAGCAGCGCACGTGTAAACGTTCGTAGATCCGACAACGTCGTTTAAAAACGCATTTCAACGAAAGCATACTTTGAATAAATAAATAATACTGTAATAAACCCGCCTTTCTCTAAATATTCGGCTTTATGTCGCCACTTTCGTTCGCGGCGTCATTTATGTCATAGTAATAAGCTACTCATTAAAAGGCAGGGAAGCTCTCAAATCTGCTTGTAGTTACCATTAACCAATGTATTTATTTGTGGTCAATGACAGGTTCGTTATGAAGACACATTCAGGCATAAGACATTTTTTTTTTCAATATGAATACAGTACAGCCATTTTTGTCAACAAGAAATCAATAAAACCCAAAGCCACTGTGTTTTCCTGCGGTAACTTGACTTTACAGCCACATGAGCTCACAGATGACGACCATATGCCATGATAGTACAGTACAAGTGTTCAGCCGTGCAAATACGATCAAACAGGAACACCTCAGGTGAATGTTGGTGTTACATATGGAAATCACTGTTTGTGCTCTTCAAGAGCTGCGTTTGCTCAATGTACCAGAGGTCCCTCGTGCGAATATCAAACAACAGTGGATGGTTTCGTCTTCCATCATTAGGGATAGAGTCCAGTCCGTCTTGTTTGTAACGTTACACTTTCACTTGGAGCTGGTGTATTTGGTCACGGCCTTTGTGCCCTCGGACACGGCGTGTTTGGCCAGCTCTCCCGGCAGGAGCAGGCGCACGGCCGTCTGGATCTCCCGGGATGTGATAGTAGAGCGCTTGTTGTAATGCGCCAGGCGCGAGGCTTCTCCCGCGATGCGCTCGAAGATGTCGTTAACGAACGAGTTCATAATGCCCATCGCCTTTGAAGAAATACCAGTGTCCGGGTGGACTTGTTTCAGTACTTTGTACACGTAAATGGCATAACTCTCTTTTCTGGTCTTACGCCTTTTCTTATCCCCCTTCTTCTGGGTCTTGGTGACAGCTTTTTTAGACCCCTTTTTGGGAGCGGGAGCTGATTTCGCAGGTTCAGGCATTGTGTCGGTTTTTCACAAAAGCTCAACTGTAACAGGATCGTTATGGTATGTAAACCTGCTGCGCAAAATTTTGCCCCTTATTTATAGAGTCGGCATGCAAATTAGAGCGAGCACAGTCTCGGTTTTGATAGGATGAATTTCTAACGTCACGGACTGAAATTCGAGCGACGATTGGTTTGTTGTTTTAGAGTGAAACCATCCAGTCAGAGCACACGTCCGGGTATAAATACCAATCCCTGCTTACATCATAAACGAAAGTACATTGGATCAGCTGTGTGAAACGGGATACTATTAGCTAAACAGGCGGTTCCTTTGTTGTCAAAACATGTCTGGAAGAGGTAAAACTGGTGGGAAAGCCCGCGCTAAGGCCAAGTCTCGTTCATCCAGAGCTGGACTTCAGTTTCCAGTCGGACGTGTACACAGATTATTACGCAAGGGAAATTACGCCGAGCGCGTAGGCGCAGGAGCCCCCGTGTATTTGGCCGCTGTCCTGGAATACCTAACGGCTGAGATCCTCGAGCTGGCAGGAAACGCCGCCCGTGACAATAAGAAAACAAGAATCATTCCCCGTCACCTGCAGCTGGCTGTCCGCAACGACGAGGAGCTCAACAAGCTTTTAGGCGGTGTTACCATCGCCCAGGGCGGAGTGCTTCCAAACATCCAGGCAGTGCTGCTGCCCAAGAAAACCGAGAAGCCAGCCAAGAGCAAGTAACGGGGTTTTGCGATCATGGACAATGACACAAACGCAGCTCCGCTAGTTTGAGTCCAAGTGATGTTATGTTCTCTACTTCACCTTATATTGTGTATGTTTTAATGAAGACGACAGCTGCATCTTGTAAACTTTGATTTATTTTTTGGTGTTGATAATTGTTCTTTTGGACAGACGTACTCCCTCACACAGGAAGAGATCTACACCATCACAATGCTTTATATAGCCTTGGGACTTTTAACCTGCCATCACGGTGGACTATCCTTACGGAGAAAAAAAAAACTCCATTTGTGAGGCGAATGTCCATTAGAATTCCATTGTATATGGACCAATGCTGGTTACACTTTATTTGTCATTGCTTTAAATTACATGCAAGTCATGTCTTTTATCTGCTGTTCAAGTGCTTATGTTTCAATAAATGTTAAGTGCAAGTGGAAGGCACAGAGAACCCTTGATTCATTGTTTTTCCTCCAAGTTGCATGACTTTTATGAACTGAATATTTAGACAGAAGTTAAAGTGTACATGAAGGGGTCCCCTCTCTTTATGGGTGACCATGCTGACATCACATGACATGCCACATAATCAATTAAATTTGCATAATTTTAACAACCAATATTCTGAACAAATGAGCCATTATTGTGCCAAAAAGCAAAAACCTTAAGAGAACGCAAAGAAAAAAAAAACCCAATAACAATAATTATAGCTGCAAGCAGCGATTTCCGGGTTTCAAGCACAATGGATGGTATGCAAAGGGTCTACTCTAGGCTAACCTGGATTTAAGGATGACAGTAAAACACATCCAAAACACAGACACTGAAATTAAATGATTAAATTAGTATATTAATTCTCAATAAGCATGCTTAAACACACACAGAGACAAAAACATATACAGACATACATGCACACACATTTTGCAGCAGATATAGATATTTGACATTAATGATAGGTGACAATACTTATTGCAAGCCTTCTCTTTTTAGGAGTTTATGTAATTTTCAGGTTTCACTGTAGTCATAATCAGGAATAATTGTAAAAATGTATTTCTGTATGAACAATATGGTAAATTGACTAAATGTGATTTTACATTTTAAATGTGATTTTATAATGTATTAAGCATGAATCCATCAAACCTATGAACAGTACAGTTTTAGTGCATTTAATGAGACCATTAGTTGTCTTTTGCTGCTATCAAGTGGTTATAAATGCAATTTCTCATACGACATTGTGTTTAACCTTTATAACTATTATGCTGTTATTTTTTGCTCAATTTCTCTTATATTTTGCATGCTTATTAAGAATGAAATTATGCATAATTTTACACAGTTTTGAGAAATATTGTGGGCTTCCTTTTAGGATTTTAGGCCTTTAGATACACAATGTAAAGAACATATGTTCAAATGGTCAACATTTTTTGATAATTATTGACCTAGAGTCTAGAGAATAGTACTGCACTGATTTTGAGTTTAAAAAAAAAACATGATTAGTTCATATAGTTTTTTAAAAATAATCTCAACTATTTAATGAACAGTTTGATTGATAGCAATGGTCCCAGAGACAAAGTTGTTAAGATTGGGGAGATCTTTCATATGATATCTAGTGTTTGTGTGAATATATGTACGTTCTACAATTTCAAGTAATTTTCTATATAAATCTTGTGTTTTTGAGGCCTTTTTTTATCCGTTATAGCACCACCTATGGTCCGATCTCCATGAATTCTTAGATGATGGTTAAGATTTTTCATGTTTTCACAAAGTATCAAAGTTGAGTAGAGTTTTTGTTTATGTTTTATAGTCTGTTGAGTATATTTGGCCATGCCCCTTTGCGAATATATTTGTAAAGATATGCAAATGTCCTCATAGAAACTTATGCCACTTTGGACAAAGACGCTGCATACCAATTTTCAAGCCAATAGTAACAATGGTTGTCTAGTTATAGCTGAATTAGTTATTATAGCGCCCCCAAGTGGCATACTTGCACAATTTGCAATTTGCAAAACTAGAATTATAAACTTTTGATCGTGCTGCCCCAACTATTGCATCGATGTAAAGTTTTTTAGTCTACGTTAAACGATTTACGAGCTATGGCCAAAATGTCTAAAATTGTAAATGTTTTGCGCTGTAGCGCCCCCCTTTGGTCTGTGCTATAATGGCTTTGTTGACTGCTATTTTTCTGACACCCACCAAATGGTGCCATTTATCATTCAGGATTAACAATATTATAGAATGAATAATTAACTAATTAGAAAAACAAAATAAACACTAAAGAGCCAGATAATGTAAACAAAATTTATTATAAGTTGCATTAGGGTTTGACGTCATGCTGAAGCCATTTTTAATTAGATATTTCACTCAACTCAAAGTGTAAACAGTTCAGCATTATACTTATACTATACTGTTTTATTGTACAAACATAACTCTTATTATATTACAGCCTTTATAAGTCCAATTACATGAAAATGTGTTCAAGGAATTCACATCCAGTGTGCTTAAGACTACTTTACTAAGTGTCTGTAGTTTAAGTACTTCAAAAACTTTGTAACAATTTGTTGTAATACTGGTTATTAACACAAGAGCTCAATAATCAAAATTACCAAAACTTATAACTTAAACATTTTTTCATACACAGCAAGGAAATTCTTCACCTTTGCACTTATTCAAGCCAAAAAATATATATTTCCTTTTCAAATCATAACGCTGCCTTTAAAAGACATAATGGTTTTCAGAAGTGCTTATTACATGATATATTACAATAAATGTAAAAGCGAATTAAACAATGTTATATAATTGTTTTGACAGAATTTGTCATAACATAATTTCCATTTTTCTCTAACTTTAAACCATTTTCTCTGCGTACCCTTCTGTTTTCATGTCATTCAGCCCCAAGTCTTCATTCTGCTCAAAGGTCCTGGTGTACTTCTCAATCTTCATTTCTGGATCTGGATCTGGTGCATAAACATTCTGCAAAAAAGGTGTGAATGGTTAGCCTTCAGATAAAAACAACAACATACATATTTTGAAATATTTAATATCAAACAGATTCAAAACAAATATTACACTTAACCATGAGTTATTAAAATAAGATCCTTTAAATAAAGTAAAAAACAAAAAAACCTTCTTCCTAGCTCACCTGAAGATAACTATTTCCCGCGGCATCATCCAGGATAATGTGCACATCCATTTCCCCTGCCATTATCTAAGAAGCATTTTGTAAATACAACACATCAAGATTCCAGAAAAATGTAATAAATAAAAAATAAAGTATACAAAAATGTATCTACAATCTTCAGTAGTTTTATTTTAATTTTTTTTAATTATACCATATTGAGAATATTGTCATTGCTTTTAACAGAAAGGAACATTAACCGAAATGTAATAGATTTCAAACCTTGTCAATCTTTTGCCCAAAGAGTTCCAGTTTCTCAGCTCTATCTGCTGTAGAGCTGTCTCCACACATGAAGGGGTTTTTTGAAACAATCTAAAATAAGCATAAAAGCATTTTTTAAAAAGCATAAAAGGATCTGTTTGTTGAAAACAACAAACACTGTTAGCTGGGCTTTAGTTCCTACCAGGTCTTTGATGTCCTTGAGAAGTCCTTCCAGCGTAGTGAACTTCCCTCCGAGAGCTGCCATCCCCAACTCAAACTCCAGCTCAGGAATTAACACGCTACACGTCTCTGACTGAAACACACGTACATGTATTAATAACGATACTTATGACAAGTTTTTGTTTCCAAAAAAGAAAAAGAAAAAAGCATGAATCCACCTTCAGCAGGTCTCTGGACATATCTGAAGCGTCGGTTAAGTGGAGTGTTATTCTGGTTCCCAGCTCTTCTGTGGCTCCTCCAGATTTCACCTATTTAATGATGTCATTCGAAAACAATACATAAGGAAACAGCAAAAAATGTATATCTAAACTAAACAGTAGTATAATTCTGAAGTATAGTTCATTATTCCCACCTCATTGGTGCGATGTCCACAGCTGTCACAATTAGTGGCCATTATAATGACCTCTTTAAAGTGTGGAATTTCTGCAGTTGGGTTAAGGGGCCTACTTTCTTTAAATAATGACAACAGTTTCACAACCATTTCTCTATGCAGCATTTTTATACAGAGTTATTTCCACTAATGTTTATATGTATCATACAAAATTTTCCACTGCTAATTTTCGACACACCTAAAATAAACTGGTAAAGCAGGATATATAAATATATCATTTTCTAGCATACTTTAAAGGATACGAACAAGCTTCATGTTTGTATTGGCTGGGGCGTTGCATTCTGGGCAGTTAGTGTTGAACACTAATACCTCATTTCTCATTGCATCTAGATCATTGCCAGGCTTTTCGGCATTTTCTTCTTCCTCTGCCTTTAAAAGAGAAGAAAAAGTTCAAGAGACTGAGATCTTGCCGTTCTCCACACACAGCTGATGCTGTAGCAGCATCTCACCTCTATTCCCAGTGCAGCGTTGTGTTCAGGCGTCCTTTTGTAATGTGTGTCAGTGAGAGCCATGTCTTTCTGAGGCGCAAATGGGTTCTCAATAAAACTGTTCCCTGATGGATCATCAATAATCTGTTGATAGAAATCTAATTAGTTATTAGTTAGTTCTAACTTGATAATAAACTAGCAACAGTGTTTATTCTTTAGTCAGTTGCGTTGAATCTTTCTGCAGTTTACTATCTGCAAGACTTACTAATGTGAATTCCTCTTCTACTTCTTTAAGTCTTTTCAACTTCTGGATGAATTCCTCTATTTTTTCAGCTACAGCTGGATCTGTTGACTGAAATGTAGAAAGGAACAGATTCACATAAACAGAGCTCTACTCATCTATTATTTCAAGTTTTGATATTTTATTTTAAAAAAAAAGTTATTTGAAACAGTAAAGCAGACTCCATACTTACATTTAAAATGTTTCCAATGTATTTGAAAACACTTTTGTATTTTTTTAATTGGATAGATAACACCAAAATTAAACTGATCTTTAACCAGTATACACAAATAATGTATGCTCTTGCATCATAAATTATAGGTTTCTGTCATAACACACATGATCTCAAATTTGTGAAACTCATTGAAACACACACCTTTCTAACAGGCTGGTCTTGTTCTAAACCCGCCACTGCTCTGTCCAGAAGGCCCTCGATTGTTGACAAAGCTAAACAATCAGAAAGAAGACACAATTATTGATCAAACCACTTTTATTAAACAAGGAACTTTCCAAAATATTATTCTGACTTGGACTTTAGTTAGAGGTCAAAGTGGAAAAACTTACAGCCCTTCTGTGTGAAAGCAGGAATTTCGAAATCAAGTTGTGGAATTCTGGTGGACGCACTGTCAGACCTCACAACTTCTCGGTTCATGTCCTGCACAAACATTTTTTTTAGCTTATTCCTGAAAGCAACTTAGAATGTGGCAACATGACAAATGATCAGATAATACATTTTCAGTCCATCCAGAATTTTGCGATCTCGATCACGTGACACTGATATACACAGCGCTGAGAGATACAGTGTGAAGAAAGCAGACGAATTCGCAACAGAATCAACATCTCCGTTTAATCTTGTGAGAAGTATTCAAATTCGGCGCAGACTTCTGTTAAAGCTACGAGATATCAGAACAAACACCATTGATGTGGAAACAAGGAAAAACACACAACTTTTCCCAGCACTTCAAAGCTTTAAGCATTACCGAATTTGAAAGTTATTTTTTAATGTGACGATATTTATTCATCCTTCATAGGTTTCCCCATGTATAAAACTAAAAGTTTCATGATGTAGGAAAGCAAACAATTGTTTAAAAATATATTAAATTACCACTTGTAGATGGCTGCAGAGAAGTACTCATAAGCCATTTCCACTCCCTAACATATTATATATATATATATATATATATATATATATATATATATATATATATATATATATATATATATATATTATGAATGACAGTAATAAAAGTACATTTCATCAGATGTAATATATTTATTACATGTGTAAGAGGTCTGACGTCATTCTAATAAATGTCTATTTGACATCTGATAGGAAACATCTTAGAGACGTACTGCAGATGAACAAGCACTCTTACAAAAACATCTTGCATATATGTAAATGCAGACTTTATATGTCTCCAATGGAGAGTGCTTTACTGTCAGGTGTAGGTGGTGCCACCTTCTGTAGTTCAATGGCACTGGTGCTGGTGTCGTCAAACGTTTAGTCTGTCTGGAGCCATACATTTTAACTGATAAACAATAAGAAATGCCGCAAATATCACCGCGAATTTTGAGAAATGGCGCAGCAAAATCATCCATTTTAGGCCGCAAAAAAAAAAAAAAAAAAAAATCCGCGAAATCCTGGAGGGACTGAATACAGCATCTACCACACTTTAACAGTGATGCATACCTCTTTGGTCTTCACTTGTAAGGTGTACAGCACACCCTGCTCTTGTATCCGACCAGCAGACTGGATTTCTGTGTTGGTCGAGTTACAGTGTGGACACGAGAAAGAGCTGATGATGATTTCTTTGAAGAAAGGGATCTTAGTAAACAGTAGACGAGTACTTCCCTAGACAAAACATAAGATTGACATTGTTTTACGAGTTTAGAAATATATATGTATGACTTTAATAATAATATTTGGAAATTTACATTTTCATAACAGTTCATGCACAAACTCTCGATCACTGTAGTTTGCTGATCTTCATCTTCTGCATTAATGTCCTTAAAAACCCCGCCGCGAACTCGTTCCTCCTCAATAACTGACATCCCGTCAGGTAACGTTACTGTAGATGAAAAATACTGACACTCTCTGGTTCACTGGTAGAAGCGGTTAGTTGAGTGGCGTTCTGATAGAAGGTTCCAGCTGCTTTCGCACGTTTTTTTGTGTAACGTCCTCACGCGCGCTTGAATCACCCCCGGGTCAGATCAGCTTCGCAAAACCTGTCAAAATAAAAGTCTCGACTAAACATCTGACTAGTGCATCAAGGTGCTTTTTGCGTTAGGTTTATTAGTTTCATCAGAGTTTCATGTATCTCATTTCATATGCCTATATTTATAATACATTAAAATACAGTACAGCAACAACGGTAACTTAACAAAGCGAGTAGTTAAACAAAATGGCAGTATGAACCTCATATATTATATGGCTTTTTTTTACAGTGCCCTATATATACAGCATATAATGCAAAAAGTAGGTATGTGCATTCGCATACTCAAAATAACCACTGACAAAAACTATAATATGTGCAATATTTGAAGTAATTTCCTGTCGTCGTTTGTTTTTAATCAGCAGCCACTAGATGGCGCTCCCTCAGCTTGAGTTTACTTGTAAACTCCGTTAATACATAAATTCTTTATTCTCAGTGATAACAACCACAATGTAAACAATCACATCTGACATTAATTAAAACAAGGCTTTCAGGATTTTACATTGATCTTACTACATAATTCCTGTGAAAAAAATTAAGTTGAAACTTGTGGTGAACTACAGTATGAGAATCTTCTTGGCCCTCAGCATCTCATATGAGTAATATGACATATCATACATTGTCCTTGATGGCCTGTACTAGCTAGAAAATATCACAGCTTTATATTTTACACATAATGAACCAGTATTGTGTAAAACTGGCCCTTGGTGCCTGAACAAAACTCCTTATTATTATAAAATAGGCTAGTATGCTTTATAATGTACCTAATGAAAAGAAAGAAATTAACAGGTTTATCCATTACACAGTAACATCTGTATTAATACTCAGTTGTGTTAGCTACATTACTGCCGGTCTGATGTGAACACTATTTAGGTTGTGTGTATCAAAATGAGGAAGTTTTTTTTTTTTTTTTTGCCCACACAGTTGGAGTGGTCATTGGTTATTGTGAAATTTGATCACATGATTTTATTCCCCCCTCACAAACCTAATAAAGACCTTCCTGTTCCTTCCGAGATTTTTAGCATCTTTGTGTAATCATGTCAGAGAGTGATGACACTTTTTGTGATGCTGCCATGTGTGCTGTCATAGAGATGCTAAAAATAATTTTAATTTGATCATAGAACATGATTAGATGGTAATGTTACTATCAGTAAATAAATTGTTTCTATGTTTTATTGTAATTTTTTTTTTAAATGTAACAAATAAAAATCATTATTTCCTGGGTTAAATTAGAGACTTGATGATTCATCATAACTGGAAGAAGATATTTTATTCATGATCTGTAGGAGGGGAGTTATTACAATGAAACTTCAGCAGACCTTCTCTTCTGACATTTTTTTCTCTCTCTCTCTCATTCAAATTGTAAATTATTGATAGTGTGTCGGTTGCTCCCCCTTGCCTGTTTGTAAATTTGTAAGTTTGAAAAATGTATTATATTATATACATCATCAAAGAACTTAATAACTTGAAGAACTCAATAGGTCAAAAGGTGGCGAGAGTAATTTTGCTAAAAGAGAAACAAAGACCAGCCGAGTTGCCCCTGAAACCTCAACCTTCACACATAAAGTTGCACATTGGAAAAAAAGCTGTGACATTTCATGATGTCATGGAAGCCGCTCTCTTTTAAAGAGTCTAAGCAGAGGAAGTGAGCTGCAGAGTTCAAGAGCCGCAGTATGGAGATCAAAACCGTCTTAATTATTCACACTCTGATGTTGATCGTAGGAGGTAAGACAAACTTATGTCTTATTTACACTGGTTTAAACTACATCTCTGACTATTAAAGTAGGGTTGTGGTTGACTAGTTTGTGAATATATTTACCTGATACCTTTAGGTATAGATATTTTTTATGGGTAGTTATGTTTGGGTAGGTTACATCATAAGAGAAGGTTTCAGTTGTATCTCAGTGCATTTAACTTATGATAGCATATGATAGATTTTTATGATATGATTTAGACTTTTTTTCAACTCATTTTGTTATTCTTATTGGATTGGCTGAACTATATAACTTAAGTTTATATGCTGTGTACATATACTAAAGTGGTAACCTGCAATTGCTCCTTCAAAGAGCTATTTATACCTTATTCAACTTATAAAATGTACTTTTGTTGGCACAAATTAATGTATTAAGGTTGATTCAGCAATATTAATAACTGTTTTGGCTTGAATAAGACCAATTCATTTAGTTGTTACTATTTTTAAGTTACCATTTTTTCCAGTGTTAGTTATAGCTCACCTTCTCGTTATAGAAACAGGAACATATTCTTGCAAAGATGCATACAGTATCAACACAGTAGAGGACGAGAAGCTTTTCAATAATCTAAATAAGTCTAAATAAGGAAAGAGAGTATCAGTGAATACATTGCACAAATTGAAACAATTTGCAATATTCTATTAAATTAAATTCAAACGTGAATAACAGAAAAACAAATCAACTAAATAAAATTAAGCATTGTACTAATACTCCCACATACAAATTCACATGAGACAATAGGCATTACGGTCATTTTACATATGACAAAAAAACACATCACACCCCCATGTAGGCTGATTATATGTGTACACCTCTGTAACATTATAAGACCACTGTTTCCTGTTCCAGCACGAGAATGTCGTTTTACGTGTCACATCGGCAAGTTTTCTCTCACTGCAAGAACAAACCACACAAGAAAATAAAAGACCACTTACAGCAGTCACTATTTCTTTCTACTGCAAAGAGTGGCCCACTCTCACTTTCAGCCACAGCTCCTAAAAGCTGCAAGACACAAATGAGTCAGAGCAGAGCAGAACAGAACAGAGCGTAGGGTGTCTGTCGTCTTATCTGCCCTAACCAACCTACTGTTCTTCCATTCAACTAGCCTACACTTTACTGTATTTAGCATTCATTACTGTTTTAAGCTGTCTGATTCAAAGAGGAATGCCAATTATGTGAGAAGCTTTGTTAAAACATGATGCTACTGACTTACTTCTCTTCATTCTGAACAGGCATAAGAAAATGTCTGGCAACAGAGCGTCTTCTAGTGGCAGAAGGAGAAACGCTAGTATTGAGATGCTCTCGAAAAAACTTAAGTGATAATGGACACATGGAGTGGAGGAATCCACAAGGCCTTCTTTTGTTCTTCAACAATGTAAAAGGTGAGGGCGAGAACACCGTGTATCGATGAATGCATTTCAAACACTTATGTTATGAAGCTATTTGCATTTCCTCTTTATTGTGTCTCATTAAACATTCAAAATGTATTTCATGTTCCCTTGCAGGTCTAAGAGACTCAAGGAGCAGTATTTCTAATATAAACAGCTCTGAATATACATTACACATTGCTAATGTTACCTTTAAAGATGAAGGGATTTACAAATGTCTACTGTATGAAAATGAAGTCGTTCCAAAAACATTTAAAGTAAAAGTATTCGGTAAGGTATATATTTACTTCTCAACTTTTACAAAAACATGCATAAAATATGGATATTAAATATGAATATGAACTCTATTTGTTTGGATCGCAGGAATTCCAAAAATAGAAATGGCAGAGGATAAAGATAAAACAACCATCAAGTGTTCAGCGGCAGCGAATGGCCCCCCACCTGAACTCTCATGGAAAATCAGTGGGGTTGAAATCGAAGGTAAGTTACGAGAAGTGTCAGAGTGGGCAGACAGGTATACATGCATACTTACACACATAACTTGTGTGTGTGTGTGTGTGTGAGAGAGAGAGAGAGTGGAGTTGATCAGATAAAGGCTTGGTGACCATGACTTTAAAGATTTGATATATTACTGACAGACATAACAGACATAACAGTTATACTGAAAAACAAAGTTCCCTTGACTTCTGACATTTCTGTCACTGAGAAACGAATACCTCGTGAAAATAGAGGAAACACAGTTTTCTGAAATGGGTCAGCTAAGGACAAATTCAAACAATAGTACTATCAATAGTAAATCTAGGGGGTTTCTCGGACTGTTTGAATTATAAATCATAATAATAAATCATAGATTACTGAATATATACGCCTGTTTTGTCCTAACAGCTCTACCCAATACCTTACGGGAGGAAAGATCCAACAGGTCACTGGCAGTTAGCCTCTTAACAGTCAAAACTCATATCAGGAAAGCAACGGTGATGTGCCTGGCAAAACATACAGCTCTCCCAAGAAAACTGATGAGTGTCATCATTATTGAAAATCACTGTAAGTATACACAAATAGTAGGCTACATATAACCAACTGCAGGAATAGCAGATACCACTAACTATAATTAATATTTGAACTAACTACCACTGATGTTCCAAGCATGTGACCATACATGCCACAAGCCAGTATAAGAAAAGGGAACTGAAAGATTTGGCAAGGAAAGTTCGCCTACACTTAAAGAGTATTTGGAAGTTTCAGTGAATGTGTGGTTCACATTAGAGTGGTCAGTCACATGATGTCAGGGAAGTCAACTTTTTCTTTGAACAAAACAACTGTGGTCCCCATCCAGAACAGATGCACTTAATATGTATAATATAACAAACACTAAACCAGATTATTATAACTAAAAAGTCAAACCGTTTGCTGTTGGGATTTCAGAGTAATTAAATGTTTGTTTTTTTTGTTTTTTTTTTGCATAGCTGTTACAGCCTCCACGACAAGTTACTCCAGTACTAGAGATGAGCTAAAAACTGACCTAATGATCACAACCACTTCTGCTCCTGTGTTTAGCGGTACAGGTGGGTGTTTCAATTCATTTCATGTCTCAGTAGAGGTCATTTCATTTCTTAATTACACTAAATAAACTAGCTATCTCAAAAGAGTCTTACATACAAATGAAAGAAGAATCGCATTTTCTACAATGGTTTCACATAATACTGCAGAATGGAAATAGATTTGCTCTTTGTATCACTCTGCCTCCATCTTCTGGTAGCTTTTGCAGACTGCACACAGTCGTTTCAAGGCATTTGAGTTTTTTTCCGGTTCATGGTCATTCTGCATCTTTTCTTTTCTGTTTTAATTTGATATCTTAGCAACTGTTTAACAAAAACACCATCTGATTACAGCACACGTGGAACTGTCGTCAATTTCAGAAAGTACTGAAGTGTTCCCAACAAGAGACAGCACTACCTCAAACACCATACAAGGTATACATATGCGAATGTGCATGATTAAATACTTATTTCCAGTATTTCCATTTCACCTAAAACTTAGTATTTGTTTTTATAAGACACGTTCAGTGTGTGTTCTCTGATTTGCTTTGCAATCTCTTTTAGTAGAGGAATATTCCACAGCAACAAATATAAGCTTGACAAGTAAGTGTTTTAAAATTGCATTGTTTAATATTTAACATAATATACGGGACATAAAATATCATTAATCTTGCTTATTTTACATAGTGAAGTTGATCTGAGATCTATCTTTGCATTTCAGCACACAACATAAACTCTTCAAGCTCACCTGTTGAATCCCTGACCACAAATGACACCGGCTCACAAGGTGTGAAGCTCACGAAAAACAAAATGCTTATGAACAAACCAGAAAAACTCATTTCTATATTGTGCGCACATAAATGTCTAAATGACAATCAAAGCAACATGTGAAGGACATGAATTAATGATTGTAGTGTTAATTTGTGTATTTGCAGTTTTTGATGAACAACAAGGTCTGAATGAAGGCTCACCACTGTTGATCCTGCTGGTCACAAGCCTTGTCATATGTTTGCTTACTGTAGTCTCCTTCTTATTGTTCAGAATGCGAAAGGCACAATTAGCCTGGAAAAAAGGTAATATAAGATTTTTTTTATATTTATACTTTATACCAAACTATTCTGGAGTTTAGCTGAGATTTAATTCTGGATTTAATTTTTCATTTTAATCTGATGTTATAACAGAGAATGAAGAATCAAACCAGTCTGTGGAAAGCAGCATATCAAAATACAGTCATGAAGAAAAGCAGTCCCAGGAAGGGAGTAAATCAGGTATAACCGCTGAAACCACCTAATCTTGTAGTTCAAACACATAAGCTTTTGTGTCTTTACAAATATTAATATTTGGTGTTTGACTTGATTTTCTGTCTAGGCTTTTGGAACTCAAATTTCACAGAATACAAATTGGAAGAACCGCCACAGAATACAGCAAATTCAGTAGCTACAGTTGATGTGATCTCTGAAACACAAGACAGCTCAACAGCAGCTTGTAACAAACTTGACCTAGCTTGTATCAAGGAGACTGAACTTTAGAGGAACATTCAGCAGGTTCTGAATCCTCATAAGAGACTGAACTGATTTTGCAGTTCTGTTATGAACAATGGTGCTCACTAAAAGATGATGAATATAGCTACCAATTTTTGTATATACAGTTTTTACACATCAGTCACTGCTGGTTTACATTTTTTTTTACTGATTGTAAAAAGGAGTTTTTTATGTGTGCTTTATTGCAATGTGTTTACAGTTTAATAACTTTGAAGTGTTCCCTTGATAATATCATTATATCACAAATGTGTCTTTTTAACCTGAAATTGTTGCTGCTTGCCCTTTTTTGCCTACTGATATTCAAAAGTCATTGTGCCTTTTATATATATATATATATTGCGGAAAATTAAATGAACTATTTTATGTAACGTGTGGATGTTATGCCTGGTATAAAAAAATACTAATGTTAATTAAGATTTAAACCAAGCGCACTTTTCGGATGTCACATCCTCGTCAATATTGTTTTGAGCTTAACGAAAATGCATATGGTCTTTAAATGTCACACTTATGTGACATTTGTCTTTAGTGACTTTCATCAAATGTTGTGGACATATTTTCTACTTCCTTCTACTACCTCTATGGCCATTCGTATTCTGTGTGTATATCGCCCCCTGCTGGGCGTTTGTGCAATCATAGTTTATGTCCTGGTTCGTTCTTTTTCCTTTACTTAGAAATTTAGCGTTTTCTAATGTCTTACCCCGCTAACAGGATAAATAATAATAATAATATAAAATAATAAGAAGAAAAATACTCTGCCTCAAAGATTTAAAACGGCGCTGCGTGATAAACACCTCGTGCTTCAACACAAAGCTCTTTATGATGCACATTGGAGAAGAGTATTATCACCTCATTCTATTTTTATTTTTATTATTATTATATTTCAACTTCATTTATATGTATTGTAAAATACCGAAAACATTTTCGACCTGTATGGTATATCTTTCAAGTAATGATATTATTCACTAGGCAAGACCTTACAGTTCCAAAGCAATGTCACTGAGCTCTTTGAGCTAACACAGTTGTTGTTTTCAATTTGTATGTGCTTGTCATGGTGTAATCTACTAAGCGACGGTTTGATCTATTTTCATCAAACATTTCTGTTTTGCTGTCTCATCGACGCATTTCCAGTGAATGTGCAGGCTGATTTCATTCACGATTCACATCATGGATAGGAAAAACTGTTCCGCATAGACAACGGTTTCCAAGTAGGTTTGCGGCAAACCCGAGGGGGGTGGTTTGGATTTTTTTTAACCAGTTATATCCTTGGTTCTCCTGGTGGGCGTGGGTAAACGAAATATTCGTGTTTACATTGGTTCTTACCGGTTGATGTTTGAGTGATCTGAAATTTCATTGGCTCGGCCACCGGTAATATATAGTGTTCTAGAACGTTCGACCGGTCTCTCTTCATAGCAAGGCAAGGCAGTTTGTCGCCATTCCATCTCTCCAGCCGGCGTCTTCACCCATCTCAGTAATTTCCAACTTGGTAAGGTGTCCGGTCTATTTCTTTATAATCTCATATTGAATACTTGTTTCTATGCTTTCATGTAGTAGATCACTACTTCATTAATTACAAAGATGGCAGATTTTTTTCTCCTTTTTTACATGTGGAATATTTTCCGTATTTTCTGATTCTGTTGTTTGATATTTTACTAAGTTATATTTTTACCATCACATTTTTTCCCTTTCCCCTTTTTTTATATTTATCTTTATTATTATTATTACTTTTTTTTTTTGGATCAACTCAAAGATTAAACCTCCTATTATAGCCACTAACGTTAAGTTTTAGTCAAAATGCCCGATAGAACAATACGTTAAATTCAAACCGCAACCGGCACCTCGTGATCTTGTCACGCGCCTCACCCGACCTTAAGCGTTGATCATTTGCTATTGGTCACACAATATTGCTTGGTTTTATTTTTCCAAAATGTACACAGACATGTTTGGCACAACAATAGAAACGTTTAGAAAAGTTGAATTTAAGACCGATTTCGATCAGTCTGATTTTGAATTCACCGTAGAATCTTCTAGATGCTCGATCCACGTGGTTTGACGCACATCCACACGTGCTCCAGGGCTTGGTGTAATGTGTTTACACAACTGTCTATAGGCTAGTTAATGAAAGCGTTCCATGATCGCTTTCCTTTTTGTTTTCCAGTGTACAGCATTAAACTCATTGTGTAATTTCCCCTTTTATTTTTATTTTTTTTAGAAACAATGTCCAAGGGACCAGCTGTTGGTATTGATCTCGGGACCACCTACTCCTGTGTAGGTGTTTTCCAACATGGAAAAGTTGAAATCATCGCTAATGACCAAGGAAACCGGACCACTCCAAGCTATGTAGCTTTCACAGATTCTGAGAGACTGATTGGAGATGCTGCAAAAAACCAGGTCGCCATGAACCCCACCAACACGGTCTTTGGTAAGTGATTTATTTAATACAATTTTCATTCCAAAAATAGTTCGCTATGATGAAGTTGATTCCTTGCCATTCGTAGTTTCCACCAGAGGTTGAAAGACCAAAGATGGCCCAAGCACCTTCCTTGGATGTCTGAGCGAAATTCTGACATTAGGTTTTTTTTGTTGTTTTTTTTTTTATTAACCCTATATAACTTTAACTTTTCTTGCTCTCCAATAGATGCCAAACGTCTGATTGGCCGCAGGTTTGATGATGGTGTTGTTCAGTCTGACATGAAGCACTGGCCTTTTAATGTCATCAATGACAATACACGTCCCAAGGTCCAGGTTGAATACAAGGGTGAGAGCAAGTCTTTCTACCCAGAAGAGATTTCCTCCATGGTCCTTACCAAGATGAAGGAAATTGCTGAGGCCTACCTGGGAAAGGTGAGTCGGCTGTTTGTGGGGCAGCTCTATTGAACTCCCATTTGACTTGATGTGCTTCGCTGTGATGAAGTTGATTCCTTGCCATTCGTAGTTTCCACCAGAGGTTGAAAAACCAAAGATGGCCCAAGCACCTTCCTTGGATGTCTGAGCGACATGCACTATGCTGTAGTTTAACTGTAGTATTGTTGACTTTAGTTCCAAATGGCGGTTGGGATCTAATTTGTGTTGTCTTTGCAGACTGTTAACAATGCTGTCATCACCGTGCCAGCCTACTTTAATGATTCTCAGCGTCAGGCCACCAAGGATGCTGGAACTATATCTGGCATGAATGTTCTGCGTATCATCAATGAACCAACTGCTGCTGCTATTGCTTATGGTCTGGACAAAAAGGTAAAAACTTACATTATTTCAGTGTGTGTGTGTGTGTGGTTTTAAGTTTTTCGCTATGATGAAGTTGATTCCTTGCCATTCGTAGTTTCCACCAGAGGTTGAAAGACCAAAGATGGCCCAAGCACCTTCCTTGGATGTCTGAGCGAAATTTGAGTGTCATACAATTAATGAATGTACATGCAAATACTTATGCATTTAATTCCTCTTTTCAGGTAGGTGCTGAGAGGAATGTCCTTATCTTCGATCTTGGTGGTGGCACCTTCGATGTGTCTATCCTCACCATTGAGGATGGCATCTTCGAGGTAAAATCTACTGCTGGAGACACTCACTTGGGTGGAGAAGACTTTGACAACCGCATGGTGAACCACTTCATCACAGAGTTCAAGCGCAAACACAAGAAGGACATTAGCGACAACAAGAGAGCCGTTCGCCGTCTCCGCACTGCCTGCGAGAGGGCGAAGCGTACCCTATCCTCCAGCACTCAGGCCAGTATTGAGATCGACTCCCTCTATGAGGGCATCGATTTCTATACCTCCATCACCAGGGCCCGTTTTGAGGAACTCAACGCTGACCTCTTCCGTGGAACCTTGGATCCTGTAGAGAAGTCCCTTCGTGATGCCAAGATGGACAAGGCTCAGATCCATGACATTGTACTGGTTGGTGGCTCCACTCGCATTCCCAAAATCCAGAAGCTGCTCCAAGACTACTTCAACGGCAAGGAGCTCAACAAGAGCATCAACCCAGATGAGGCTGTGGCCTATGGAGCAGGTGGGTTACTTGTTTTAATCAGGGTTTTTTTTTTTTTTTTTTTTTTTTTCTTGGCGTTCGCTATGATGAAGTTGATTCCTTGCCATTCGTAGTTTCCACCAGAGGTTGAAAGACCAAAGATGGCCCAAGAACCTTCCTTGGATGTCTGAGCGACTGCTGTCATTGCTATCTGAACATGTCAATTTGCCCGAGGTTCTTATTTCTCACTCTTCTGTTTCAGCTGTCCAGGCTGCCATCCTCTCTGGTGATAAGTCTGAGAATGTTCAGGACTTGCTGCTGCTAGATGTCACTCCGCTGTCCCTTGGAATTGAAACGGCTGGTGGAGTCATGACTGTCCTTATCAAGCGTAATACCACCATTCCAACCAAACAGACTCAGACTTTCACCACTTACTCTGACAACCAGCCTGGTGTGCTCATTCAGGTTGGTATGAAATGTTTGATTTCGGAATCTTCTATCCCACCTAATGCCTGTTAGATTAATTTAAATGATGACATCTTGTTTTAATTACCCTTTTCAAAGGTCTATGAGGGTGAGCGTGCAATGACAAAGGATAACAACTTGCTGGGCAAGTTTGAGCTTACTGGAATCCCCCCTGCACCTCGTGGTGTTCCCCAGATTGAGGTCACCTTTGACATTGATGCCAATGGCATCATGAATGTTTCAGCTGCAGATAAGAGCACTGGCAAGGAGAACAAAATAACCATCACCAACGACAAGGGTAATTCTTTTCTCTGCACCTAAATAAAGACTGTGGTGGCCACTTCAGAGGTTAACTGGAAGTCCATTTTCAGGTCGTCTCAGCAAGGAGGACATTGAGCGCATGGTGCAGGAGGCAGAGAAGTACAAGTCCGAGGATGATGTGCAGCGTGAAAAGGTGTCTGCCAAGAATGGTCTGGAGTCGTACGCCTTCAACATGAAGTCCACTGTTGAGGATGAGAAACTGAAGGGCAAGATCAGTGATGAGGACAAGCAGAAGATCCTTGACAAGTGCAATGAAGTCATCAGTTGGCTTGACAAGAATCAGGTAAGTTTGCTATCAGCTGAGACATTCGAAGTCAAGTGACACTTGGATTACTTTTCCAAGCTTGCACTGACAAACTCGACTTAATGTGTTTTGAAAACTTTCAGACTGCTGAGAAGGAAGAGTTTGAGCACCAGCAGAAGGAGCTGGAGAAGATCTGCAACCCCATCATCACCAAGCTGTACCAGAGTGCTGGAGGCATGCCAGGTGGAATGCCTGATGGTATGCCCGGTGGCTTCCCAGGGGCCGGCTCCGCTCCAGGAGGTGGATCCTCTGGCCCAACCATTGAGGAGGTCGACTAAGACATTCCAAAGCCACTGTGCTACCTCCATAGCAATATTTACTGTTGCCCTCTGTAGTTGGACTCCTCTAAAATGGTTACTTTGACGACGTTTTGGATGACTTCAACTTGCAGAGTGATTGTTGCAATTCTAAAAAAGGGGATTAACGGGTCACATTTCTAGATCACCGGGAACAGACTTTCTACCTAGATTGCACAACCTATTTATTGACTTGTGAACTGAAGTTCATAAGCCTTATCAAATCACCTCAATGCTTTAAAGAAAACGAATAAAATGGTGACTTATTCTCAATGATACCTGTCTGGTGTTTTTATTGCTTGGATAAATTGGTTGCCTTTTTGTTTAATTTACCTGAAACCTTAGTTTATCATTTTTTTTTTTTTGTCACTTAACTTGGGGGGGGGGGGGGGGGTAGTGTTTTTAAATCTGTCCAGAGCATCATAATTTAGCTTTTTGCGTCCATTTTGGCTCTAACTACTGAGGTAGTGTGTATAAAGACGTGTCAACTATTCAGGTTTTTTTTTTAAGCAATAAAACCTCAACATTCAATAAAACCTGAATGTTTAAAACTGCATTTTACGCCACTGGACGTTACCAATAGTTTTACTTTCAGCATAGTTATTTTAGATGTACATATGGTTTACATAAACACTTTCTTACTGAACATTAGCAGTTATGAGAGGTACGTAGTGGCCTCCTCAACCATATAGTCTCTGTTACACATACGCTTTGTGTCCGTCTGAAGGGCTGGGATTGTTCTGCGCAAGCGTGGACCGCCAAGCGTCTGTTTCCACGGTAACATTTCAGCAAACGAAACGTTCCCTGACATTGAACTGCTCATCTTTCGATGTTTATAGCAGGTTGGTAAAAAAAAAAAAATTCTGGAGCAGATCATTGGATTTGTGTACGAGGTAACGTTAATATTTTGATGCCGTGGCAACGATTTACGTTATTTCGGCGTTTACATCACAGCATTGGTTAATTTACACCGCTAATTTGGGAAGTTCGTAAACAACCGAGTGAACTATTAACATTTCACGGCCAATAACGTCGCTAGATAAATTAAAATCAATTGTGTTTTCACCTCTCCTTAATGTTGCTTCTGTGATATTAGCCTTGAAGTCGATCGTCTCAAAAGCCAGAACAACAACGTCATCACAAGCTGAACGTGCTGAAGGGACTGGAACAGACAAAAGTCAAATTCGACATAATGACTAGTCCACGGAATAATGTGCCCGCTTTAGCTCTAATGTGGGACTCCGATACTAAGAGTTTGGTGCGAGAGAAGGAGTACCAGCGAGAGCTCCATGTGAGAACTGACCTCATCTCTGCTGCTAAATCCAAACAACATGATGCGACTGACATTGAAGAACCAGATAATTGTGGTGTTTATGATAGTCTGGATCTGAAACCAAGAAAAATTCAAGGACAACGTGACCTTCTGAGGTAAGATAACAGTTTGCTATTTCTCCACCATATGATACTTCTCACATGCAAGCAGCAGAGTAAAGTTGACAAACTTGACATGCAGTAACACCAGTCTCCTCTTATGTCAAATGCTTTATTTAATCTAAAACTATTTTTAAAACCATTTTAATATACTTAATGTCTTCATATTAATTGCAAGTCAACGCTGAATATATGCTACTAATTAAATAGTTCACCCAAAATTTACGCTTTCTTTTTCTTCTGTGGAACACAAATCAAGATTTTCGGATAAATGTTTTTTTTTTGGGGGGAGGGTTTTTTTTTGTCCATGCAGTGAAAGTCAGTAGCAACAAAATAGTTTTGTTACTATTGATTTTCAACTTATTTTGTGTTTCACAAAGAAAAAAGCCATACAGGTTTTGAACCAGGTCTTAAAGGGGTCATATGATGTGATTTATATTTTTACAGTGTTACAAGCTCTTGGTGCATAAAGAAGATCTGTGAAGTTGCAAACACTAAAGTCTCAAATCTAAGAGATATTCTTTATAAAAGTTAACAGTCAACCACACCTCCCTAAAAATATCTCTATGTGCGAAGATGTGCATAACACTGCCTGATGTTCACGCAAAGAAAGAAGGCTTTTATTCTCATTGCAGTATTGTTGTTGCCTCCGCTGCCATGTCGTATAGACGCTGTGTGTTTGGTTGTGATAGCGAAAACTACCTTGTTTGTCCTTCCAAATGAGGACGATATCTGCTTTGTCATGCCTGGAGGCTGATCCGTGCTGGTCGCTGAAGAAATACATCAACTTTGCACTGTGGATCGCCGGATCGGCCATTCAGCGTGGACAAAGTTGAGTCCAGCCAGCAGTCGTCACATGTGGTTGCCACAAGCTCCTTCGTAGAACCCGCCGGCCGCACCATTTTCAAGGCCGACCACCTCCGTTCACTCAAGTCAGCCTCCTCTCACTCTAGGCCACGGCTCACTCCAGGCCTCCAGCCTTTGCTCACTGTTTTGTTGGGAAAGCAAAACTACCGTATTTTCCGGACTATAAGTCACACTTTTTTTCATAGTTTGGCTGGTCCTGCGACTTATAGTCAGGTGTGTCTTATTTATCAAAATTATTTTGAAATGAACCAAGAGAAAACATTACCGTTTACAGCCATGGGAACTTTGTTTGGCCTTCCCAAAAAGAACACGACTAGAAATCATGTTTATATCATGTTTATAATGGGTTTTAATGTTTACGTCTCGTTGCTCTGGCCGGGCAGGGCATCACAATATGTTAAGGGGCGTAACATTTTCGTCACACGCTTGAGGTATTCGGCCAATCACATTGCACTGGATAGCTGGACAATCTCAGCACACCTCACTTTTTCAGACCGATGAGGAGCATTGTGTAGGTTCTGACATTTCTAACCGTTAGAGGATCTGCAGCCAGTCTCATGTTCGTTCTCAGTGTGCACGCTCGTACGAGCACGACCACATCAACCATTGACGCCGGTCGTTCTCTCTTTTTGCCACACTAGATACATTTTTCCGTGGGTGTCTGAATTGTGCTGCCGGAGGCTGGTCGCTTCTTTCCATCCGCAGAGTCCATCTGAAAACACTATTGCCGCTGCTTACTATAATGTCTGGCGTGCCGTACGGTTGTAAGCCCAAGTAGACTAGAACGCGCATTACGTCACATGTAGTGTATTTCCGCGTCAAGGCCCGACTCCTCCACAAACAATTGAGTCTACAGGCTGATAGAGGCAACCGTGGTGGACAGTCGAGGCGTCATTCTTTTTTTACATCATGGTTGGCTCATACATGTACAAATTAAAACTCTATCTTAAAGATTTATTTAAGTAAAAACCTCCACATAGCTCCTTTAACAGGAACCCGGAAACATGAACACATTACTCCTATTTTGGCCTTGCTCCACAGGCTCCCTGTATATTTTAGAATACATTTTAAGATTTTAATGTTTGTTTTTAAGTCTCTAAATGGGTTGGTACCCCAGTACATTTCAGAGCTCCTGCACATTTACACCCCATCAAGGTCACTGAGATCTTGTGATCAACTGTGGCTGAATGTGCCCAGGACCAGGCTGAAGACCTGAGGCAACCGCTCTTTTTCAGCAGTTGCTCCCAAACTGTGGAATGATTTACCACTGCATATTAAAGGGGGGGTGAAATGCTATTTCATGCATACTGAGTTTTTTAGACTGTTAAAGAGTTGGATTCCCATGCTAAATATGGACAAAGTTTCAAAAATTAAGTTGTACGTTTGAAGGATTATTTCTGTTCCAAAAATATCCTTCCGGTTTGTCACAAGTTTCGGAAAGTTTTTTTCGAGTATGGGTCTGTGTGACGTTAGATGGAGCGGAATTTCCTTATATGGGTGCTAAGGGCACTTCTGCCGGAAGAGCGCGCGCTCCCGTATAGCAGAGCAGAGACGAGACATTCACTGACCAGAGCGAAAGCGAAATGTCTCAAAAGAAGTGTGTTTTTGGTTGCGAGGGCAAGACAACCCTGCACAGATTACCAAAAAAAAAAAAAAAACATCAAGTGACCAGTGGACGGAGTTTATTTATAAAGAGCATCGACGGAGTTGTGCAAGTGTTTTTGTTTGTTCCCTGCATTTCGAAGATGCTTGTTTTACAAACAAGGCCCAGTTTGACGCCGGATTTGAATATCGTTTATTTCTTAAGGATAATGCAGTCCCAACGAAAAAGGGTCACGATCGGGTGTTGGAACCGCAGGCGGTGAGTAAAACTGCTTCAAATATCTCTGTGTTGTTAACTTAGCTATCGGCGCGTAAGCACATCAAGCAAACCTCTTGTACACCTTTAAAGAAAAAAAAAAAGATGACATAAATTGGAACTTAGTAATTTTCCAAAACCGCTAAGTGTAACGGAGGCCAGCGAGTTAGTGCTGTGCAGGTAAACCTCCCCGATCTCAAGAGACCCACTAGCAACAGACGCTAGTGGCTGTAGCCATTTAGCCTCCTTGTTAGAGGAGACCAGGGTTCAAGCCCCGCTCGGAGCGAGTGCGAGGAGCGTCAGAAAGGACCCGGGAGAGAGGGGTTACGTAAGCAAATATATACAGTTTCAATACATACCACATAGAGACGCTGTTGTAGTCGTTGCTGCTGCTGCTCTCGTTCAGTTTCAGCCTCTGGATCTGATTCTGGATCATAAATAAACGGCTGAATCTGACTGTTAGCCGTGTTTTGTTTTGGATAATTTTTTTTTCTTCCTCAGGGTAATGTCACAATTTCCAAACGCTCTCAACGCAAAAGCCTACTGGCGCTCGTGATTCTTTAGCTCTGCCCACACGTCACGGCTCCAGCGGCTTGTGTTTTTCCGAAAAAAATCGGCACAGACTATTTTTCTCTTATAAATATAATAAAACTAAAGACTTTTTGGAGATATGAAGGATGCAGTACTACTCTATAGGTACTAAAGATTAACAGGAGATTGAGTGAAAATGAGCATTTCACCCCCCCCCCCCCCCTTTAAAGTTGAGCCCACCCTCCACACTTTTTAATCTTGTTTAAAAACACATTTTTATTCCCTGGCTTTTGACTCAACATAACAGCTATTCTGGTCTCCGTTGTCGCTGTTACTGTTGATGCTATTTTATTTATGCTGTTTGTTTTTGTTTTATATTTTTATCTCTGTAAAGCTCTTTGGTAACCTTGCTGTTTGTTTAAATTGTGCTATATAAATAAAGTGGATTGGATTGGATTGGATAGTTATGAACTGACCACACAGAATATGAAGAACATCAACATATTTAGGAGTCAGCTGTCCACAGTAGTCCTTAAGATATCAGCACAATAACACACTTAAAAATTATCGAAAAGTATCTATTTTTTGTCTTTATCGCACACCCCTAATTAATGTTATTTAATTAATATAATTATTTATTGAAAATAATTGTTAAAAATAATATAATAAATACTTTTCACTCATCCAGTTTCTTAAAAATGTAAAGATCAATTTATACATTTATACGTTTTGGTGAAAACTTGCATCTGAACTGTAAATTTTGCTTTTTAGAGTAATTTTACAGTTTAATATGGTACTATAGATATTGCCCTATCCTGCTTATATGGTATTCATTTTATTTGGGAAGGTCTTAAAAAAAGGTCTTAAAAAGTGTTACATTTGTGTAACCCTGTTAAATACATCACCAACAAAATGACTGAGCTCTTTGTGTTTAGCTGCTCTGGAAACAATCTAGATGACTGAAAGCTTTTATTCACATGTAATAAATAAAATGATAGTCTTTGAAAATGATGTTTGCGCTTGCATTTTAATTATAAAAAAAAAAATATCCACTAATTTTTGTAATTTCCAAACAAGTACCATCATTTAGGGGAAATTAGAATTTTAGTTTGCAGGACATTAGCACAATAAGGTCTCATTCAGCAGTCTGTTATAAAGCAGTTGCTTTGTTGCCAATGAATGGACGAGCTCTCTGAGCTGCTGAAACACAGATTGCTGGAATCTGAAGTGAGGATCACCGCATCTTTCTCCACTCCTTCATCTCCAGCCTGACTGTTGTGTCCGCCACTCATATTCTGCCTCGGGATAAAAAATGAGAGGTGATAGTTATAATTTTTTGCAGACTAGATATAATGTGCTAAAGAGGTACTTAACCCCATGCATGTTTTTTTTATGATGGTTATGGCGAACCTCGACAAATACTTTATTGTCAAAATGGAGCAGAACTCTCATCATATTTTCATGCTCAAGATTGAAATCCTGCTAATGAATAGCGTGCAGCAATATTTGGCATAATATCATTCACGCTAATAACTACCCATTTAGTTTACATCCTCTTTGCCGCATGCATTGTCTTTAAAGAGACTCAAGTCTCACATTCAAACTGAAATGAGCTGGAAACAATAGTCTGCGTTTCCTATTACTGGATTTAATTCTGACACATTTATATTAGCACAAGAGAGACTTTGCATGTTAAAGACCCCGTCACAGCTGCAAACCCACAGCGCATTCTCAAGACCATGTCATTGGAATCATTACAGAGCCATTCCTTGCCCTTTTGCCCTCATTGGCTGAAGTGCTATGCATCCAGACAGCCTTGTACTTGGCATCATGGGATGTGAAGAGCATCTTGTACTATTCAGAGGCACACAACAAAGAGGCACTCTTCTAATTATTTTAATGAGATCTTATCATCCAATGATGCTAGGAGCACATTAGGTTGTAGTTTGAACCTATTTCATATGTTTGAATTAGCCATTTGCAAAACTATCCTCAAATTGTGGTCTTCAGACTCATAGTCATTAGGGGTAAGGGAAGGCGGTGGGGGGGAGCGACGACAACATGCTATTACCATTTCGCTTCGGCTGAGAAGTGTAGCCGATTTTCTTTCCTTGTGTTTTGATGGCTGTTTGAGGGCATTCAGACTGTCTTACTGACAATGCCGAAAGCACTAAATGAGACATTTCCAGCCTGCTTTTCAATTTAAAGCTCATCTTAAGTGTTTATAACTTTTTTCTTCTTAACTCTTTTTGAAATATTTCAGGGAATCTTCCCCTGAGGATGAGTACGCCGACTTGCGCTACAACCCAAACTGGAGGAAGAATCTGGAAGGGGATCATTTTCTCAACCAGCTAAATACGAGACATTCTCCCGACTCTTTTGAGGAGTCTGAAGACAGTCTTGAACCCTTGGAGAAAGTGCGTCTAGGTTGCAGGCAAGAATATGTCGTTGTCAGTAATCCACCCACTACTCAGATGGACAGTGCTTTATCCCCAACACCTTCATCTCCTTTCCACCTGCACCCACAACAGGAAGACATTCTCAATTCCCCCGAATCAAAAAGTTCTTGCATGTCCTCTGAAGGCGCGCCGCAGGATAATGTAAAGCATCTGAATGTCAAATCAGTTCCTCCCCAGAAGAGAAGCTCTCGACATCCTTCTAATCCAAGGCCAGGGAGAGCTAGAGAAGACATTGTGAAACGTAATAAAGCAACTCTTGGTATCAACACACATAAGCAGGGGTCTTACCTAAAAGCTCGTCAGCAGGAAGATAAAACAGTTGAAACAAAGCAAGTAAGTATTTTTTAAATATCCGCAGGGAAAATAATATCCTTATTTCTTCATTTGTCTTCTCATATTCTGTCTTACAGGCCATGATTACGTTTAGTTTATGTATGCTAAACATTTTAAATGAATTATTTGGAATCATTGGTGACTGAATTGAAGTCCCATTGTTGACCACTATGGGGTGCACTAACACAGCGTACAGCTCAATGTCAGTTGTTGCAAAGATATTTTCATTTTCAAAATTATTTGTATAATTATTTCCAATTATCCATTGTCATGACTTAAGTATTGCTACAGAACTACATAACGACCAAAAATAAATGAATAGCATAGTGACTAATGTCCATTGCTGTCAGTAGAAGGCATATGTTTTATAATAAACATATTTCATATTTAAGTTTTTTTTTTTTTTTTTTTTTTATAAGAGAACTTCAACATTCAGGTTAACTGCATTTATCGTTAAGTCCAATTGTGATTTAGTATGAAAAAGTTTTCTAATTTAATCTGTGTATTTTTTCTTTTTTATGTATTCAATTGTGTGTAGGTTCACATTTTTCTTTTCACACACAAAACATACATATCATGTCTAGCATGACCTGACCTTTATCTCTGCTCTTTTTTTAATCTGAATGAGTGACCTTGGTGTTTTCATTGCTCTCGTTTGAAGGAGACTACATTGCCTGTGTTGCGGAAATTAATTTGGCAGACACACAGAGTCTTCAGATGGAGTGGAGAGAAGAGAATGAATCATGTCTGCCTATGTAGTGCCTATTATGAGTTGATCTGCACAACAGTGGCTGTTAAGAACATCAGAGGGGCATGGTTACCAATAGGCTCTTAGTTATCAGTGCACCTGGCCCATGGTATAATTGGCAGGGTTGGCTTGTCTGCACAGAGTGGCCCACGTGTATTTGCTAAATTTAAGACCTTACCCAGCCCATCTGAGCCCAGTCCCACCTTAATGTCTCACATCAGCAGCATTAGCATAGTGAAGAGCCGTTAGCATTGTGACATGGTTAACAGAGCAAAGCTCTCCCTGCTATAGATGGTGCCTTAAATGCGGCAATAGTGCCAAGGTATGAATTCAGCGCATTGTCTTTCCAAGAAATATGGTGCACTGTAACGTTCCATTTAAAAGCCGGCATTGTACGTTTTAAGTGGCGGCTCATTGAAAATTTTTATATTTTGAGTTATTTTCCTCTCTCTTTGAGGAGTTCCCCAAGAAAATATTCTAATAATATCCATTTCAGTCGGGATGACCGTGAATATCAGTCAAGATCATTTTCAAAAGATTAAGAAGTGCTCTTAAACTTGTATAGATTTTTTTTAAGCCATTGAAGGGGATCGAGAGAGAATCTTTGCATAACTCAATATGAACTCAGTATGCATGTATTTATTCCAATAGAGTAAATAAATGTTTAAGCCTTTTTCTGTTTATGAAAATATCCATCAGAACCATTTTTATCCTAGGTACAGATGAGTTAAATGTGTTTAAATATGATCAGTAAACTAACCTAGGCACTAAAAGTTTTATTTTTTTTTTATTTTTTTTTATAAAATGCACAACGCAGTGATGTTGACTTTTAAAATTTTATATATATATATATGAAAGTTCTTAAACACATTCATCTAAATTCCTTCAGGAAACCAGTCACACATGGCAAACTATCATACAACAAGGCTTTTGCAGTACAACATAACACATAAAGAGCAATCAAAATACTTCTACCACTTGGTTAAAGTTTTGCTTTTTTTTGTCATTAGCTTACTATGAGAGAGAGCGCAAAACCCTCATATCTCACGTTCGTTATGTAGCTAAGCATCTGCTTGTAAATTTGATACACAGCCTACACTTTTGCCCTTTTATTTGTTATTTTGTGGCCCCGTTACCTTCAAAGGGAATAAAAAGCCCCTCAGCTCCCATCAGTTTTCGGCATCATTATCAAGGCGCGTCTGTGGGGCTTTTAAAAAGCCACTATTTACTCTTTCACAAACCCCTTACTCCCGATAATTAGCTGTGTTATTAAATGTACACAATCTCATAATGCACCAACTTCCAACTGGCGTGTGTGGGAGTGATGATGAGCTCCAGCAGAGACCCCTTTGATAAAGACAGAAGTAGCAGTGCAATCTTCTGTCATTGCACTCAGCCCCAATCCCTCGTCATCCCCCAGACCCTCACTTCAAAGCCAGGAACATAATGTACAATCTCTTAATAGCTCTAGACCAAGGCTCCGCGGCTCTCTGCCACTGTATACCCTACCTCAGTGTAAACACCTAATCAAGATTGCCTGGGCGGTCACAATAGCAACCAAATGCAATTCAAGAATTGCATCCCTTTGAAGTCTTCATCGCAAAAGCTGTGTTTCCCAGTCTTGAGGAAAATCGCCTGACTTTGTTGTGCCACGTCTCAGCCCAAGAGGCAATTACGGGCCCCAATTTAACAGAATAGATATTACGCAGCTTATGAAGCTCAAAATGCAATTTTGTTTGATCATTTCCTCAATTTGATTGAGATTATTAAAATGGCGGACAAAAGGCATTGGTCATGGATGGGGCAGAGGTTGTGGCCTGCTGCGGCTGAGAGGACATGAAGGGCAGGTCTGTGATGTCTGCTGCTCACACACCTGTTACAACAGAGCTCAATCTCTCTACTTGAAATGATACTTGCCTGATACAGGAAAATGAGCTGGATACGCAGCCTCCTATTAAACCTGCAGCATAGCAAACAACAACATATTACAATATGATTTTATTCTAAAATATATTTTAATTTATAATGAGGGTCACTGCTGTAAACGTCTGCGTGTTGCCCGTTTGCTGTTTTGCAGTATTGTTTCAACTTTGGATTGTGAAATTGAAATACCAATTGCTTTATAAAAAATATGAAGTTTCTGCCCTATCAGAACCAGGGTTAGAGAAGATTCACAATTGAAGCATCGGTTCCATTTCAGTTCATGTCCATGAGTTAGATTTGAATCGACCAATCCCCACAGGAATTTGATAGATTTGATAGATGATGATTTACTAAATTGAGAAAAAAAAAAAAAAAAAAACTTTTACAGGTGCAGGTACAGTAAGTATACAGAAGAGACTTAAGCACTTGTCAGGATAGAAGGAAAAATGGATAGGGCAAAGTACAGTCAAATTCTTGAGGAAAATCTGCTGCCCTCTGCCCGAAAGTTGTCTGACCACACAGTGGTTGAAGGAGAAAAATGTGAATGTCCTTGTATGGTCTAGTCAGAGCCCAGGCTTGAAAATCATTGAAAATCTGTGGAATGACTTGAAGACTGCAGTCCACAAATGGTCACCATCAAATTTAACTGAACTTTCCGCAAAGTGTGTGTGTGTGTGTGAGATGTCAACTTCACACATCTGACAGTGCTTAAAAACATCCTGAATAAGTAATGTGTTTTTTTTTTTCAGTGCATGGTGTAGACTAGTGGTTAATGATTTGTTCTGAAAAGCAGTTCTGCAAAGAGTGAGCAAATATTGCAAAGTCTAGATGTGCAAAGTTAGTAGAGACCGAGACATAGGACTAAAGGCTGTAATTAAAGCAAAAGGTGGTTCAACAGAATACTGACACAACGGGGGTAATGCTTTTTCCAATTCAGTGTTTTTTTAATTATAATTATTTTTAATTTTTGATTAATTCTGACATGGTGTTACTTCTTTCACTTGGATGTTATAAATTGCACTGAGAAAATACAGCTGGATAAAACAAAAACTGTGCAAAGCAACAAAATGTGATTTTTTTTTTTAAAGGGACATGATTTTTTTCGATAACCACTGTATCTGTCAGTCCATTTACATTATCCACCATCCATCTTTCTTTTCAGAACCACAGTTGAAGACCACTGGTTTGGTCAAATATACAGATGCAGATAAATAACTGTCCACATAGTGTCTCTGGCCCAGTAACGTTGAAGGCTGTTTACAAATCAGTACCTTGCGCACATGGCCTTTCGCTAAATAGATAGACCAGCATGGCTGCCTGCTTATTGATGGATATGTTACAACTCAATCCACTCACTGCTGCATGTGTCTCTTTGACCTTCCTTTTTTCACGCTTTCAGAATTAGCCGCATGCATTCAGGGACGCCGCAAGCTGTCAATACTATCGATTGGCAAGAATTGTCCTCGGCCGCCAAAGTGACTGGAAGTTTACTAAATGATTTTCATTACAGCATTAGCTGTAGATATTCTGCCTCTGAACGCGTACATTAAGAAGAATTGAGAGAGTGCACTGATGTAACGTGGATTTATCTAGACTCTTATCTCCAAACTGCTTTGAGAGACTCATTTGAAAAAGAATCAATAAAACACTCTTCTAGACACATGTAGGTCAGCTCAGAGGAGCAGTAGTTAGTAATTAAGAATAAAAAGTTGATCATAAAAAGTCAATTGGTATGTTTGCTAGACGCTCAGGGACAAATTATTTTTATAGACAAACCTGACTGTCTGTCAGCTCCATTTTTGAGTAGGTGGACAATTTATTGCAGCTGTCAACAAACATTTACGCCAAACGCAGTGTGTAGTTTATCGCCCAGACATTTCTTCTCATACTCATGGATGTCTTTGTTTCGCTCTCACGCTGCACAGTTTGCCCCTGTTGTTTGCAGTCAATAGTTGAATATAAATGTGAGGCGAAATAATAGCATTTCATCGACAAGGCATCAGGTGAATTGTTAAAAGGAGGCTTATCAAGCAGTCAACCCTTTTCCTTCTTTTTTTCTCTTCTCACAGCCCAGGCAAACCTCCTACGAGACTATCAGCACTCATAGCCCGGAGAGTCAAGACAATGTCTCGGATCCCGAGCTGATGTGGCTCCAAAAAACGCAAAGACTGAAGGTAGGGCTCACTTTATTGATTCCATCCATCTCTATCTGTGCAGATGTAGGTGGGTCTGCTTGGCACAATCCTTTGCCTTAATGCATAACAGTCTGCGAGGGCTTCCTCTGAAGATGAAAATGTCTGCACAGTGGGCACAATGTCACCAGGGATTTCATTTCTGCTGTGATGGACGCAATTTCTGATAGAGTTGTTCAGGCACAATGGAGCCTCTGAAATGTCTTGAAAAGGAGCCTGTGCCGAGGAAATAGGGGGAATGGAGAAGCATCATTATTTTGAGCACTTGAACGGTCACCTTAATGCCAGCAAGCAGAGAAGTGTAAATATTTTCCCATTAAGAATGGTGCAAGCTGGTGTTGGCTAAATCAGAAGCATTACATGCTGAGGCACAGCCTTAGACCACACAAGAATAATGTTCGTCGGTCCCCCATGAATGCCAGGCTCTCCACAAAGAAACATATAAATGCTCCGGTCTTTCTTCTCTCTCTGTTATGAAAATATCAATGAAGCCACAGTTAAATAAGGACATATCTCTGCTCAATGGGATGTATTTTTTGTAGCGAATTAGAGTATGAAGGACACTGTTTCCAAAATCTTTGTCATGACTTGAAGTTGAAATTTAATTTTATTTAACATCATTTTTGCAAATCGATTTTGCCCAAAGAACCCTTGTCATACTTTGGGAAAATGATTTAATTTATGCTAATATCATCCTTTTGTGCCTTCAAAATTTGAAAAACAACATCTAGAATTTAGCTTCACGTCATAACACAGAAAATCTGCTTTGGTCAGATCTTATTTTTCTCCTAATTTTTATCCAATTTCAGCAGAGCCATAAAGAAAAGAAGGAACTGAAGAGGAGGGAGCGATCCAGCAACCACCAAAATCAGCTCAAGCCTCCTGAATCCAAACCCAGAGCGCACCTTGAACCCCTTACAGAGAGACACATCATCAGCGCAGATCACCTGCCACAGGACTCTGAGGAAGCTTACACCCATGACCCACCACAACACCAGTCCGGACATCCATCTCACACTCATGCTCCACCAAACCTCAACCTTAACATAAACCTCCACACACCTGCCAACCTCACACAACCACTGAATATTTCCCAGAAAGAGACCCTATTTACTCTTGTTTCTCAAGCTCTGCAATGGAATAGGACTGATCTATTTAACCCACCCATTTTACAACAAGGTTATCCATTTTACCCTTATGTGCCTCCTAATTCAGTAGGGCGGATGGGATTGGCTCCAAAAACTGTTGTATCCTCACCAGCCCTCAAGTCTGGAGTGGTACAAGCCGTGGACAGAAGTGTTGCTCAGTGGCATGCTGGGAAACCTACTCCCAATACATTTGAGAAGACATCATTCAAGAATCACAACAGACTCAGGCAAGTCCAGAAACATACTTTATGCAAGTATTTAGTATATGTTCACTGTATTGTTTTTAAGGCTGCAAAGTGTCTTTTTCAGTCAGCTTATTGTGGGTCAGTGTTGCTCATATTTTGTCTTACCTGTTGATTTACTCAAAAATGCAATTCATACATTTTATTTCTTTAATACACCACTTCTACTTTTTAATTTCTGAATTTAAATTCATATTAATATTTTGTAGACACCATTATGTAAAAAAATAAAAATAAATGTCAGGGTGTCATAATAAAAAAAGCCTCATTAAAAATGACCATAAATTCTTAAAAACAAAACTTATTTACTTTTGCATGATTTTTTATTAATCTCTAATTTTAGCTTCATGACCATTTCATATTTGAAATGGTATCATGTTGTGCATCCAACATTCAGGGGGGAAAAAAACTTATAAAACAGGAAATTCTATAATTGAGAAAACCCCTGCAGACACTCATAAGTGTGTTATGATCATTAAGTCTCCTAAAACATCAGATTAATTGAGATTTTTAGGCAAAGAGAGAAATTACACACTGCAGCTTTATATAGACTGACTTTATTGAATTTAGAATATACAACATGCAAAATATGTACCCTAGGTCTTAGCATTCATGTTTCCATAGGATACCAGTGCTAAAATTGCCCATGTCTTCTCAAGTGGAGGCCAGCCACTATCCGCCTGAGTTTTTGCCCATTGATGAGGAGAGCGTGGAACCCTGTGTGCTCCCAACACAAATCTCTGGTCCGTACACAGTGCTGCCCCCTATAGCCCAAGCTAACTGCAGCGACACTGAACTCTGCTCGGATAGATCAGATCAGCAGTTGAATCCAATCCACAGAAGCAGCTCAGAAGGTTACCTTTCACAGATGGAAAAGCACAGACAGCTGAAGGCAAATTCAAATTATAAGGTGTGTATGTGTGTTTACTTAAGATTTTTTTGTTTATCCTCTGTCTAGTATGTTACTGGTTTTACAGCCTTTAGTTTTTGGTCTTTGAAATAAATGTAAAAATGAAAACATGACATGTTGCATTTATAATATATAGATTTTTCTCACAGTATAAAATTTTCAATCAATTTTAGTAATGGAGAACCTTGTAAAGAATCATATTTAGGGGTCGGTGGCATCCAAAAAGTTTAAAACCCCTTATCGTAATTATCGTAATTATCGTAATTTATCCAATTATCGTAATAAATAGCTAAACAAATAGAATAATAACTACAGCGCCCAGTTTATTCTTAGTAAACATCTTTAAATTGCCATGACAGTATCTCAATTGGGCCTGTTGCAGATGTAACAATTATTGTACGGGCCGATTCAGACAGCAGGTTAATTGTGTAAGTAATTGAAGACACTCTTAATTGCAATGAGATGATGATATAAGGCACGGTCACAAAGACGACATTGAAAAGCGTTAGAGGATAAGTTGATTAAGCAGCACCCCCGTCTGTGCGGAGCAGGGCTGGTGAGATGGTGATTTGCATTTAATGATGGCCTCTTTGTCCTCCAGCACCTCGAGTTCTGCAGGAAAGTCCCTCTCAGGAGCAGACTTAACGCCATTTACACAGAGAGGATATTTATATTTACTCAACAGTTGTGTATATGTTCACTAGAAGGAGTGAAGGAAAGTGCACCCAAATATTACAATTATGGCAACACTTATTCATTCCAAACCTGTACTTTCTATTGTTGAACTGTTTTTGTCCATATAATTTAAATGGGGTCCAAAACAACATCGAACAATTTGAATTTCACTCTATTGATAAAAACATATATTCTAAAATTGGCTGAAAATGTACTCACCCTCAGGCCATCCAAGATGTAAATAAATGTGTTTCTTTGTCTAAACTGATTTGGAAAAATGTAGCTTTATGTCACTTGCTCACCAATGGATCCTCTGCAGTAGATGGAGGCCGTCAAACATCGCAATAATCCATAAGACTCTGATCCATCAGTTCATGTCTTGTGAAGTGAGCATGTTGCATGCAGCTGCATGTTTATAAACACATTAATCATTAAAACCTTTTAACTTTTTTTTTTAACAGAACCGTTGCTTTTTGCTAACATACAAGTCCTTTATCTATAATATTGCTCTCTCCAATTAAAAAAAGTTGTCTCATCTGAATCAGGAGAGTAATATTCACAGATCAAGGACCGTTTACAAGCGAAAACAGAACAGAACAGTTCTTAACAAATATGTCAGTGGATTTGGATGTGAAGACAACAGGTGATGGACTTCTGCCAGAATCAAAGATGGCTTAAAGTTAAAATGCCTTAATGGTGGATTTGTTTCTTGCAAACACGCAGCTTTTCATTTCACAAGACATTAAGTAATAAACAGCCGTTTTGTGGATTATTGTGATGCCTTTATCAGCTGTTTATACTCTCATTCTGACAGCACTGGATCTGCTGGTGAGCAAGTGATGCAATGCTAAATTTCTCCAAATCTTTTTTGATGAAGAAACAAACTCATCTACACCTGGATGGCCTGAGGATGAGTAAAGTTTTAGCAAATTTACATTTTTGGTTGAACTTTTCCTTTAAATGATGAGATTTTATTTTTGGGCGAACTATCCCTTTAAATTATCGTAGTGTCTGTAGTACTATTATGCTTCTAGATCAGAAAAATTCTTAGTTCTGTATGAACACATCACAATTTAAGGGTCATTATGTCATGGAACACATCCACTTGATGCTGTGTCCGGATTATACGGTTCTTAAACCATAAAACCGATTGCTTTCCTGGGAGCAGCTTGCTCTCCTCACCTTGCTGTGCCCGCCATCATGTCTCATAGGATTATGGGATAAATTTATAAAACATCTAGTGTGGCAGCCCAAGGGGAAGCAGATCAGAGTGGAAAACAGCTGTCCTGCAGTGTCCATGACCAATGGCTGAGTCCTGAGAATCCGAAGGAGCCCGACCTGATTAGTGCTTTTGTTTGCAGATTGTTGCATGAGTGCACTTCAGGATTAAGACTGTTTTTCTCACAGTATCTTTACTATTTAAACAATCATGTGGATAGTAAATAAATGTATATGCATTACAAAATGTCTTCTCAGGCTTATACACTAAAGGACTACAAAAACATGAAACAGGAGGTGAAACTTGGAGGTCTTGGACCAACAAACACAATACCAGAAGCTGTGGTAAATACTCACTTCAGATTGTATAAAGACTTAAGCATCTGGCGATATGCATAAATAATGTTGTTTAATCAGAATAATGTGTGTGTGTGTGTGGAGACTTAGGAGAAAGACTCAATGGATAATTGGTGATCTCCTTGTTGAATATTGATTTAGCTAATCCCTAATTGCTCCGTCCAGTTGTCAAGTGTGGCTGTGTCTCAATAACCCCTTCTCTTTTCATTTCCTCGTGAATTTAAAAGACTTGTGTTTATGAACACAATAGAATTGGACCAACTAATCTAATGAGCATTGACTATGAGTCATTTTCCAGCTCGGCTGATGTACAAGTTTTCACATAAAATAACTGTTTTTGCACCGCTCACAGCCTGAGAGAGGTGTTAACACTGATTCTGAAAGGGGTGATGAGTTTTATTTGGTTTTGTTTGCCGCTGTTGAGTAGCTTCATGGAGGGATGTACAAAGAAACAGAGGGGCCTTAGAGGAGAAATGGCTTAGGTAATTAAAGCTCCCTTTTGAAATCTTGTTGCTCTTTCTTTCACTGCTGTTAGGCAGAGAAAATTAGATGGCAGAAGCTGTATTCAAATGTGATCCGCGAACAGAACAAGAAGATAAGTAGGATTCTCTCTCTGTCGGCCAAGGACCCAGTGGGCAGTGACAATAAGGACACCGTTCCCAGGAGGAAGGTAAGAGAATCTCATTCTGAAAACAGGAGCTTTATTTAATCCGTAAATCATAAATTGTATGTCTTTCATCCAAAGTGGTTTACGTCTGTGTATGTCATCATATATTTATGTCTTTGTCATTTTTTCATTCTAATTTAGGCCATAATCTCGTATTGTTACTTTTTTTATCTCAAATAATTTTTCAATTTTATTTTGACCAGGCTTTAGAATATGCCAAAAATATTGCAAAGCCCAAACCCCCTCCAAAGCCAAAGGATAGACCCAGAGAGCAGAACGTGAGCGCACAACCTCAATATCCACAGGAAATGGACCCATTCAATTTGGCCACTTTGGAGATGTTGAGACGGCACGAGGAAGAGAAATGTGCCGTGGCTCGCTTCAGAACCATTCCCGCCATTTAATCTAGAGCCTTTATACACTAAAAAGCAACATGTACATGAGTTATATCAATTGCACTTCTGTAGAATCCCTATTTTTCCTTGCTTTAACTCTTGTGTGTTGATGTTGTGTGTACTGTATATGCACAACACTCAATGTAATCCTGCTCAGTTGCACAGCACTGGAAGTGGAACAGGTGTTTAGCACATAATCAACTGTGTACTCATTTTAATTGTTCAATATAAAGAAATCTCGAATGAAATGCTCTGGGGTTTTGTTTGCATTATCCTGCTATTTTTCCCCTTGTTTCAATAGGTCTGTGCACGAGAGCACCGATCTCTTCAAGCACACCTGGATGCACCGTTAACCCAGTGTAACATGCCGTTTTCTGTCAGTTCCCGGCTATTAGTCTGATTATATCCACTTTCGCCTGCCCTTTTCTTTCACCAAGAGAAAAAAATAGGTCAAATAAGGATGACACTTTGAAGCCTCCCTTATTAGAGCCCACAAACTTGTTTTCTGTATTTTAAAGTGATAATTTTTCCCCTAAAACAAGCTCAAGCACCTATTTCTTTAATGGAGGCTTTAGATCGTTATCAAAGAGCTATTTACTCCTAGGTAATATTTTAATTAGATTATAGCCTCTATTTAACCCATCATGTCTGCTTTGATACTCTGTGTTTTCAGTGTTAAGCCTCAGAGGCGAGGCTAATAAATGCTGGACCTTTTGAATTAATGAGAAATGCTGCCTTTCCAGACCGACTCTCTTTTGCATCTTTTTTCACTCTCTCTCTCTTTCCTGCCATTGAAATCAGTTAATTGAAGGGGTCTCTCTCAACCGCACATGAAGGAGGTTGAATTAGCATCCCTTTTTACGGATTGCGAGCCTGAGGCAGGCTTTGATCTGTGGACAGTGCTGAAGGAGGCAGCAGGGCCCTGAAAATGAGCTGATGGCTCTGCTATTAGAGCAACATGCAGATGCGTCCATGTGTTGCAAAACGCTTAATCTTTTAATTGATCACCTTCAGCATGGCCTATTCTCTTGCAGTGTTTTATTTTCTCCGACTAAATCAGAATCACGTTTTGAAAACGACATGAATTGCTTTTTTTCAAAGGGTGGAAGTGTGCCACGAACCCTGTTAGAGTAAAAAAAAAAGGGGGGGGGGGTGAATGCTACCTACCCCTTGCTGCACGCGTTAGCATAAATATTTGATTTTAAAAAATCAGCTTTAGAATTATTTAGCAATAAAAATAATTACTTCGTTATTTTTAGGACACCTGTTGCGTTGCAAAAGATACTTTAAGAGGAGTCTAAATAAATGTTATCAAACATGCTGCGAGGTAGCCTTCTTGTTAAGAACTAAATCCTCTCACCGGAAGTCAAAAAAGGTTGAAGCCATATATAGCCTACGCGTCAACAGTGTTTGTAAATAAAGCTTCAGTAACAACAAGTTTTCAGAGTGCGCTAACAGAACAGAAGTCGTCATAGTAGGTAACCATAGCAACGGCTGAGCGATCGCTCTGTTTCGGACAGTACTTCAAAAAAGTGTCCTACTGTTGGCCAATTTGTATCACGTTATTATAAATTTACAGATAAGAAATATAACACATACATCGATTGTAAAACAATTCGTCGCTTCGAAATATATTTACCTTTTAGAGTGTAGCCTATTTATGTAGGCTACGGAAATGTTATTTTTATATTTTATATTTAATTTTATAATTAATTTTAAACATCCGTGAAAGTCGAGTAGTTCACACACTGAAAAAAACGAAACTGCAACACTGTTATCAGACTAATCAAATGTAGGCTATGTTCTTTATGTCACCTCAAATTAAAAGGCTAACTGAACACATGGTCCAGTGAGTCAAAGCAAAGGGCATTTTAAAACTAGCCTATACTTAGACCTACACGACATAGGAATAATGTTATAGTCAATAAGATGCACAATTTGAGTTTAAAAAGATTTATCGACTGTCATAGAACAATTCCAATATTCTCACGCCATACCTATACATAATACTTTCATACAAAAAAATGCTCATTCAGACTCAGACCTCTGCTGTAAGGTTAATTTCAGAACAGGGATTGATTCAGTTAAAAAAAAACACCAACCACTGAGCCCCATATTCTAATACTTAAAGTAGGTTATTGCCATTTATCTATATTTAGCTATGTGTCCAGTTTGTATAAATGATAAAGAAAGTGGGAAAATAACGTTAAAGATAACGAACAAAGAGCAGAGCTTAATCATGCCTTTATGCATCTGTATCTAGATGCAATTAGTTTTTATTGACAAATCAATTGATCTTCCATGTGATTTTTTTATTTATTATTATGGCTAATATTACTCCTATATTGTTATTGATAATGTTATTAATATTGTCGTTATGTATCTTGACCATTAGTATATTCGTTTCTCTCCTGTTCGGAATTGTGATAACCCACAGCTTTCATGAATTTGAGGAAATTAGGAATTAGGGAAAAAAAAGACGTAGCTCATTTAAGAAATGTCAGATGATTCAGTTAATGTACATTTGTTTATACACATTATGTCACAGTTTTAGAGTTCATAAATATGTCAGTCCACAACATGCCAACAAATATCATCGTCCCGCGAAAGTGCTGAAAATGTCAAATGTTACACTTTAGTTGGAATGAAAATTGTTACATATCTCGAATGATTATTTATCAAGTACATATCATAAATCTATTTACAGACTGTCAGTAGGCTACGTTACTTACCATCCATTCCAAATTTACAAAAGGGTCGTCAGACACAAAGCCATGACTATAATAATAATAATAATGTTGAATAGACACGCATCATTTTAATGTCCTTGAGCTGTCCATAATTTTCTTAAGCGCTTGAACAGTAAGCTATAACATTAGACTAATGCTCTCTCTCTCTCTCTCAAAAAAAAAGAAAAGAAAGAAAGAAAACAATATATAATTTCCTATCTAAAAGACTGTAATTAATATTTACAATTTTGTCCATGATAATACTAGAGTAGATGTTCAGGAGAGCAAATGTCATCTTCAATATCGACATCATCTTCATTGTCTTCCAGCGTGTATCTGTCCGGACTCATGCCGTTTTTACCGTCTGTACTTTTCTCGTGCATTTCGCTCTCGCTTGTGTTCTCCAGCGATCTGTCTACATCGTTTGGGGTTTTTTGGTCGTCTTGTGTTTTCCTCAGTTGTTTTTTATGCTTCATCCTCCGGTTTTGAAACCACGTCTTTACCTACGTAAGGCAAACGAATTATAAGCCTTAATGAACTCCTGATTCGTTTTCATAAAAGTTTTGTTAACACGTTCGATCTTAATATATATATATATATATATATATATATATATATATATATATATATATTATTTAACAATAGCGTTATTACCTGTGTTTCCGATAGACTGAGCGCCGTGGCCAGTTCCACGCGCTCAGGTGTGGACAGATATCTCTGGATCTCGAACCTTTTCTCGAGTCCGGATAACTGTGAGTCTGAGAATACTGTCCTGGCCTTTCTGCGTCTGCAGTGCTTCCCTGGTAATTCGGGATGATGCTGAAATAATGCAGGGATCTGCATTCCTTTTGCAATGGGAACATAATGGTAACCATTAATACATTTTGTTCAAATTTAAAATTAAGCTTGCAGCCTTGCAGAAAAATGTCCATTTTTATGTTTCAGTCGCGTTTTAAAGTTAACAGCGCAGTGAATTCAAAACGGAAAGCGAAAAACACGTAAGCTACAACATAAATTAGAAAAATTTATTTCTTATTTTAATCGAGCTGATTTTTTCCCCTTAAATAAATAAACCAATTAGAAAAAAGTAAACGAAAAAAATGCTGTTTTAATGGGAAAATAATCCTAAAAAAATAAAAGCCATAGGCCCAGATATTACAGGCCCAGAAGTATTACATATAGTGTATTATTATTATTATTATTACCCCGATAAAAAACATGGTTCTATGCTATAAGATCACGCTAAAAAGTGGTTACTAAAAATTATTTACGAATTTAGAAAATACAATCGTGCAATCGGATACAGTCACAGTGATAAAACCATATTAAATAATACTTTGACTTGAATATAACCAATTTATTTAAACACGAAGCTAAATTTAGGTTAATTGATATCCTATAATATTTGGAACTTGCCTTTTTTTTTCACTGTACCAATTTACAATACATTAACTTTCAGTATATGGAATGATTTCTAAAATATTAACTTCACTGACGTAGGCCTGTTTAATGTTTTTTGTTAGCGGTCATATCTTCCATTTATAGCCATACAGACAAAATACATAAATAAAACATACATCCATTAAATGTATTTAATATGCACAATTCTTCACTTCATGTAAAGGCCTTAGTTTAAATGTAACGACTGCTACTTACCGGAGGTGAAAAAGTACGGATGGTGTTCAGGTTTGTGTAACGGATGATGCGGATGAGGAGCCAGTATCGGCGTAGGCATAAGTGGATATCCATACTCTATAAGAGGCATCCGGGAGGCAAGAGAGTTTGAAAAGGGCGAGGGAAACACCTCTCGCAAAGGTTTAGGTTTATGTAGTAAAATATCTTCAATGAAGAACGACGTTGACCTTTGAGCCGGCATCTGGGGGACCGGAGAAGTATAGTTCAGATTCATCTCAAAAGTAAAAAAAACAACAACAACACGGACAATCCGTGGAGCTTTTGATGCCTGTGTCACAAATAAAAAAATCACTCAGTTTGTCCCAGTCTTCAGGACCTTTAAAGCTGGAACGTAGTCTCGTTGGCAACCTGTGCACGGTGGCACAGGTACATTACTATTTATTTGGATCGAGACTGACAGCAGCAAATCAGGAAGTAGATTAGCACTCAACCAATGGCGCGATGGCTGGGCGGAGGATTGAACGACTTCTTTATGGATTAATTATGCAGGCGGCTGGAGGAGCGGCAGGGTCGCTCCCCGTGGTGCTGAAAAAGCCTCGCTACAAGAGCCCTGTCCCCCGCAACAGTCACTCAGACATAAGCCTGCACTTTCACTGTACACTGGCTTAAAAGGCGCGTGGACCTGTCAAGAATCTTAACAAAGGGCTGGCAGCGTTTAAAGAAGTCAGAATAATGCTCCGCACGCACCTGTTAGAGTCCATCTGAAGCTTCGGTTACCACCGTTACAATTTAAACTCGTCTTCGCCATTTCTGTATTTAAGTTTTCTTTCGGATTGTTACCTCAAAAATGTACAAAAACCAAACAGAACAACAAATTATTGAGGTTGGAAGAAAAAACAAAAAAAATCTTTTTATATATTTTAAAAAAGACATTTCGGATCGCAATTAAAATTACCAACTTAAAATAAGTATACAAAACAGCTAATTATATGTGAATTTAACCCAACGTTATACATTTGAAATGTTATAATGCCACTTCTTTCAGTTATAACCGTTACAAATATAAATTTCTTCGCTACCCTTATACGAAAATTAACTTGGTTTTACTACAAAGACAACAAATTAACCACGGTTTCGCTACACTAACTAAATCTTACAGATAGGAAATCTATGATAATCAATCTGCAAAAAAAAAAAAAAAAAAAAAAAACATTGTTTACAATTTTACTATAACAATACCAAAATATATAAGGTTAGTTCTGTATTATTCATATTTATTTTAACATAAAAATAAGTAGGTAGTAGTAGTAATCCTTCGTGAAAAATTAACAAAAGGAAAGCGATTAGCCTATTTAAACGTCCGTGTTTCTAATTCCTTGGTGTTTCACGTGTTCTTTATTTTTTATTTATGTATTTATTTATTTTTTATTATTATTTAGCCTATCGGTGAGGCAACATGAAGACTGTTTGGTATAATTTTTATTATTATTTCATGTGACGGTACAGGGGAACAGGGCTTTCGTGAAATAGGATTTAATTGTAGATATTGAAATCTGCGAGGATACAAGTGTGCTTCAGTTTCTCAACTGATGGAGCGGTAATTTGTTGATATCGTGTTGTCATCACATCTGCAATCACGGGGGCTAATGGTAAAAGTGTTTCATTATTGGCAGAAGTCTTGCAGCAATGCAATTAGGTAATTAGGTTGGATGTTAGAGCGGAAGTAGTAATCCTCGACCGCAGGATTTCCATTTGATCAGATGGGCTAGAACAAATTAATTACTCAAGTCAAGTCAATTGGTCACGAAAATACAGTAATCTTGAAAATATAAGACATGGCCTCATTAGTAGTGTTGGTGTATTCCAAGAAAACTGAAGACCGTCTAAATTACAAAACAGAGTTGCTCAGTTTTAATGAGTTTCTAGTCATTTAATAAGTATCTTTGTCACTCAACGCATGCAATTATCTTTTCAGATTTATTAGCTTAGTTATTTGTGAAGTATTTTATAGTCTAGGCTACTCTACATCATGATGTTGCCTAGGCTACTTATAAAAATAAATCTAACACTATTTGAGTGGGGTTTATATTCAATAAATTATACGCGATCACTTCTAAAAAATGTAGACTCTAAAGTAAATCTCTCAGCGATGTTCATGTATGTTTTATTGAGACACAAATATCGATTAAAAAAACGATTTCGTGCATATTATACGAAAATTTGCTAAAGATTTTCCTGAATTGAACAAAACAGGCCTACCTGTTACATGACGTTTGTTTATTCAAGTATTTGATGTGATTTTGCAGCACTGTAATTATTAGCACCTGCTAACGAATCATGGTAACAAGTTGCTTTTTATGGCAAAACGCTAAAGTAAATGAAGGCTACTAATGGTGATGGAATCGCCTTTACTTGAGAAGTCGATAGAATCCACACCCAGAGGCAGTTAAGCAGCTTTTAATAGCCATTTAATCAAGTGAAATTGGGAGACAGCACGCCACTGCGTCACACCTAAGTGGTGCGTTTCTGTAAGAGGCTTGGCATTAGCTCGCGCTCCTCACACTGAGAGCAGACCAGTTTATTGTGTAATTCCATGCCATTACATATCTTAAAAATATAGTTTAATACACACATTCTATATGTCTGATAGCATCCATTTATTATTATTTTTTTTTATTGTAGAACCACTTTATTTTTTTTAGAAAGATAGAAAGAATGAATGAAGGACAGAAAAAAAATTTATGAAGGCAAAACAAAGAGAAATAATCATTATTTTGAATGTTTTTTCATCTTATAATCAGATTCTCCACCAGTTGTTTTGTACAGTTTTTCATAATATAGACAGCAAGATTGTAAGTGTTCACACATTGCTATTCTATCTATGATTCTTCATTTAATATGTACTTGGTTCTTATTTTCATGAGATGTTTGATACTGAAGTGGCTTCCAATATTGATGATAATAAAGCCCAGTTTTCTAGTGAGGATTTGAGCTTCTGGGGCATTCATGCATCCGGTATGCACACATGTAGAAAATTCCTACATTGAAAAAAAATAAAAAATAAATAAAAAATCAAATTAATAGATGAAGTCAAAAACAGGGTGGGTTTAGCTTTTTTTTTAATAACTTTTAAAGTAAAAAATACCTATGTCAGTTGATCATGCCTTAGTACACACCATTTAAAACTAATGTAAAAAATGCAAAAGAATAAAGTAGATCATTTAGGTGCAGTTTTCAGACTGCAAAACTGTCATTACCTGAAAAGAAAGTGAGCACAACAGACACCCAGCCAATGATGTAAGACCAGGAGAACCTCCAGTTACCATAGCGTTTACCATAGTAATTTATTGTAACTCCAGTGTACACAGCCATGGCCAGAAACACAAAAAAGCCTTACAGAGAAAAAGGGAAAAAAGCAGGATTTTTGTTTAAAAAAATAATAAAAAATATGTTTATTTCGATTGTATTATTAAATATGAACCTTTAATATAAGTATTAAATATAATTTCATATTTTTAATAATTTTTAACACTATTACAATTTCCATGTTCCATGAATTGCAGGTTAATAATAACAAAAGAAAACAATACAACAACATTTTTATTTCTCTATGATTACATGCAACAACTAGTTGTAAACACTTTGTAAAATATCATATTTTAAAAAGCATTAATATGACAAATTATCTAATATTTCAAGTTTATATTTAAGCAAAAAGAAAGGCAACTCACATGAAATGAAGAACAGAATGCCTGCAGCAAAGGTTTTATTAAACCTGTCAAAGGATGAGTAGTGGATGAAGGCCATAATACCGATGATGATGCCAAAGAAGCAGGCCAACAGAGACAAGATCATGAACGCTCGTGTAGCATCCCAGTATGCTGTGTACATACACACACACACACACACACACATGTCAGAAGGTCAAAGGTCATGTTATCACCAGCTCATTTCCACATACATAAGTGAAATAAAATATAAAGATCTAGGGAACAACATCAACTTTAAAACACACACACACACACAAATTTCTTCTTTACATTTCTTATCACTCTGACTATAAATCTCACCAATGCTGTCGGTGTGTGTGAAGCATTTTCCGGGCATGCAGTATCTCCACAGCCCTTGATGCATGTAGTTGTTCGAATGACGGTACTGCATCCAGTAATCTGTTGCTGTGGAAACAATCAGGAGTATATTGCCCACTCCTGCACAAAACAGCCCTCCTCCCATGAAGCTGTACATTCTGCACCTCAGACAGACTAAAAACAAAAGCACACAGACATTTATGGGCGCAAATACAAATCAGACATATGGGTACATGAATTGATGCACACACACATAAAGGTCAGGGTTGCATTAGCTTCGAGAGACCAGTGTAGACTCCTGCACTATTGAGACATGTAAGTGTCTGTAATTGCATTGTAATGAACACATTACTTCCTCTGAGTGAGCTGAGGGGTCAGAATCAGGAGGCTACTCTCTATCACTCTAAGGCTAACAGAGCTATCAGATGAACTGGCCGGAATAGTTTGCAATTATGGTAAATAGGACAATGCTTATTTAGAAAAAAGCATTGGTGCAGTATATCAAGTTTTTGAATTGATGTGCTTTAAATTCTGTTTGCTGGGGTGTGTTTGACTCATCGCCATTCAAATATTGACAAGAATTGTACATTTATGAATGTATGGATGTGGACATACACAGAAAGAGGTAAAAACTGTTTTTGATAACCATTCAGTAGAGGGCGCCATATAGTTCAACTTCTAATTGTAAAAAAAAAAAAAAAGTTGACTCATACTCTTAGAATATGTTCAGAAAGACTAAAGATAAATATTTATTAATTTATTTATATGATCACATTTCTCCGGTTCTCCAGCAATTGCACTGGTTTCCAGTAAAATATAGAGTTGATATCAAAATCTTGCTACTCACTTATAAGGCACTTCATAATCTTGCACCACAATACCTTACTCAACTTCTCCAGGTTTACACTCCTTCACATGCACTTAGATCTTCATCTTCAATTTCTCTTGTAGTACCTCGGATTTGACTTACTACTATGGGTGCCAGATCTTTTAGTTATGTTGTCCCCCTCCTTTGGAACTCTCTTCCCCTCGATGTTCGCAATAGCGAGTGCTTGTTGACTTTTAAAACGCGTCTTAAGACATATCTTTTTATACATACTTTTTTCTAACATGTTTTATTGAGACTTAAATGCACTTTATAGGTATATGCTGTTTGTTTGTTGCTGTTTGTTTGTTGTGTGTTTTGTCTTATGCAGTGACCTGTATATTGCTTGTAAGGTGACCTTGGGCGCCATGAAATAAAATGCATTATTATTATTATTATTATTATTTATAATTGAAGTTAAACTTCATCATTAGTATAAAATAATTGAAAAATTATTACATAAAATAATGTGATTTTCTAAATGAGTGTAGAAATGTGTTCATGTAAAAAGGTTCTGACAGTCTTTTATAATAATTTATTAATAATATAATTTTTAAATGATTAAAATATTTGAAAAAAATATATAAATAAAGATGTATATATATTTTATATAAATATACAGTACAATTTAATAGAATAGTACATAAAAATATGCCCCAATGTGATATGAAATAATTTTATATATTGATTATTGTTATTATTATTTTTTTAAATAAGTGTTATTGAATTATGCATTTCATTGCAGTATTGTGTTTTAAGATTGAAGGAAATACCAGAAAACTTGACGGAAAATTTACTGGTAATTTAGTGTATTTAAAAAATATTTCCAACTCAATTTTTAATTTTCATCAACTAACATTTTTTATTTTTTTTTAATTCTCATATTATAATATTTTGTTCTATGAAAATATTTCTAACAGTTTTCCAAGCAGTTATCTTAGAGTTAACACTACATTATTGAGTTAAACCTGACAGATGTTCATGTAATCATTGTATTCTTGGAGGGTTTTCCAAATAAATACTGAAGAAAAGCAGAAAACAAACGAGAGCCAAACACAAAGAAATCAATCATCAAAGATCCACTGTTCCAACAAACAATCTGATAAGCTAGCTATTAAAAGTAGCAACACTTACCTTTATCAAACCCCTAAATGAAGTCTAAATAAATACGCCAGGGCCCTATAATGGCTGTACAGGCAGCTTTCCAGCAGCTCTTAGCACTAGCGTTTAGCGGGTGAATAGAGAGAACGGGGGAAAGGCTAAGCGAAGCGCTGAAACAATAGAACAGCCGAAAACAAAGCCAATCAGCTAGAGCTAGTTTTGTGAATTAGGAATCTGCTGAAGAAACAGAACTATCTACAAATCCTGATGACTGGAGGCTTTCCATTGAGAGGACGCCGCAGGCCGCCCTTTAGTTAGGAAGAGGCAGAGCGGAAAATCTGGATTGCCGTTGGGCCTAGCATGGAACAATTCAATTTTCAAAACCAAATTTGAATCTTATTGTGTGTTTTCATGCTCTGCTAATATCTAGACATATGAAATCTGTTTCATATACATTTGCAACCTACCAATTCCAGGTACTACTAGAAGATCCCACATGATTTCCATTCAAAACTTTTTAAAACATCCACAGGGCAAATTTGAGGAGTTATTCTATCTAAATAAAGTGATCACACAAGACAAATAGAAAATGTAATGAACATGCTTGTTCCATCAGCTGATATAAAACCAACTGTTAAATGAATACATGTACATGTTCGCTTCAAAATAATCAGGTATTATAAATTAAATAAATAACCGATACCAATAACCAAACCATTATTCATCCAGCCATTTGCTGTATGGGCCTTTCGCAGATTTACGCAATATGTATGCTAAAACACCTCCGATTTCCTCAACATTTGAGTCAAACTTACAACCGCCCTATTGAGAACTAGCTTAGCTTTGCTTTCCCTCGCCCTTACGTGTGTTAGAGTTGTTTTCTCCTCCAGAAGGGCTCCTCTCCCATCTCCCGCACATGGTCCCGAAGATGAAAGGACCACAGTGGATCCATTACCTGCATTAGAGCAAGTTGCTCGGACCAATTGGCGACTACAAAATGCAACAGGAAAGGGTTTTTTTCAAAGATGTGAGTGCCGTACTTACATCTAACTTCATTTTTATAGACCACCGCCTATTTTGTTCCGTTTCAACTGAGGCAGCAGAGGGGCATTTGATATCATTCGGGGCTCTCAAAGTGGACAATACGTCTCAGTGAGAGTGAAGCATTTCTTTCTCAAATGCAGCTGGCTTTTCAGAACATGAATTTGTTATGACACTTGTATTAAAGCAAACATTAATGATAACAAATGTCTAGCTACTCTGCGGATGCACGGAAATAAAGAATAATCCTAACAGACCTTCAAAGGATTCTCACTACCTTTGAGGGACAGTTATATGCAGTTGCATGACAAATGAAAAAAAAAATGCAATGCCACTAATGCTAGCCTAGTTCTATCAGATTGTGTGGATTTATTTTCAGTTCTGTCTTTATTGTAGAAAACAGCATATATAGACATAGACTGCATATAAGTATAGCATAAAAGACAGACAAATGCACCGACAGACAGTTAAAGAACTGATGGACTGTATATATAGATAGATAGATAAATAGATAGATAGATAGATAGATAGATAGATAGATAGATAGATAGATATATAGATATATAGATATATAGATATATAGATATATAGATAGATAGAAAGATAGAAAGATAGATAGATAGATAGATAGATAGATAGATAGATAGATAGATAGATAGATAGATAGAACTGCTTCGGTTAGGTCAAAAGGATATTGAAATAATTTGTGTTTCCAGCATCTCTCTTTCAGTAGCTTGCCCTTTCATAATGGTAAAAAACACAAACCCGAAACCAGTGTTCAGCCCTGACCCCTCCAACATAATGCACACTGCCTGAGAAAGTCTTTGAATCCTTTAAGCTGCCAGGCGCATCCCCCTAAATGCCTAAATCAACTCTTTAGAATTTCATTTCGCAGCCTTCGGTTGGCTAATTTGTATGGCAAGTGCTTTCAACATTTTCCCGGCATTTAAGCGGCTGCCTTAATCAAAAGAGCATGCAGACGATTCTCCCTCCCATCCCTGCTCCACAGCACTGAGTATGGAATAAAACCCTTCCACTTAACCACTTAGATGAATATATCAAGAAACTAATTTGTCATTTTAATTGCATGATTTGAAGAGACGCTGCCTCACTTCGCCTCTTCCATTTCGCTCGACTTTCAATGCGAGCGCACATTAGATTGATCTATGAAAGAGCAGAAATCACAACATTTATGTCTTTTCATTTTGCCGTAATTAGATAATTGAAATTCCTGTCACTGTCACTGCACTTTTGCAAAACACAAACAGCACGCAGACCCTAGGAGGATGGCCCTGCCTTTTCTTTCTTTACTTTTTTTTTTTTTTTTGCTCTGTGTCCTCCTCTTTGTTTTTTTTCAAGTTACTTTTCCCCTCCGTTGTTTTGATTTTTTTTTCTTTTCACCAGAGCCAATCACTCACTCCATCTCCTGAAGCCAGAAATAGCACAGTGCATGTCCATTTTGTTGAGATTTACCGTCCCCATTAAGTGATTGCTAGCTGAAATGACAGGGCACCTTTCTCTTGATACACTCCGAAAAACCCGGCTGGCTCACATTAAGGACACATTACTCGAGCCCATTTTCATCCAGCTGCAAGGATATCCATTAAGGTGCCTCACAACCCTAATTTTTTTCCATTTTCTCTCTCACTAAACTTGACTTCACATATTATTCCCTGCTCTGTTTTGTCATTTACTGAGACAAATTATATCAGGGCGAGGCTATCTCTCTCAATGTCAAAATGGACACATCATTAGACCTAACTAAGACTGATGGATGGATCTCCTCAGAAGTTCTCCGGAGTCTGACAAGTTTTTTTTAGCTCTGTAGAGAGGCAAAGTGTTATGAAATCATCTCGTAATGGACATCTCAGGAGTTCATGTACTCCTGATGAACCAATTAGGTCGACACCTTTCAAAAAATTTATACACACACACACACACACACATCTGTGTCAATCTGTTGTCTCCCAATAAGGTAATATTTAAAAGCTTAGTATTATTGTTATAATAATGATACTCTATCACAAACCTGCAGGCATCATTTTTAGAAATATATTACAAGGCCTTTTACTTGCTAAAAATGTGAAAATTATCAAAGGCATGTAGTAAATTGTGTACAACAGGTTTTCTTTCATCAAAGTTTTGATCATTTTGATCATTTAGCGGCCTTAGAAACGTATGAGTAGGATTGATATATGCATATACCTATAAACGACAATATATCTTCGACTGCTTCCTGTGCAACTGTTTAGAGACAAATCAAATAAAGGGCATTTGACTTCACACCGACAAAACAACAAAACAGATGCTTTCAAACATTCAAACGCACAAACAAATGCAAAAGATCCAACGCGGGCGTTTGGCAACACAATCACCTTAAGAGCCGGCTCTGCTCTGAGCACGCTCCCCGTCGCGTTGACATTCTCATTGCACTTTACCCATTAATTCTGCCATTGTTGTTTCTGAGGTCTCATGGGGTCCTACAAGCGACTCAATAAGCAGTGCTTAACCAGCCTCCTATGTCCATTCAGCTTCAGTTAACCCAGACACAGAGTACAGTCAACAAACCCAAGCCACGTCCCTGCTCCCGGTCAAAAGACTCCATCACCCTGTAATTGTACAAGTCGATCCCAAATAAGCAAATCAAAGCTCGACCTCATTCAGCGCCTCACTTTGCATCACAAGGATGAGCGCCTGACATCGACTCCCATTGAGGGAGACATGTTGCTAATTGAGTTCTCACTGGTCATTTGATCCCCCTAAGTATGCAAAAAGAAAAAGGGTCTTGGGTCTCATCTGCCGGTGTAGAGCGCCGCATAATCCACGGAGGTTCAGAGGTGACTCAGCTCTTACAGAATCACACTGGAAGCCCTTTCAGCTGGAACCATGCAAAGACCAGTGACCTTTCTTTCAGCTAACGCCCAATGCCACGCAGAGTCATTGCTTTAAAAGTACTCCCTTGCTGAGAAAAGGAATAATGCATGGCACAGGTTCTCATAAAAACGTTACAACTAATAAAGCATTCAAACATTTATGGATAGAATCATGGCATATCAATAACCTTTTTTTTTTTTTAAGTGCATTGATTTTTATTTTTTCTGAATGGATTGGCTCTTGGTGAGAAATACACAATTCTACACTTCCATAAATTTGGGCATAATGTGAAGCAAAAACCATGTCCAAACTGCAACAGGTTACTGTTGTAAACTACAACAACCTTCTACAGAAACAATCACGCTCCAGCTGGCTCTGTGAGTAAACAGTGCTGCGGAATGGCATTTTTGTAGGTCAAAACGCAGAACCAAGTTAGCATTTAGCACTTTCAGTTTGTCGTACTGAAGTCAGTGGGTTCTTGGTCAAATGGCTGAAATGAGGTCTATGATTAACATAAGGTCAAGATATCTTAACATTTTATTTTTCATCATAAAATACCTCAGTAATATGCTTCATGGGAAGTCATGGTCTAGTGGTTAGAGAGTTAGACTCCTAACCCTAGGGTTGTGGGTTTGAATCTTGGGCCGGCAATACCACGACTTAGGTGCCCTTGAGCAAGGCACTGAACCCCCAACTGCTCCCCGGTCGACACATCATAAATGGCCGCCCACTGCTCTGGGTGTGTGTTCACTGCTGTGTGTGTGCACTTTGGATGGGTTATATGCAGAGCATGAATTATGAGTATGGGACACCATACTTAGCTGTATGTCATGTCACTTTCACTCATCGAAATAAAATGATGTATTTTTCACTGGGTGATGCTAGCTTCTAGGTTGGCCTACAAAAATATACTGAAGCATTACCGCCTGTGGCCCAGCAAACCCTACCCAAAGTGAGCACTCTCTGAGTTAATTCAGAGCGCTGTGATCTCATTTGTCCTCCACTCCCACTTTTGTCTAGGTCAGAAAGGAGGGGTGTTCACGGGTCAGCAGATACATTCCGGTGAAAAGCTTGAGCCAGGGGGACCCTCTTTTTCTCTGTCTGTATATGACCATGTTGTGCTCAACACCTTAGACCTCCACATTTAGCCTGTCTGACACACTGGCAAAATCACACAAGGGCAATGGAAAAGTGCCATGGGACATGAAGGCTTGCTTAGCAGCTTCCTATTTAGACCCGAGGCAGATGAATAGATATCACTGCTCAAGCAGGCCTTTTACCAGTTTGTTGTTAGTCATATAGCTGTGTCTAATTTTGGAGGCTGTGTCCCCCGGAGGTCATGTTTGTAGGCTGCATACATCACTGAGGTGGTCTCATTTAGGAAAAGCAATGGTATAAAATTGACTCATATTCCTTGTTTGGTGCAAAACACTGTAATTTCTTTCTTACTCTTCAATCTAATGGTTACTTTTCTTAAATGAGACCACTTCGATAACGTATGTGGCTGACAAATGGAACCTCCAGAGGATGCAGGCTCTGAAATGAAGGTTGAAGCTCCAGATAAATCCTGTAATTTTATTGTTTTGCTATTATGGGTGACATATTACCACAGTAGAGGGATTTTGTCAAATCAGAAAATCATTTGAGCTTCTTGTCATTTTAATTTAATCCACTAGAAAGCAACAAGACAAAACAAGATCTCTTATAAAACACAGAGTAATGCATCTTTTTATAAGGAGAAAAATCTATTAAAACTGATAATCTGATTCCTTTGACACCATCTGTATTGCATAAAGTGCTATATAAATAAAGGTTGTGACTTGACTCGTCATTCTTATATGTCTACACCAACCGTTTATTTGTATAAAGTAAAAAGAAAAGCAACTAAAGGTGCATTTACAGTTTGTAAATGTGTGTCCTCCATGCTCTCCAGCTTTCCACCATTCCATATGAGAGAATTAAAATAATAACAAACAAAAATAAAAAATAAATTCACTTACGAATTGCCTAACACAGTTGATGACTAACTTATTCTCCATTTGTAAGCGTCACCTACTGTTAGCAGCTAATTAAGAGCCCATTTTTCCACTAATCTACAACCCAAGTCTCTTTCTGCTACAGCACAAATGTGCCACTTTACCACGAGTCTGGGCAAGCAGACGTTAATTAGCCTGTCCATAGAGCAATCTCTCATCAGCCCCCACACCCCCACAATCCTCTGAGTCACATGGGCTGCACTTCCTTATTACACACCTATTGACTCTCAGTTCAATAGAGGACAAAAATCTTCTTAATGGACTCTGAAAGAGGAGTCATTTACAAATGATGACTGCATTATTAAATTGAAGTGCCTACATGGAAGTTTAAATGTAAGTGGAAGTGCATTTTAACCTGTCATTTGGAGATGCTATTCAGCCCATTCACGCCAGGGTCATACAGGCACCACTGCTAATAAACCCACAGGGGAACAAAAGTAACCCTATTATTTGGCTTGATTGCAAATTGACAGAAAAGACAAAGAATCCTCGGTCATTAATCCTTAGTAATATATACATATATATATATATATATAGCAACAGCAAAAGTAGCTTTTAAGTAAGTCGAGCTACAGTTAAGCTATTTTTTAATTGCAAAACATCCAGTGTTTTCAATAAGTCCTTAGCTATGTTTCTTTGTAGAATATATAATATGCATATATTTCACTTTCGCATATCTAAACCTTATAAAGTGTTATTTTCATCAACCACAATTTACTACAAATTATGATTTGGCGATTAAAGCATTTAAAAATCGACAGGGAGGCCAACGCTGGCAGTGGTAAATGCACGAGGGTGGAAGTTTCTTGCAGCCCTATTGAGCTACTCAGCACGGCTTTAAAGGCAGATAATGAAGAAATGGAAAATGGAGCACAAATTGACCCTTTCACAGCGTGCTCCAAACATTTGTATGGGTACCTGCGGAGGCCATCCCACTTCCCATCAATAAAATAATTTAAGAACACATTATACTCCTTTAAAAGGTCCCATTTGTCTGACCAGGTGATTTTTAAAAGAGCCTTCGGATTAGAGACACCCTGCCTCAGGTACTTTTAAATCAGAACACAATCAATATGACTTAGCCAAAGCTTTGTTTAAATGAATATTGTAAAAGAAATGCAGGTGATTTTGCTAGAATTTTCCCTCTTTTGAATTTCAAGTCAATGGAAGAAAGTGTGGCAATAGATTTTTATTCATGCATTATGATGAAAGTCGCCCTTTTCTTTTCTTTTTTTTATGGGAACGTCTTGTAATTTCTTATAATTGAAAATACATTCGAAAAATACACAACAGAATGAGGCCAAACATATGAGCATTTCTTGTCTTGATCTTGCCTTACGAGAAAAACTCCATCTCTAATCTAAGCATGATATTTCTTTTCATTTCTTTTTTTGCAAATTCTGGATTGTATGAACTGAAAAAGGCTCCCAAATTAAAGATAAATGGACATCAATAGCCTATTTTTCATTCCGGATGTGATTCTGACAGGTGGTAGGGTTTGGAAGTGTGTATTCGAGCGCGTGTGAGCGGACGTGTGAGTGTATATGTCCAGAGCCGGGCTCTGGGCTGTGCTACGCACTAGTGATTTGGCATGTTAGTGAGTGTGTTGTGCCTAATCAGACAGAGGGGCCACCGTAATGGAGAGAATACAAGTGGAATCACAGAAACACACACAGCGACGGGGCGACAGTAATACAACTAATTCCTCCTCTGTCTCAGCTGCGGCGCAGAACAAAATGGGGTCAAGAAAAGGTGCAGGCAGCTTCAAATGAACAGCTGTTCTCTGCTAACTGTGTGGAGCGGCAAGATGGTGGCATACCAAAGCACCGCCATCAGCCCCTCCCTCTCACATCAATGCAAAAGTATGTATGTTCAAATAAGGCCAGGACCTCTGCATATCTCTCTAATTCTATACTTAATCATTTCTGACGCCTGCCCATCATCACCAGGTATCTGAGTGTCTGGAAACACTCAATATAGGCAGACAATGATATGCAGTCAGATTGCTTTTGGTTGCCCATGTTGTTTGGTTGGGAGGTGGGTTATATCAGCAATTGCCTATTACATCGCTCATTGTAGGCAAATAAGGAACTGGCCTGTGCATAGGAGAATCTTGGAATGGAAATACGATATCTAAGTCCTAGCAATCATAAGACAGATAGAGTTCAATGGAGTAACGAAACTGTGAGATTTGTGAGATTCAAAAGAACAATGATGCCCATGCCATGCCCCTGTTTGAAGCATATGAGGGTTTGTGCTCATAAAATTGCTCCGTACAAGTATTCTGATATTTTGTATTGATTTTGTAGTTATGGTACATATAGAGGCAGCAGAGAAAAAAGCAATGGGCTTATTTATTTATTTAATTGAAATGATACTTTGACCTTGAGATGACCTTAAATGACCTTTTTAAACAGCAAACTACTTATAGTTTTATTGCCTCATTTCATTATTATTATTATTTTTTTAATTCTGTGAAGCATAAACAGTACATAAAACCATCCGTGGTCAGATTTCTATACTTTATACCATCTGCATAAAAATATGAAGACAAACAATTTTATATTATATTAGATATTATTACAATTATATATATATATATATATATATATATATATATATATATATATATATATATATATATATATATATATATATATATATATATATGTGTGTGTGTGTGTGTGTGTGTAATTAAAACATTTAAACAAATTCAATTTTGTGGAAACTGTTGATACAGTTTTTTGTTGCTGTTGAATAACGCAATTTAACAAAAATTTGTTCAACTTAATATAATTGTGTGGTGCTAATTTTCTTACTATCTAGCATCAATAATTTCGTAAATATCTAGGTCAGTTAAATTTTAGGAGACTTCTATCATTAATTATAAAACATTGGTTTAGTACAGATAAGTTTTGCACTCGTGACTTGGAGATATTTTGCTAATTTGGGTGAAAACATTCTAGAGGTTTCTGTGACATTCTGTAATATTCTAGTTCTTTCTGGAACATTCCAGAACATTGTGGGACAACAATATTATTTTTTACAATAATACACATATTAATAAATACATTTAGAATAGAAACCAGTGTCCAAATTCTTCCACTATATATATGTGTGTGTGTGTGTGTGTAATTAAAACATTTAAACACTTAAATATTTAACAGAATAAGCGTATGTATGTGCCTATATATATATATATATATATATATATATATATATATATATATATATATATATAATATGTTGTTAAATATAAAAAAATATGAAAAACATTTAATTAAATATATATGTGATAATAAATAATAAGATATTTATTATTTAAATATTTAAAGGCTTACACACATGCATATGTAACATTAAATATATATTTTAGATATTTAAAAAGGAACATACATAATGAAAAGGTATTTACATAATAACTTTATAAATAATATGTGTAATAATAAATAAATGTATATATTAAATACATTTAAAAACGACCTCCATAATATTAAATACATTCATAATTATTACACACATATATATATATATATATATATATATATATATATATATATATATATATATATATATATATATATATATATACTGTATATATATATATACTGTATATATGTAACTGTATTTATGTAAAATAAATATAAACATAAATATAAATATGCACACATACAGTATTTGTGTACAAACAAGGCTGGATTGACAGAAAAGCAACCATTACTGCATTTAAAGTGTATGTGTGTGTCTGAGCACACAGTTTGCACTGGCACCATATTTGCCTGCAAATACAAGAAACAGAAATCTCATGTGTCGGTGAATCTGAGCACAGAGCTCCTGCACATATAATTTGTCAATAGTTTATAGATTTTCCATAATGTACAGCAAACTTGACCCTTTCTCTTGGCAAATCAATTAGGCGCAGTCAGCCACCTAACGCGGAGGCTCTCTCATGTATATCTCCAGTTTTTAGAGTGGAGTTCCATGCAAATATAATGTAAGACAGGGATGCATTAAGCCCTCCCCATCAGTCACAATAATGGATTAAAATCCGCAGTTGCGCCGCAGTTTGCCAGTCAATGTTCTTTATTTTCAGCATCAACCCAATTTCATCTTCTTCTGCTGCCTTTGGAAGCAGTCGATTTGCCGTCAATTGCCATCTCAGGCAGCCGCATTAATGCGCGCCCACAAAAGGATGACACACCGCATTATCACCTCACTTGCTTTCAAATTAGAGTGGACCGCTGCCTCGGCGCAGCTTGTGACTGGTTAACACTATCAGCTATTTGTTGTGATTGGCCCTAATTCGCGGTGTCTAAAGATTTCATCAGGCATTTGATGAGTGAAATAAACCACTGCCCACAGGGAAATTGCTCTGATTAATAGAATTAGACATTGGAGGGGAATCAATACGAGAGAGGCAGTCAACTTGGGGACGGGCCGAGCTACCCATCATTTCGCCTGCCGTTGGCTCGGGCTGCCCAGCACATGACACTTTCCCATTAACAGGCTCTGTGTGAGACTCAAGAAAGCGGGGATTAGCAGTCGGCTGATGCTAAGGAAAGCGCCAATCTGTTCGGATAAATGGCCGGACCATATGGGTCCCGTTGGACCTGGATTACTTCAATGGCCTCCATGTGATTCTTCTTTGTGGAAAGTACAAGAGCGATAGCAAACTATACTCTTCATGTGTCTTTTCATTTTAAGGAGCGGCCTGTTCCTCCTCCCCACACTTTTAAGCACTTAAGTGCACTCAGAGGGGCATCGCCTTCTCCACTGCACCTCTGCCCCCAACGGCACAGCTTCCACTGCCTTTGTGTCCGATCCTACTCCTTTAAATTAAGAGCTTCTTTCGGCTGGTGACTTGCGTGAACCTCTTCTTCCATACGATTCAGCCATTACTGCAGGGCTATCAGGAACATCTAGTGTCCTTGTGAGAGGGGGATAGAAATAAACCTAGGCCCACTCTCTATGGACGCTCATAATGCCTCTATTCAGTCTTTAATTCTCTTCCCATCTGCTTTCCCCAGATGCCTGTTGCCGAGATCGAACAGCTCATAAAAATGTAAATGAATTCTATTAGTTTTAGGCTAAGTGGTTGTTTGTAAATATAAGTCTATTTGGCATCAGTGCTGTCACTTTGAAAGTGTGAGCGCATTGTGAGGGATTTTATTTTGTAGTCCTCTGGGTGCCCTGACCAAAAACCGATAACTCAAATAACTCTCAAATAATTCTCCCAAGAACAGCTAGCTATAGTACAGAAACCTGACTGATAACAGAAGGATATAGATGAGTTTTCAAAGTCTTATTCAGATAAACATAATTAGTTAAAATAATTACTTTCACCTGCAGTTCTGAACAAAAATGACAAAATAACTTCTTATATCAATCATATTCATGGTAAACATGATTTTTGTTAGAACACCTGCAGTACTAACAAAATGAGTGCCCTCTGGTGACAAGAAATGATAGTCATTTTAAAAAAAGCATCTACTGTTGCTGTATTATCATGCCAGTAGTCACATTTTGTTATTATGGCAATTTAAAATAAAGGTTTCTATTTTCATTTATTGTAATTTATTCCTGTGAAGCATATATATATATATATATATATATATATGTGTATGTATTTAATGTTGATACAGTTTTTTGTTGCTGTTGAATAACGCAATTTAACAAAAATTTGTTCAACTTAATATAATTGTGTGGTGCTAATTTTCTTACTATCTAGCATCAATAATTTCGTAAATATCTAGGTCAGTTAAATTTTAGGAGACTTCTATCATTAATTATAAAACATTGGTTTAGTACAGATAAGTTTTGCACTCGTGACTTGGAGATATTTTGCTAATTTGGGTGAAAACATTCTAGAGGTTTCTGTGACATTCTGTAATATTCTAGTTCTTTCTGGAACATTCCAGAACATTGTGGGACAACAATATTATTTTTTACAATAATACACATATTAATAAATACATTTAGAATAGAAACCAGTGTCCAAATTCTTCCACTACTCCTACAAGAGCTGGTTTTATGATTTTTGTTTCTCCATTTCTTAGTTACTAAACGTCTGTAAAATTCCTTTAGCCTATTTATAGTGTGTTGAGGATTTGTACATTTGTGTAGAATGTCGTCTAGTTATAAAATATTAAGTTTGAGGTGAGTGTTTGAAGACACTGGCCTCTAGTGGTTATAAAATGAAGTGTTATTTTATGGTCAAGCCTCATTTCAATCAATTTTTTTTTTTTTTTTTTGCATACATTATAGTTAGTGTTGATGTTTTCTAGGCTGTCAGATCAACTTAACAAGGGCTTATTAAAAGTCTCATTAAAAATGCCAATACCTTGAAAAATCAGTGTCATGAGGCTTATAATAATCAGTTCAGTAGGTGATGGACCAAAGGCGGTCAGATAGACTGTTTGTTTTATGTGTATCCGTCCTAGACATACAGGCTCCTGGAAATTTAGACCTCTCACCCCTAAACCATTCCCTCTGCATCTCCCTCTAAATGAAGCTACAGCACCTTGCGTCCCATATCCAAATTATACATTGGCTTCTAGTTGAATCAGCCGTGTCCACTCTGCTAATCTGAAATTAATGGGTAAAATCTGCAAGGGACAGAGAGCTGCATTGTGACATAAAACAGCAGGTGCTTTGGAGTAACGCTCAGGGAAGAAAAACGAGTATGAATTAATCACTAAAGATTTGTTCCTCTCGCTTTTATCTTCAGTAGATCTGGAGCCGTGCGGTCTAATAGTCTTAACAGCACACACTCACACACACTGGAAATGAATCTAATGAGATGAGTAGAGAGGAAGCTGAGCTGCTTAGCTTTTGGCCTGTGATTATATGAGATGATTGAAGAATATGACCCTGTTCTTGCTGTAATGTTATCCAGTAACTCCACCAAACTGTGAGTAAAACTGATATATACTTAGATATTTTCCATTGAATGATGAGGAAGCTTTTCTCACTACCAGCTCAGTGATAAATATCCAGGACTGGTACAATCTGGGAATTACTGAGGATTTTTTTTTGAAGGGTATTATTACCAGCATCCCTGAGGGGAGTCTTTGTGTTAGTTGAGGAGCCAGTTTTGGCAATGCAACATCGTCGAGAAGCATGATAGCTCTGCCACCTCTTCGCTCGTTCTTCCCTTTTCTCTTTGTTGCTTTCTCCCGCTTGCTCTCTGAGCAAAAGGCCCCCTGCTGCTGGAGAGAGATGGTCTCAGCATGATATCCCCCTAACAAAAACTTTCAAGCCTCCTCTCTCTCTCTCTCTCCACACACAAACACACATCACTAAATGGTCTGACAGGAGTGTTGCACATACTGTGAGCTGTGGCACCTCTTGTCTCGTCCACTTAGCCTTGTGATTGCTCTGTGTTCCGTTAGAAAATCATTTAACTACCCGGCCAATAACATTCAATAACGCCAGACACCAAAACTCTGCTCTAGACAGTTTTATGGGTAGCCTTGGGACAGTTGGACTACCTCGAATTAAATGAAAAAATGATGATTTTTGAACAATAAAAATGTCTCCACGATCTGCTTTTGAAGAAATATCGTAGTATTGTGCTACAGCACACATTCTATCAGCTGCAGTTCTGGCGCCTCCGTCATATACTGTACAACATCACATGCATTCACAGCAGTGTTAACTCAGCAGTAGAGTTACTCTCTCATTATTTGCATGTGCTTTCAAAATGTTTCATTCACACGCTGGTCTCACCTGTGCTTTTTCTGAGCATTGCATACACCAAAGCACGCGTGTGCTAAAGCCTGTCAAACAGCGCCTGATTATTGAACTAAGTTATATTTTGCGCTAATACTGTCAAAACACACAAGGTTTACATGTAGACTCAGTTGGTTATGTCTAAAATGTCCTTTAACATTTATAAAACAGCACAAAAAAAGAGAAAAATCACTCTTGACTGAAGAAATTTAAATGCAGAGCACGAATTCTGATTATGGGTCACCATACTTGGCTGTACGTCACTTCACTTTTCTCTCCTCTGTCTCTCTCTGGAGTCTGATGTCTTCTCTGAGCAGCTCCACCAGCTTCCACTCACTCCCTCACCTGTCCCAGGACATTTGCGATCCTAAGGCAGAGCAAATAAAACCGTGCCTGTTAACAACAACAGCACAATGAATTTCAGAAAAAATCTGTCTACCAACTTGCTTACTTTGCATTTTTACGTCTTTCCCCAGCAGGCTCATTTTCTCCGGAATAGTGCTAAAACAAGAGAAAATGGAAACACTTATAAAACATATAAAGACAGGTTTGCAATCTTAACATTATAATATATGACACAGCAGGATATGCATAAAAAATACTGAAGTGCTAAAGTTTGGTTAAAACATTTGTAGACATCTTGAATGTCAATACTACAAAAACACAGTAAATGAAAACACAATACATACATTTCAGTTTGAATTTCCCCACATAACTCTCACCCGCAGTGTTCTTTGAATATAAACATCGTTGTCATCTGCACACAAGTGATTCTGGGATATGGTAGGAGCGAATTGTCCTTGAGATATACACTTCATTTTCCTGGAAAACGGAGGGCGCATTTGACGTGACTTTCGAATTACATCAGCCTTCATTGCGCCGTGGTGACATCGGCCTTGGAATGTGGTCTTCGGAGGGTCCATCCTTAATTGGGACAGCTTATGTCACGATGCAATGACACTTCAAATGTGCACTTCGTAGTCCGCACACTTCAGTTTGGGGTACAGCTATAGAATAGAGTGTATTAGTAAAGCTGCAATGCCTCATAGAAAACGTACAAAACCCCTAGTTGAACAGAAACCAGTGTAGTTCACTGTTTTTATTTCACATCTAATATACTTGAATACTGTCTGGTTTTAGATGACTTTGAATCTTTCTGATTATAGCAATATTTAATTAAGTGAAATTTTCTTAAGATTTTAAGTAGAAACTATACAAATTATAAAGAGGAAACAATACTATTCACTATATCTACTGTATATCTATATGTCCTTCACATGCCATTCCACAAAAAAAAAAAAAAAAAAAAAAAAACCCTTGGGAGTCAATGGCTATCATCAACTGCTTATTCTTCAAAATATATTATTTTGTTATAAAAAATGGAAAGAAACTCATGCAGGTTTGGAACAACTTGAGGATGAGTAAATGATGACAGTTTTCATTTTTGGGTGAACTATCCCTTTAAGGTGCTAAAGAAAGCAGATTGTGAGTCATACAATCCAAACATCTGACATTCATCCAAACTGAGATACCAGACTAGGTTATCCAATCAATATACAACTGTGAATAGTAATTTCTTTTTCCTATTTTCCAATCCACTTTCTTTAAACATATAGGACGATGATCAAAGATGTGCTGAGCTGCAAATTGCCAATATAATATACGCACCAACCATCTTCACCTGCACTTGTGTCTGTGATTCATTTAAATGACCACCAGGGGACAGCCTAGTGCCACGTCTACCTATAAAGTCTAAAATATTACTGAACAACATCTCCCACGCACTAAAATATAGTAGTATAATAAATCACATAAATAGTGATGAGGAACAGAACTATATAGGAAGACCATAAATATAAAAAAATATATTGTATATCATTATGCAACCATGCACAAGGTCTTTTTTATGATTCTAATATATTATTCCCCCCCAGTGACTTGATTTAAATCTATCTAGCCATCCATCTGTCTGTCCGTCCGTCCATCCATGCATCTATTTTAATAATTACGTATAATATATATATCAAGGGTCAAGGGTTGCCATGCTAGCATTCTGTTTTCAATATTAATATTGGTTTGCATACAAAACCAGTTATAATAAGTCAGATTTACAGTATGTGCTCAGATTTAATTCACTTGCCCTTTTGCAATGACTCACTCACCAGCATACGATGAATTCTTGAAGCTCATTTTGTTTTGAATATTGAACTCTATTTTGCCTCTAAAAGGTCATTCGTAATATCTTAATAAAGCAGCCCATTTTGACAGCAAAATATAATCACCTTCCATTTCTCTCAAGCAAATGACTGTACCATCCCATTCATTCTGAATCCTGAATCTCAGTTTGAATCACCCTCTCTCTATCTTTCAGGATTTATGTGGACATTGATATACGGCCTCTATTACACAGCCCCGGCTGATTATCATGGCAAAGTTCGGTGCAAATACATGTCAGATATGTTGCCTCATCCAAACTTTCTTGTGGAATCATTTACCATGAAAATGATTAATACCATATAAGCCTCCCGAGAGCACAAGCACAGTACCCATCAACTTGTCTAACAGGAATTAAACATTAATCAAAATTCAGAACACCTCCTTGTAATACAGAGATGAGCCTCTGTGATGGAACAGTCTCTGCGGTAGGGGAAGTTTAATAAATGCATGACTGTATTACTATACTTTACTTTCAAGCATCCGAGGAAAGCATGATGATTAAGGATCAGCTCTTGTGATTAAGAGAGAAAGAAAGGAGAGAAAGTTGTTTTAGATCAGTTTTCAGATTCTGGTTGAGGCCCCCCAAGAGCTGAAATCCCATCAAACGTTCTGGCTTCTCGCGCTCTTTCATCTATGTTTTCCACCTGGAGGTCTGTAATTCCACTGCAGATACAAAACTGGAACAGAAATTACCTGCAATCCATCTCCAATGCAGAATCTCCCATTCTCAGCATCTCCCCAAGTTTTCAGACACTTCCTAAAAAAATATTAAGAAAGTCAGTTTTTGAATTATAATGAAGGGCAAAAACTGCTCATAGACTAGCAATGAGATACATTCATATCTAGAGATACGGCATATAACAGTAAAAAAGCAGGAGACAAAAAAAGTGTGAACAAGTATTTGTGTGTGTGTGAGACATCTCACGAACCAAAATTGTTTCTGACATTTATAAATAATATAACCAAGAGCCCCAAGTCCAACAATATTATTATTTTTTTTATATATAACATGCAGAATAGGACAATGTTGTCCGATTGAATTCAGATGTATTTATGCTCTTACAGCCAATAATATATGGCAAAACACAAAACACACATTGTGGTCAGTACATCATATTTCTACTTTTCCCTGATCTCTGTGAAGTTGAAAAGTTTAAATATATATATATATATATATATATATATATATATATATATATACAGTTTTGTTCAAAATAATAGCAGTACAATGTGACTAACCAGAATAATCAAGGTTTTTAGTATATTTTTTATTGCTACGTGGCAAACAAGTTACCAGTAGGTTCAGTAGATTGTCAGAAAACAAACAAGACCCAGCATTCATGATATGCACGCTCTTAAGGCTGTGCAATTGGGCAATTAGTTGAAAGGGGTGTGTTCAAAAAAATAGCAGTGTCTACCTTTGACTGTACAAACTCAAAACTATTTTGTACAAACATTTTTTTTTTCTGGGATTTAGCAATCCTGTGAATCACTAAACTAATATTTAGTTGTATGACCACAGTTTTTTAAAACTGCTTGACATCTGTGTGGCATGGAGTCAACCAACTTGTGGCACCTCTCAGCTGTTATTCCACTCCATGATTCTTTAACAACATTCCACAATTCATTCACATTTCTTGGTTTTGCTTCAGAAACAGCATTTTTGATATCACCCCACAAGTTCTCAATTGGATTAAGGTCTGGAGATTGGGCTGGCCACTCCATAACATTAATTTTGTTGGTTTGGAACCAAGACTTTGCCCGTTTACTAGTGTGTTTTGGGTCATTGTCTTGTTGAAACAACCATTTCAAGGGCATGTCCTCTTCAGCATAGGGCAACATGACCTCTTGAAGTATTTTAACATATGCAAACTGATCCATGATCCCTGGTATGCGATAAATAGGCCCAACACCATAGTAGGAGAAACATGCCCATATCATGATGCTTTCACCTCCATGCTTCACTGTCTTCACTGTGTACTGTGGCTTGAATTCAGAGTTTGGGGGTCGTCTCACAAACTGCCTGTGGCCCTTGGACCCAAAAAGAACAATTTTACTCTCATCAGTCCACAAAATGTTCCTCCATTTCTCTTTAGGCCAGTTGATGTGTTCTTTGGCAAATTGTAACCTCTTCTGCACATGCCTTTTTTTTAACAGAGGGACTTTGCGGGGGATTCTTGAAAATAGATTAGCTTCACACAGACGTCTTCTAACTGTCACAGTACTTACAGGTAACTCCAGACTGTCTTTGATCATCCTGGAGGTGATCATTGGCTGAGCCTTTGCCATTCTGGTTATTCTTCTATCCATTTTGATGGTTCCGTTTTCTTCCACGTCTCTCTGGTTTTGCTCTCCATTTTAAGGCATTGGAGATCATTTTAGCTGAACAGCCTATCATTTTTTGCACCTCTTTATAGGTTTTCCCCTCTCTAATCAACTTTTTAATCAAAGTACGCTGTTCTTCTGAACAATGTCTTGAACGACCCATTTTCCTCAGCTTTCAAATGCATGTTCAACAAGTGTTGGCTTCATCCTTAAATAGGGGCCACCTGATTCACACCTGTTTCTTCACAAAATTGATGACCTCAGTGATTGAATGCCACACTGCTATTTTTTGAACACACCCCTTTCAACTAATTCAACTAATTGCCCAATTGCACAGACTTAAGAGCGTGCATATCATGAATGCTGGGTCTCGTTTGTTTTCTGACAATCTACTGAACCTACTGGTAACTTGTTTGCCACGTAGCAATAAAAAAATATATGAAAATCCTTGATTATTCTGGTTAGTCACATTGTACTGCTATTATTTTGAACAATACTGTATATATATATATATATATATATATATATATATATATATAGTCTTTCCATTTTATTTCTCTCTATCATTTTCTCTCTGTTTTTGTCTGTGATCTCAGGTAATTCTGAATTTCTGACAGCAAGATCCTCATTTTCATAATGTACTGAAATACAATTTCAAAACTGTTCATTTCGTTAGTAAGCTTTGGCATTATAAATGAAACTATCATTTGATACACATTCTTCCACTAATTCCATTCATTATGTTATATTAGATATGAAGCAGAATATATTGTAAACATACTCTCTGTGGAAATTAAACCACAGAAAGCATGTTTAGCATGTTTTAAAACAATCTTCACGTCATTAACAGATGATAAATTAAAATGAAAAAAGCAAAGGGTACAGTATCTGTTCAACTTCCCTGACAGACAAAATAAAGCCATGAAGCTTATTTGATGGAGCTGTAGCACATCTGAGAAGAATTCACTGACTAATGTATCTGTCAGTCTCTCTGGCTAATGCACTTCAGGCTGTCCTCAGGTCAGCCGAGACAGCAGTGATTTAAAGGATCACAGTCAGCAAGGTGACTCTCTTGTGTTTCAAGTGTCCCAGTACTGGACTTTGAAATGGCTTGCTACTTGAAACACGCTCTTTCATAGAGTTCCCTCCTAGCTTATATATACACTTCCTCTTCTGAAGGCTTTCATTTCTCGTATAGTCTGCTTTGTTAAAAGGTGAGAGTGCAGGACAGACTCATCTGGAGGACAGAAATTCTCAGAGTGTTCTAACAATTCAGTTTGGTTGCAGTAGATTGTCTGACTCTGCCTGATGTCTGGTTATATCGAGCAATGGCTTATTCTAGGGCAACTATACAGGGATATATGCTGCCAGTCTGTAGTGCCAGAAAGAAACCAATTTATTTGAAGTGATAGAAACACAACAAGCTGGGCTGAAACGAAAATTCAACCAAGTTTGATTAGTGCTAGAGTTATTTGAACAAACCTCAAGCCTAAGCAATAAACTTAGCATTTAATCTACTGTTTGTGCCTCAAATCATATACAGTTTGTTGAGGAAAGTTTGTTCTTACTCTTCAGAGTGACTACAATTTTCACTCAAAGTGGGTGAAAAAAATCAAGTAACATTGGGTTTTTATCTCTAGGCTTTTTAAGTAGGGACAGTAAACAACAATCTAACAACAGCCCTGAACTCCCAATCAATCCCAATCATTGGTGCTAGTGAGGCCAGCACTGGAAGCTCACCCTGTGGTCTGTGTGGGTCCTAGCGCCCCAATGTAGTGATGGGGACACTATATTGTCAACAAGCACCGTCCTTTGGATGAGACGTTAAAACCGAGGTCCTGACTCTCTGTGGTCATTAAAAATCCCAGGATGTCTTTCGAAAAGAGTAGAGGTGTGACCTCGGCATCCTGGCTGAATTCGCCCATTGGCCTCCGACCATCATGGCCTCCTAACAATCCCTATATCTGCTGATTGGCTTCATCACTCTGTCTCCTCTCCACCAGTAAGCTGGTGTGTGGTGGGCGTTCTGGCGCACTATGGCTGCCGTCGCATCATCCAGGTGGATGCTGCACACTGGTGGTGGATGAGGAGATACCCCCTGACTATGTAAAGCGCTTTGAGTGCCTAGAAAAGCCCTTTGTAAAATGTAATATATAAAATGTAATGAATTATAGCAACAACTTAATATCTAAGTAGTGAGATTTGCATTGTTTAGGAATCTCCATGCAGAATTCACATGTTGTTTGCTCAATCAATATGTTTTTTCATTATATAATTTTGGTTCTGGCTCAAATGAAAGATTTACTTGTAACAAAACTTTTCCACTCATTCTAACCAACTGAAGCTTGTTATGAAGTTTGCAGGCAGTGTATTTATGTCAGAGATGTCAATGAATATAATCATCTATGCCATGGCTTGACGTACTCCGTTAGCCAGGATTGTCAAATAATCAATTTTTCCCGCACATTTCATTTTCTGCCAAATGATTCGCAGCAATTCCAACTCTGAATTGCTTACGGTCTTTTTTTAAATCCTTCATATGATGTAAAGTGTTTCATTGACATTGGAGATGACAAGCAGTCTCACTTGACTGAGCTGGTTAATGATTTTTCGCATTCACATTCAAAGCCAGATTTAACGGCAAGTCACCTGCTGAAGTCTTCAAGGAGGAACAACGGGAAGCCAATTTTACAGAATTAATTTATGTTTACCTTTTGAACACCAGACACAGTTGCAATGGAATGCACTGCACTCACAAAATATTTATTCACTTTCTCAACCTTTTTCTAAATGTGTTTCACACTCCTAACACAAACAATTAATTATAGTGCATCTCTAAAGTGGATGCTTGGCCTGTTTTTCAAATTTGATTAGCTTTAATTTAAAATGTAATTTTGGCTACTCTAATCTGTAGCAGACATATATGGTAATATTATATTAAAGTAGGAGACACAGTGTTACAGACATTGAAACAAAATGTTCCACTTGTAACCTAACAAACCAATTTAGAGATAGTAGTGTAAATTGATTTCAAGAGGGCATGCAGGAAATTAAAACCAGTGCTAAATAATAACTCGACAACAGTATTGTTAAATGATTAAGCAATAAGACAAACGGCCTGTGGATATGCAGCAAATACAAGATTTGGAAACTAACCCAAGCACTGCACTTCAAATGTACAGTCACATTTCTTGAGCAAATGAAAACAGCGGGTTCTTGTAATCCTGTGGAAGCCTATCCAAACAGCTCAATAAGCGATACCTCACTGAAGGAGGGACTTCTCAGCGCCTGCGTAGGTGAGTGAGTAAGTGCATACTTCACAGTTACTTAGAGCCTGGGACTACACTTCCACTTATTCCTCCGGATTTTCAAACTGGTATTTGCAAGAAGGAAAACAATCACGCGGACCTCGCGCGCACTTGATCCGCTCCAGACGCCATGAAGAGTCCCGTGTACTGGGTCGTCGTGGCTGGGATATCCATCGCTTTGATTCAACAAGGTAAAATGATTTTTTTTATATATATGTTGGGTTTGAGTGGAGATTGTTGAACGCGTCTCGTATAGAACGCGCTCGCAATCAATGAAGACAAGTCAAACTCTGTGGCATTACGCGGTTTCAAACTGTTACTATGGGCGGAATTATATTTGGCTTTTGATGTATTTTCAGCATCTTAGACGGAGGGCGGGTGGATTGACTTGATATTCGCGCTTGAAAGTTTTGTGAAAAGCGCACTGGAGAAGTGGAAAAGCGTGCACTTGTTTCACATCTGCGTGGCTGCGCAACAATGTAATGAGTGAGTTTGGAGAACAGCTCCCATCTTAGTTTCTGATCCGCTGGTTTAAGTTGGTCGCAGAGATACTGTGTTTTGCATAGCTGAGTTAAAACGGGCTAATCTGCCGAGGCAACGAGCCCGTGCTTAACATATGCCCTGTCTGTCAGGAGGACGCGTCACGCGGCAGTTGTCACTTGCTTGTTAGAGTAAGATGTGTTTTGCTGCTGATGCATGGTGTGATGAATAAATTATAATAATAATAATTTAATATACGAGGGATAAATCACTAACAATGTCATAATTTACTTACCCTAATGTCTTTCATAACCCACACATGAAGAAAAGTAGGAACGTCACATGGCTGCCTTTTTCCATGCAAAGACAATGAATGGCGGTGAATGTCATATATATATATATATATATATCATTATAAAAGTAGTCTCATGTGTTATAGTTAAGTTTTCTGAAGTATTTTGATAACGACTGTTTTGATAAGGAAATTAAGTCGTTATCACTACAAATCGTGAATTTCACTGTACAGAAGCTCTCCCAGGGAATGTTCAGGACTGAAGAAGTGATGTAGCTACGATGTAAGAAGTGATGTAAGCGAACGATTCACGATTCGGATCTTATTAAGGAATCGATTTATCCAGTTCAACTGACCATGGATGCATTATCAAAAGCAACTATGGTCACAAGTTTTTTTTTTTCATTCATAATTTTGACCTATACCAAATTGCACCCTAATCCTTTTCAGTCATCCTCTGAAACCCTGTCTCAAACCCCACCCTAAACAGATACTTATTTAAACACATAGCCTACATAAAGTCCATACTTTCGTGACATAATGCCGCTTTGACTGTCTAGTTAGAAATCAGCCCGCAAGACTACAAGTCCACATGAAGTATGCCATTTGAGACAGGACCTGAGTCCACACTTTTGTAACTTAATTCAGTTGTAACTGTGTAGATCTCCATTATGCTTGCCTCAGTGCGTGTGAGGAAGAAGAATATCAGAGTGATTGACAGAGATACAGTAGAAACATTATGTGTGGTTTTGTATTAAATAATGACCCAGATCATGAAATACATTTATTAGCCTTAGAGTAAGGAAAGCTTGGGAAATAAGAGCATCTAAGGAGCATGTGAATGCTATGGATTTATTGTAAAAATTTTTAATTGTTTATGCACAGATATCGATATGGCACCAGTACCGTAAAAAAAAACAATTGATACCCAACCCTAGTTTTGACCAGTCTAGAGTAGGTATTGTTGTTTGTCATACGCAGTGAATAAAAAGGCAGTACTATAAGTCATAATAATCAGTAATTATGTCCCCATTGGATGCTACAAATGCCTTGTTTGTAATGGGTTTTAATGTTTTTGTCTTGTTGCACCTTGGCAGTAACATTTCCGTCACACGCTTGAGGAATTCAGCCAGTCACAACACATTGGATAGCTGGCCAGTCAGAAAAGCTCACTTTTCAGAACGATGAGCTTTGTAAAAATGTATGTTTCAGAAGGATAGGGTATACAGGAGCAACAATAATGTACATTATGTGCAATATATATATATATATATATATATTTTAACCTTAAACCATGTAAACATATTGCATTACACCAAATACACCAAATACTGTTCTTTTTAGCAAAGTCAATGTCATATAACCCCTTTAAGACCATATTTTGAAGGTCTAATCTTGGTCTCAGACTAAAAAGAATGTAATTTATTTAAAGATCAGTAAAGACCACAACTGTGGGGATATAACTTAATTGCTGGTGCATTGTCTGATTTATTTTTAACCTTAAACCATTTAAACATATTGCATTACACCAAATAATGTTCTTTTTAGCAATTCAATGTGATTTTCAAATCCTTTAAAACCATTTTTTGAAGGTCTTATCTTGGTCTCAGACTAAAAAGACTGTAATTTACTTAAAGATCAGTCAAGACCTTGCTGGTACATTGTCTGATTTATCTGTTTACATCATTAATGTGATGATGTAAAACTTACTGACCATGAGCAATATCACAAGAGTAAAATAACAGTTTTCACAAATATAAGCACGACTGCAAACAGTGATATTGATTTTATCCTGCCAGTGTTTCACTGTACAGCCTGCAGTACACTGCCTGTTTTTAAGGGTTAACTTCGTGACAATTAACAACTTAAAAAACAAAACAAAAAAACAAACAAGCAAAACATGTCATTTCTTTGGAAATGTTAATTCTTTGGAAAGTTGAGATTCTTGTGATTTGAATGATGCAAACCTTTTTAACACACAATCAGCACAGCAGTTACAATCAGTGTCTTTGTCAGACCACCAACAAGGCTTCATGCTCTGTTCCCACTGCGTTTTAATAGCTCACAGCTATAGTCATCTGCAGGCATCTGTTTACAGAAAAATGTAGGTGGAATGTTTTTAATCCCTTTTCATTGTCTTTAAAGTTTCTCAATACCAGTAAGGCTTACAGGGATTCTCAAGTTTGTTCTGTTAAGGAACAAACCTCAGAGTGTCACCTTTTAAAAGAGACCAAATCCATGCTCCAGATGGTTCAAGAACTGCATGACATTTACTTTGGGTATGCCTTTTTTAGACGTTTAGGCAATTTTAACAGCAATGCTAAGGTGTTATACAAATGTTCAACACACAAGATGTTAATATTAATTGTATTACATCTTAGACACAATTTTAATTATTATTATTATTATTAATTTTTTTCGTGGCTATTTTTGCAAGGACAGTAGTTCCATACAGATCCATAGCAGAGCTGTTGTGTGTTTCTGAGCAACACATAGCAATGTTTCATTACTAAATAAATCAGCTGCTTTGAAGGAATCGTTTGAATAAATTATTCTGAGACACACTCAAGTGACTTGACTCCACACAGCCCACTGCCAGTTTAATTCTGATATTGATATTCATTTTATTTTCCCATCATATTTAAATATTCATCATTTTATTTGAAAAAATACATTGATCTCAACAATATTTCAGAAGTTGTGACTCTACCAGTTGAGATGCAGCCTCTGCAGTGCAAAGATGAATTCTGTTGTTGATTTCATTTGATTGGAAACAGCTCTTTATAGTCTTATTATTCTTATTGTATTTATTGATTAAATATAGGAGATTTTTCAGGCAGTAAATGTGGATCTTTTAGATGAATTTAAGAAGTGCTAGTTTGGTCTCCATCCCTCAAAGTCTTGTTCTTGTCTTGGGCTCGGTTTAGAAGGTCTTGATTACAACACTACCATAGGGTGTCCCATTTGGATTTTAATGATTCTGTAACAGATATGCAGATCATCGATTCATGTGTTTAATTCAGATTTTCCAAATGAAACTCTTTTTGAACCAAGTTCCTGGCCTGGCGCCAGCCTGGCTGGACTTAAATTATTTACGATGCCCATGCGAGCTTCAAAGAAGAAACGAAAACCCCCAACCCAAATTCCTTCAACACACTGGAGACAAAGGAAACCTTTCGTATAAGTTCCTTACTTTCATTTTATTATTAATGTGTATTTTAATTATGTTTATGGATTGCATAAAATGGTTAATCCTTGTTATGTGAAGAGTATAAGTTGCAAGCTCATACTTTAGGAAATGTCTCTCCTCACTTTAACCTCCTCAAAGAGAGCCACGTTTCTGCAACCCCCACTTTTGCAGGTTGTAAAAGTTTACGACCACACAGGACAGGAGAGAAGCCAAATCACTGGCTTCTTTTGAACAATGCATTCTATGGAATGTATTCATTAACTTTCTGTTTGTATGTTTTATAAATGTATTACGTATTCCCTTTTGGTACATTTAGATGTTTCCCAACATCTGCAGTGTTATCATGTGTTAAGCAAATCTTTAAATGTGTAATTCGATCTAAAAATTAGATCTTTGATCATATATATATATTATGTTTAGTCTTGTTCTAATCGTCATGCTCTGACAGACCCATTTATCTGGAGCAAAGTAATGGAAAAATGTATGTAATCTGAAGTACGAACTGATAGAAATATCCCTGATGGAATCGGACAGGCACTAGATCACCGGGGGTTTGCCTCCACAGAGACAAAGGAACTTTTCCCTCAGTTTCAGATCGCGGACTTTCATTGGCTGTTTACGCGAAAAAGGGGCGTGAACCATTTCAAGCCATAAGAACGACCGAACAAGGTCCGCCTCTCTTCTTCTTCCTCTTCTCCGTTCTCGGACACGCTGCTCTCCAACGTTGCTTCCGCGCGGCCATAGGCCGCGCTCATAGCGCAAACCCCCTCAGCACAGGGGCTGAGAGAAAAAGCCATTTTAATGGCTCCTTTAGAAGCTTTCGTTTCGTTCGTTTTCTTTTCTTTTCTTTACTAAGTTTATTCAACTATTCGCCTCTCCACGCAAGGAAGACGAATTCTGGAACAATGTTTGTTGAACCTTTCAAATACCGCGCGAGGACAGAACAAAGGACCACGTGCTCCACGCTCACGCCAAGCGCAGCGTGCACGCGCGTCACATGGCCTCCGTTTCATGGCACATGGCTGTTTCAACGGGAACAGCGCGCAAAGCTCACAAGCTCGACGCCGATCTCACGCCACTCACATTTGGACATTTTGCAAGTATCACTTTTCTATGGAGATTTAAATGCTGGTTTAAAGTGTTGTTATGATCTGATTTGTTGTTGGCTCCAAAAGTTACTGACTATGATTTTCATACCTGAGCTCCTTATGTGATCTCATTCTATTTTCTCTCTCTCTCTCTCTCTCTCTCTCTCTCTCTCTTTTATTTGGATTCGTTATGTATTGTATAAAGCTTACTGTTTGTATTGTCGTACGCATATTTACTCTGTGTGATTTGTAGTTTGATGTATTACTAGTTTAATTATTAAAAACCCATATACTGACGATTGGCTTGGACTCCACCCCACTCACATTACGAGTCACTGAGATGTGTCTGATCTATAGCTACAAGCTCTAAATTTAGAAACTAAATTTATCATAAGGATAGGATAATATTTTCATGGCCAGAGAATACTTTTCCTTGAATTATAAGGCGTGATAACTTTATTGAAAATTGATAGGTCTACAGGGGTTTGCTGGACATACCACGGTTTGATTTGCAGTAATTTACAGTAAGAGATATCACAATAATTGATATGAAGAATGTAATATTGACATATTAATGAGTAAGTTACAGTGCCCTGTGATTATTTATTGTTATAGGCAATTGAGCTATTTTTCATAATCAATCAAATTTAATGTAACTGTCATCTGAGATTTAAATTAATCATATTCCTGATTAATTATTCAAATTCCCTATATATCATTTGAGTTAATTACTATGTAAAACTCATTGTTGTTACATTATGGTGGAGAATGCGGGCATTTCAAACTTCGTTTTGTGAGCAATCAATCTATGTATATGGTTTTTAATAATTTCTGCACGTGCGCTATGAAATTATGTAATGTTACTTGTGAGATAAGTCGCAAGACGCGAACTCACTCAACTGACTGAGGCAAAAAGCTGGTCAGTCAGCGCGCTAGGTATTTGTAGAAACTTAACAGTACAGTCACTGTTATTTTTGATGAAAGTAAACTGCAGTATAATGTTAAAAGTATCCTGTTAAGAAAGACCAAAATCTTTTTACAGTGAAAACATTTTAATATGAATAATTAAAAGATAAAGAAATCTTTTAATAGTTGCAACATGTAAATCTGAACCTGAGCGATGCTCCTCTGATTCAGTTAAAAAGGCCTTGCTTATTGAATTCGTGGTAAACCACATGATATTCAAAAAAATAAACGATAAAAACTCCTGGTCTAAAATTGGCTTAGCTACCCGATTTTTAAACCTAAAACATTTAAATCATAAGTGCTATTTTGATAAATGTTTATTGGAGTCAACAGTTGGAAAATTCCTGTTTTTATTACAGTTGTGTTTTGGAAGTGAACGGATCCTTCTTCAACCTATGTTAATATAGCACCTCAGAGATTAAAACCTTTGGTTTGTTACTTGTGATTTTTGATGCAGAAAATCAGCCTGACAAACGATCAGATAATTTCTAAGTCATATTGAAATTGTAATTCCTCTATCTAAACACCAGGAGGAACGCGTGGGTTAGAAATTTCAGGGTACGCCCTGCTTTCTGATTCCAGCTTGCATGAGTGCAAAGCTGCCATCCTGTGGCCATTTCAGATAATGCGCTCTGATTGCTAATTTATAATCCCCTGTGATGTATATTTGAATTGGATGTCTAAATTCTCGATAATTATTTGCATTTACAGCTTTGCTCGTGCGAATATTATTACAGGGAAACAAAAGAATGTTCCCTGCCTTTGACTGTTTACATTTACTTTGAGTTTGGTTCAAACATGATTTGAATTAAAATGTAATTGTTAATAGTGGAAATCTAGATGTGTCAGGTCAACTACGGTTTGACCCACTTAGAAGGTAAGCCATCTAGTGGCAGTCTCCTGTTAAATCGACTAACAGACCTCTGTCTTTTCCATTCTGTTTGAATTGCATGTCCACTTTTACCCTCTTTGATTAATCTCACACTGTTTGATTAATTTCATGATCATTAATGATAACTTACAAGCTATCAATGGTTATTATAGGATATTATTCAGATTTTCCTTTTTAATTCATACATGCTTATTTTAAATTTTGATTTAAACCAGTTTTGAATTTTTAATTTGAATTAAGTTTTCTGCTCAGCAGGTTAAAGACAGAGAAGCAGTACTTTCCCCCCCCCCCCTTGTGGTGAAAACCAGCTACTCCTTCTCCCTTGTTTCATTCCTGTCTTTTAATTTGATGTTTATTATTTTTCTTCTCTCTTTTGACTTAGGTTATTTTGATAATTACCATTATTATCATAATTCCTTTGTTTATTATTATTAGGTAAAGCTGTTACCTCTCCTCTCTACATATATAGTTACTCAATTGATGTTAAACAAACCAAACATTAATTAACTTTAAGTTTCCTTTGTTCATCCTTTGTGTATTTGATTGTAGAACTCCCTCGGTGATTGGACAGTCATCTCAGGTTTCCAGTGAGCAAGGCTGCCCGACCGGTGTTCCTCTTGTCTCAAGAGACATCAGCAATTTTGGCACTCCAAAGGTTGTGCTAAAAGTCACAAGCCGTTCGAGACGGCGCCACGCCAGAGTAACGGAGGACCGGGGACACTGCGGTTCAGTGTTTGGGGAGCACCGGGGAGGTTGACCAAGCCACTGGTTCCCACCTGAATGATTTCAATTCAACCAGGTGAACCAAAAGTGATAAAACCTATCCACTTATTATAAGCCACAGAATATTAGATATTCCCCCGGATATATTTTAAGTGTTCTGACCCTTTTGCTTCTTTAAGCCACACCATATTTCTAGGTTTCCTACCCAGATAGCCCACTCACCTGTTGGCCCTATCTTAAAACCTAGCAGTAGGCTTAGGCCTCCTTATTCCCACTAACACATTGTGTTTCTATTGTTTTCATCGCATTTCAAGTGTTGTGCTTCACTTTGATCTTTTTCTACCCTCTGTTCTGTTGTGATTTGTTTCTTTCATTTCACATAGAGACAGTAACCTGGGAGCCACCAACGAAGTTAAATAGTAGAGCGACCACCAGCAGCCGGTGTCATCACACGACCCGCTAGGCTACTGCCTGTCAAATCTCCATTTCAGGTCCTTCGTTGACCCAAGTTAATTGGCTACTTAACTGTCTGACTGTTTGCATCAGTCAGCCCCAAAATTCTCATAAACGGCACAGCCCGTATGAATATAGCTCGTTAAACGTAGAACGAACTTGCATTGGTCTTTTTGTGTGTGTGTGCTGTGCTTCTCTCGCCGACAGAGAATCAGGATGTTCCAGGCATCCAGTCCAGCAGTCCACGGGGGCCACCTCTCGACATGGTTGAAAGCAGTGACGACCCCCTTCCTGCCCAAGGACGCCAGTAACCTGCAGCACCCAGAGCAACTAGACACCGAGCTAGATGAACTGATGGCACGCGATCCAAACCAAAGCGACTACTACAGAGAACTCGCCAGGATCTTCGGAAGCCTAGTTCACATTCTCGTCGCCCAGGCACGGCTCAGTGAACGGAGCAACATCGCGGAGGAGGCCTGGAAGGACCAGGCCCCAACCCAGAGTCATCTTGATCAGCTCCTCCTCGAGACCCAGAACCAGCGCGAGAAAGAGGACGACACAGATCCAGAGCTACAGAAAGGAGTTGAAAGACTTCACAATGCCCTGCAAGATCTTCGCCTCGACACAGATCAAAGAGAACAGCTGGAGAGAGAAGCCCAAAAAGACCTCAACAAAAAACTCCAGCAAGGTGGCGCTCTCCTAAAAAGAGCAGAGACTGAACTGAAAGAAAGAGACTATAAAACCTGGGCCTGCAAAACACACTTGCAAGCGGCCCGAGCTAAATTCAACAAGCTTACTCTGCAGAGAGATGAGCTCCAAGATGAACTTGACACTGTTCACACAGAACTGAGACAATCTCACGGATTACAGAGTGGCTGGATCGGAGAAACGCACACCACAAAATTTCTCCCGGGCCGCCACTCCAACCCTTTCAGCCAAGAACCCAGAGCTGGAAAAGGGGGTGTAAGCCCACTTCTAAGGAAATCACCAGCCAGCTTACAAGAACATCTATCAACAACGGAGGGAAGAGAACCCTTCCAGAGAACGCATGTCACCAAACCCTGCACTGCTCACAGAGAACTTCACAAGCTAGCCAGAAGCATCTCTACATTCAATCCAGATCCTGCGGGAGGACATGACGTTCATGCTTCTTTACAAGCCATTGACTTTAATTTGCAAACTGTCGCCAACGTGACAGATGTGAACACATTGTACCTGTTAAAAATCACATCCAGCCGTGATGTGCATTGCTTTCTGGATCGTCAACCAGAGACTGTCAAAGCGTACTACCAGCAACTGCTACAGACTTTGATTCTTGAATTCTCTGATCCAAACTCAGACCATGGGCTCCTTATTGCTATGGACCTCAAACAGGGCCGATTTGAAAACCCACAGACTTTCTGTAGTCAGCTACGAAACACCTACTTCGGAGCATGCAACGAACCAGGTATGGAACAGGATTTCAACTTAAAAACTCTGTTCCTCCCAAACCTACATGCCAGTTGGAGTTTTCATCTCAGAGTCCCAGCGTGTCCCCGTAACAGGACTACACAAGAGTTACGGAACTTAGCCCACAAAGCTTGCACCAAGCAAAAGACTATTTGTGAAAAGACTGTGAAAAAACCCAAAGTCTCTGTCTCTGAGCACTGCTTGGAGTTAACCCTAGATGGCGCCCTACAACACCACAGTCACAGACATTTTTACAGAGAGTCAATACCGTTCCAAGCCAGCAGAGGGCAACACAGTGCAGCCACGTCTGAGACAGCAGAGATCCTGAGGGTGCTGAAAGTGCTTCTTCACATGAAAACTCACAAGGAAGATGAGCCAAGCACCCAGAACACTGCCCGTCATCTACAGACCACAGAGCTAACTGTTACAGCACAAAGTGACAACAACACCCAAGCTCCACAGTCAACAGCTGCACACCCTGAACGAGACAGCACAGGTCCTCACACCAGGTACCACAAACACAAGGTACCAGAAAATGCTGTTTTGACTACCTGCCTTCGCAGCGAGCTACACAAGACCGGTCCTCACCACCCACCGATCGTCCCACCCGCCCTGATGCCAACATTCCTGGGCAGCCTTGTCAAAAAGGGGGTGGGCCGAAAAGGAGTCAACAGGGAAGACCTGATCGACACAGGATTAAACCCGACGGGGATCTCATCTCACCTTTTCAAAAGACTCCAATTTGAAGCTAAGAGACAAGATCGAACTCTTACACCTCAAACTTATGAACTGAATGTACAGGTGTACAGACAGGATGACATCCAGTTTGAACAGGTTGTTTCCATTCACCTGACATTCGTTTCGATGAGTCTAATACATCCCATGTATGTCCCACCAATGAACACTCATACATTGCTCATCGACAAAGACCTGCTAGAACACTTTGACCCTCTTCTGAACTTCAAACAGCTAAAAGACTTTGCTCAAGTGCGAGAACCTCTTTCTCTCCAGCCACACAGGTTGCTAGAGCCAGACTGTCAGGTCGCAGAGGTCACGGGAACTCCCACAGAGCCAGACGGTCAGGTCACAGAGGTCACGGGAACCCCAGCAGCCAGCCATGAGTACAACGCCCTAACAACAGGCCCAAGTTCAAGCCTCTGTACCTTAGTCAACAAACAGGGTACGGTGGTACCAGCTTACACCAAAGGGGTCGCTGTTCGGCTCAACCTGCAAGGTGGTCAAACCTTACACCACACGCTGGGTTTCTTCCAATCCTCACCTGAATGTGTGGAACTCGGACTCACACTTGCAAACAACAAGCATGTCAAACACCAACACCTGTTCCAGCAATGTGATAACATCACAAAAACACACAATGTGATCGTGTACTGGAAGAAGGTAAAAGGACACTCGAAGTTACCAAGTCTAGACGAGGACTTTAAAGATCACACTGACACCCTTGCCAAAACTGGCACACTAAACAACATTCTGTGGTCACTCCCAACCCACCCACCCACATTCAAGGTTGAAGTGATTACACACAGCACAAGAACTTTACTAGCTAAACTGCCTACCTCAGAATCGCTTACGCAGGCTCCGTTGTCTACACAGACCAACATAGCGGACATGCGGGCTTCTGAAACCTTGATAATGACTTTGTTTTACCACCTCTCAGACCCCTCCATCCACCCTGGCAACCAGTCTACAGTCACTGACAACCAAAGCCCCAGACCACTGCATGATACACAAACCATGCTGCGTGCACAGAACAATATTGTGGGTTGTGCACCGTCTGACATCACAATGCCAGGGCGTGTAATGCCACGGAGCAAAAGGGGGATACTGCCAATATATTTCCATGACGCAGCATGTGCTGCACCACGCAGCACCAGAGCCACTGACAAAACACTGAGTCAAGCGTCATGCCAGCAGCAAGATGTGGCAAAACATGGGCGGGGGCGAGCTAAACCCAGTCGCCGCCCACTAAGCAAAGAGGCTGCCCTGTCCAACCAAAGACAGCCCTCGTTTGTTTCTTTCTTCCCTTTCTTTCTCTCTCTCCCTATTATCTGTTCCAGGATGCTGCTGTGGTTTGCTGTGCCGTGCTGTCAGCCAAAGAGAGGACAGCTGCCACCGAGAAAACCGCTGAGACTCCTGACTACCGATGACAGGGCACACTACCCCAGCACTGTAACCGAATACAGCTGTACAAGGTTCCGATGGAGAGAGGACTCCCTCACTCACACTGAGGCCGATGTCAAACACCTGTTCAGCCAACATGAGAAAGTGACGGTTACACAAATGGAGTTAGGTGGACACCACCACCGCTCCAAACAGTTCCCGGGAGCTTTGCTTAGAGCCGCTGCTGCCGCCAGAATGTTTAACATTGTTATGTCCAGTGTCAATGCAGCGAACCAGACTGTAAACTCCTTGAAACCACTGTTTACTGTCTTCCAGAAGAACTTTACCCAGACTCAGCTGCTTACAGCGTTAACAACAGACATGCTGTGGGAGGTTAGCTCCTCCAATGACAGCCTAACCACGAGTAAAACCCCACCATACATGATACCCTTAAGCCTCGTGTTAACTGTGTTGTCTTACACCATCACCATGCCAGCTGACCTGCTACGAATGCACCTGGCCAACTCTCTGGATAACGCCTTCCTACGGCACGCAAACCCCAAACAGAGAGAAGTGAACGTGCTCCTGAACCAACTCATCAGCGAGTCAAACCAAGTCTACAGACCTAAAGACATTGTCAGTGTCAGGATGTGGAAGAGCAACACCCACACCAAAACACACATTCCAAATGTGGTGGCCTACCACGACACGACACACAGCTGTACCTGGCCCCAAACATGCACAGGTGTACTTTAACCAAAGACATTCATTATCTCTGCCTTAGCAAACCCTTCCTCAGACACAACTCTGAAGGAATCTGCGAGCTGCAACCCTGGGTCAGCGATACGCGCTGCCCTGCCGAAGCCAAGCCTCGTACACAAGTCACAGAAACGCAAGCAGAGATTGTGGGTAACAGATGGCTCGTCAACACTCCTGTGCGCTCAGCTACACTGACCTACGACCAGCATGACACCGCCACCCGTGCCAACCTGCTGGACCAAGTACTGAAAGGTACCACCCAACACATTGACATTACTCCTGTCGACACAGCCCTCCAAGCACTGTCTCGACAGCCCATTTCTGAACCAGTCATCTGCGGTCCTAGCCTGGACTGCTGCCGACACTGCACGGGGCATCTCCACTGTCAGTGGTCCCAACCTGACTCTTGGCGTGACCTTCATCCTATACAGGATACTCAACGAGATGCAAACCTCTACAGCCAAACTCACGACAACTGTGGCTGGAGGTCTCCGATGGAATCCCCGGAAAAGGGACTCAAAGTCAAAGACAATACCGAACCTCACCAAGCTGAATCCTCAGCTTCAGGAACCACCTGTCATCAGGACCCACCTGCTGCATGACCATCACAATTCACTTGTCATCTGCCCATCCTGATGATTGCCGTCCGATGATGTCCACACAGGGACTTCATCTGACGAAAGGGGGATGTGTAACAGATATGCAGATCATCGATTCATGTGTTTAATTCAGATTTTCCAAATGAAACTCTTTTTGAACCAAGTTCCTGGCCTGGCGCCAGCCTGGCTGGACTTAAATTATTTACGATGCCCATGCGAGCTTCAAAGAAGAAACGAAAACCCCCAACCCAAATTCCTTCAACACACTGGAGACAAAGGAAACCTTTCGTATAAGTTCCTTACTTTCATTTTATTATTAATGTGTATTTTAATTATGTTTATGGATTGCATAAAATGGTTAATCCTTGTTATGTGAAGAGTATAAGTTGCAAGCTCATACTTTAGGAAATGTCTCTCCTCACTTTAACCTCCTCAAAGAGAGCCACGTTTCTGCAACCCCCACTTTTGCAGGTTGTAAAAGTTTACGACCACACAGGACAGGAGAGAAGCCAAATCACTGGCTTCTTTTGAACAATGCATTCTATGGAATGTATTCATTAACTTTCTGTTTGTATGTTTTATAAATGTATTACGTATTCCCTTTTGGTACATTTAGATGTTTCCCAACATCTGCAGTGTTATCATGTGTTAAGCAAATCTTTAAATGTGTAATTCGATCTAAAAATTAGATCTTTGATCATATATATATTATGTTTAGTCTTGTTCTAATCGTCATGCTCTGACAGACCCATTTATCTGGAGCAAAGTAATGGAAAAATGTATGTAATCTGAAGTACGAACTGATAGAAATATCCCTGATGGAATCGGACAGGCACTAGATCACCGGGGGTTTGCCTCCACAGAGACAAAGGAACTTTTCCCTCAGTTTCAGATCGCGGACTTTCATTGGCTGTTTACGCGAAAAAGGGGCGTGAACCATTTCAAGCCATAAGAACGACCGAACAAGGTCCGCCTCTCTTCTTCTTCCTCTTCTCCGTTC